>NW_021703780.1:41312755-41912755 GCF_005190385.1 Monodon monoceros
TATATATATATATATATATATATATATATATATATATATATATGGTAACATTTGCCATACAATATAACCTAAGAAGATTTATTATTCATTTGACAATTATTCCCATGTAACTCAACATACCAAATGAACCTAGTTTATCTCTCTCTTTGGGATGTTTCAGGAGCCCTTTGATGCAGCCCAAAGTTAGCTAGAGGTCAAAAGGTCTTCATTAGAGTTTCATTTAGGAAGTTTCAGAAAAAAATATCGAAAAGGGTTTAGAACACTCAGTCAGATAGGATCACAGTTCACCATGAAACTATAGTTATTCACTTAGCCAAAGTAACAATAAAAGATTTCAAAGGCAGATACAGAACAGATCGCTTAAAAGGTAAAGAAACTTGAAATCTGTTGTGAAACGCAGTTCAACATTTAAAAATATCTTGTCCTCTTAAGAGAGAGAAAAACCAAATTCAAGTTTTGCACGTGCTTACTTTTACAATTTATTTACTCAAATTTATTTTAACCTTAGTCAATCTGGACCATGCCTAAAACTCTTTTCTTGGGGTCCACTTTCCACAGCACTTTTTACCACTTTCTGTATCCATCACTGTATTTCCCATTCAGAAACAGCCAGCTCTAAGTCAGACCTACCCGTTTCCCTTGATAAAATGCAATTCCATTCCTCATGCCTTCTTTACTGAAAACATACACTCTACTTTCCTACTGTACACTGAAATGTTTCCTTTATTATTTCTATTAGCTTTAGTTACATGTTTAAAAAGAAGTTACTCTATCATTTCCTCTTTTAGAAGCTTCTAGATACCAATCAAAGTAAGCATTCCATTCAGTCTGTTTGATTTTACAGCCAGCTTTTTTCTAACCGTGCATGCAAAAATATTAATTTTGGAATATCAAAAGAACTCCAATTTGGCGATTTTAGGTTGAGATCTCCTTTAGTATAATTTCCCCAGTTAAGTAGGTACTTGAAAGTATGGGTTTTTGTACATACATAAACCTGGCTGGAGTGTTAGTCAGAGGCTGGCTTTCTGATGCCCCTTGTTTCTGTGTTTGAGAGGATTTATTTCCCATTTTAAAGTTGAATTTGTCAGGGCTAAAATTTGCTAGTGAAGTTGTGTGGTGGCCAGTGTGCTGCTTGTGAGCTTAGCTCCTCTAGGCATCACCCCAGAGTCGTTTCAGCCCTCTTACATGTCTCAGTTTCTCCCTTCGGTGGTCTAAGATCACTGCGGGTGCTCGAATTGCTGAATGGCCAATTCTTACCCATGACCCCTGGATGAGTAAGTGTTTTAATCAATGAGTGGGTTTCCCTATGGGACCACGGCACGGCATGAGGACTCTGCCTCCACCACTCCCATAAATTTCCTAGTTGCCTGAGAAAGCTGTAACTGGCCAGAAGGAGTCTTGTCCCTTTTCTTCAGAGCAAAGCTCTCATGTAATATTTTCACTTTTATCCCGACAAATTCTATTAAGGCAGCCAAAATGAGGAAAAGCATCCGATCAGTCTCATACCTAACCACTCAGTGAAGACCACTCAGTCTCCTACAACTGAGCAAACCCTGGTGCCTTTCAACAAGCCCCCTCCCCCTGCAGTATCTTTCACTTGGGTGGGTATTCCTTGGTATCTTTCAACTGAGCCCCACCCCACCAGTATCTTTCAACTGGGTGGATATTCCCCAGTAGCTTTCAACCCAGTCCCCGCCAGTATCTTTCAACTGGGTGGGTATTTCACTGATATCTTTTAACCAGGTCCCCCCCCCCCCCCCCCCGCCCCCAGTATCTTTCAACTGGGAGGAGGCAGGTACCTGCTATATACCGCCAAATAACACTCAGGATCATCAACCAATATGGGAGATCCAAGAACCAGGAGAGACTTATCCAAATTCATCTGAACTCTCAGAGGAGGCAGATGGGTGCCTCTGCTGATACTAAGGCTCTGGTTCCTCACAGAGTTCAGGCGAAGGAGAGGAGTCCTCTCTGGGTCCCTTTGTGGTCACCATAAAACTGTCAACTTAAAAAAATGCACAATGTGAGAGTTGTGACTTAAGTTTTATTTGGGGCAAAAAGGGGACTGCAGCCCAGGAGACAGCATTTCAGATAGCTCTGAGAAACTGCTCCAAAGTGGTAAGGGGGAAGGTCAGTATATATGTGATTTTGGTGAAGGGGGAGTACATGTCATCAAGCACATATTTTTTGGCAGAAGGTTTCTGCCAGTCACGAGGAGCAGTCATCACCATGAAGGAGTTTAGTGTTTTTCTACATATGAGGAGACACAAGAATTGGGCTCATAAAATCAGCTCCTGAAAATATCTCTCTGAAGACCTGTTCTGCCGGTTTTTCCCAGAGCACAGAGTGCCTCATTTCAGCTCTCCTCCCTGAAGTCCTTTAAGGGGGGTGTTGAAGATCAGCAGCTGCATGCACAGCTGCACATGATTTAATCTTTGCAGAGGTAGATGGCAAGTGCCAATGGCAAGTGCCAATTGTAGTTGACAATATTAACAACGCAGGTGTGAAAGACAAAGGCGAAATGATCCAAGTGTCACAGGGGTATAGAGGAAAATCTCAGAAGGGGTGGGAAGAGAAAGCAAAGGGCAGTTTAGAAGTCCTAGAGCACAAGGGTGGCCCAGGGATTTGTGACATATCCCATTACTTTCTCAGGTTGATGATATCTATTTTTTTAAAAAAACACTCTCTTTTAAAATCCTTTGCTTTGAAATGTACTTATTTTCACTCTGCACATTTAAATCATGTCATTTTAGGAGATATCTGAAATCTTTTCCAGCTGACCTGATTTTACATCAAACACCTTTGTGATAAACAAGGTAATAGCCTAGGGAGTCATCAATTCTGGTCCTTCCCCATCTGAGTGATGGGGGCAAATGAACCAAAGCAGAGAACAAATTACTTTCAACATTAGAACTATGGAGACTTTTTTGGTAGTGTTTCTTACTTCCAATTCAAACACTATCCTCATGTATTCGTTCTCTTGGTGCTAGCTCTCTTTTTTCTTACTATCCCAATCACAATTCTCACTTTCCTCCTTTCCCTATCCCCCACTCCCCTCTGTTGTCAAGTTCTGACAAAGCTTTCTCTAAAATGTTTGAATTCAATCCATCAGTCCATCTATCCCCTACAGCTAATATCTTGGAATATTTTAAGATGCTTTCTCTCTGTCCATTTCACTCTGCGGACCACAGTCAGGTCAATAGCCTGAAAAGCACCTTTACAATAAACCAGGCTATTTCCTTATTTAAAAACTTTATAGAGGGGATATATGTAAACATATAGCTGATTCACTTTGATATACAGCAGAAATTAACACAGTATTGTAAAGCAACTATACTTCAATAAAAATTAATAAAAAATACTTTATAATTCTCCATGATGAAGTCAAAACCACTTTAGACTTTCAGACAATCTGTGGTCTAGGCCAGTCTCCACTTGCTCACTTTTCTGAACCTTTAACTGTAATCTGATTTACACACCTTTCCCAGAAAACAGAGGCTCTAGTTTTATGCCCCCGGCAGTGTCATAGGATGAATGGGAAAGAGGAGAGAGGTGAGAAACAAAAGTGCTTACTCATCCCTCAATGGAATTCTTCTCTAAGCCTCTGTTAATCCTGGCTTAACTTTAATATCCATTTCACAATTTTCTTAAGTGGAAAAATAAAGGAAGTTGTCTATGGTCATTGGCAAACAAATGAAAATAAGGAAAAAGTCAAGTTTAAAGTAGCTTCTTTATATATTTTTGAACAGAGATCAGATCTTGTGTCTGCCACTTAGTAGGTTCTCAATAAATGCTTGTTGAATGAATAAATGAATGTTCAGGGCCAGAATTAAAATGAGCCAGAGTGTGAGACCTTTTTCTTCTTCCTCTCATCCCTCAGTTCCCCTGCCTTTCCCCTATCACCTTGCTTTTCTTTTAACCTGAAAACTCTCTTGTCAATGTGTATGTATGTGTGCGTGTATATGTGTACTTAGAAAAATTAATGGAGAAAAAATTACAGTTGAAGCCTAATAATTTTGTAATATTTGCAGGAAATATTTTACATATGATAAAGTTATTATGGCTTTGGCATATTTAACAATGATATACTAACTCTGTACATCTTTGCTTATCATCTAGGTGCAAATGTAATGCAAATAGGTATTAAGCAATTTAAACCATTTGTACTTATCTAGTAAAACATGGTTATGGTAAGTAAATTTGCTCAAGATAGATTCACCCTAAAAAGTCAAAGCTTTTTAAAAACAAACATGATAAATTGGACAGATCATGTGTCCAGGGGGTGGCAGAGCTGGGGCATTGGTGTGTGTAGTGTGCATGTGTGTGAGCTCTCTTAGTACAGAGAATGAAAATCTTCCAAATTTTATTGCCCAAGGCAGATATTTGTACTTAAAGAATGCACTGGGTACTTTTAGAGTTCAACCCTGAATTTAATTGGTACAAAGAGTTAGAAAGGTCATTTATAGGTTTAAATTAAATAATTTGCTTTCTCAGAAATTCCAATTAGTGTTTCACTGGAAACAAGTGAAGCCTACTTTAGAAATTGTCTCTTGTCTGGACTTCCCTTGCTTGAGGTTTTAATACTGATGAGTTCTGCTTTTCTGACTACTAAAAACTGTTGGCTCTAATTTGGAAATAACCCAGATATGTGGGGATATTTTTGACTTAAAACCATAGAAAATCATAAAAAATTAAGACTGAGAAATTATGGTGGACCTTGCCTAATTTTTCCTCATCTATTTTTGTGTGTTAACTCCAGTCAATCCCCAGGGTCAAGAATCAACAAAAAGGTACACATTTATTTGTAGTCCAGGGCATGTGATTAAGTTATTCAATTCCGGGGAAAGAAGCATTAGAAGTTTGAAGATTTTCACAGTATCAGGTCACTGGCTGCTGATGGCTAAAATACAGCAGCCTGGAGGTTTGTCCCCTTCAACTTGTTCCCCAGTAGCATCAATGCCCAATACGACACAGGGGGTTTAATTTATCAGCACAGTAAGGAAGAGTGTGTGTTACACAAAGTCTCTTTCAAAAGCGTCTCAAACTTTGATAACCACAAGACAAACATTTCTCCCCTTGTATGAGTCAATGTCAGCTTGTAGCTTTTTGGAACTATTAAGAGGAGTCTGGCAGGAAGACGATGTTCAGGAACACTAGGACAAAGGAGTTACTCGACACTAAACCAAATAACTCATCTACAGCAACTGATAATTTTTGAAGCATTAGGGAGTTTAACTGTATACATACACTGTATCATAATTACTTCTGAGTTCAGGGTTGGGAGAATCTGGAATTAGCAAGTTGCTGCCCTTCAGGAGATCTCCCTTAATAGAGTTTTTCCATGTTGCTAAGATGATTATTAACTCCCTCATGATTTTTTTAAAATTAATTTATTTATTTTTGGCTGCGTTGGGTCTTCCTTGCTGCGTGTGTGCTTTCCTTAGTTTCGGCGAGCGGGGGCTACTCTTCATTGTGGTGCGTGGGCTTCTCACTGCGTTGGCTTCTCTTGTTGAGGAGCACGGGCTCTAGGCACGCGCGCTTCCGTAGTTGTGGCGCACGGGCTTCGTTGTTCCGCGGCATGTGGGAACTTCCTGGACCAGGGCTTGAACCCTTGTCCCCTGCATTGGCAGACGGATTCTTAATCACTGCGCCACCAGGGAAGCCCTCCCTCATGGTTTTTTAACAGGAGAGAGCTAATGCTGAAAGAGAGGTAGTATTGAAAGTGATTGAGTGGATTTTCATTTAGATGGTTGGTGTATACATCCTAGCTCTGCTCAAACTAGTTGAAAAATCTGGGGCAATGAACTTCTTTCTCCCTTGGTTTTCTAATCTGAAGATTATAAATGTTCCCACATCATATGATTATTATCTGGTGAAAATGAATTGCTTTGTGCTAAACCCCCAGGATGTTGCCCAATATACACTCATTGTGTGTTTGCTATTATTAGGACTAAATTATTATGAATCATTTCTTATTTCATCAAAGCTACCTCTAGTTAAAAAGAATCAAGGATAGAGACTTCTTAGTTTTTTAAAGAGGATTTAGATGCATATGTATAGATAACTAAATGTATAAAAGGAATTGATTGCCCTGAGCATGAATTCTAGCGAACTCATTGTTTCTTCCCAGGGAAAAGCAACCACAAAAGTCTTAAACTAAAGCACAAAGGCATTAGAGAAACTATAAGGAAGAATATACCACTGAGACTTATGATTAGTTCTATTGATAAGTGAGGTTATAGCTCTGGGATTCTTCATGCAGGTCAAACTTAACGCAGCATTTGAAGCACTTGGGTTAATTTTTTGGCGTCCTCCATTCTCGTGGGTTTCCTTGCTATTCTTTCCATGGGCTGCTGAAGCCCTTCCTGGAATGTCCAGTCCAGGCCACCTACGATTTACTTAGTCAATATAAATTTTATACACTCTTCCTTGTCCTCATCTCAAATTTTTTGCAGATTTAATAGTTTTTACTTTATCAATAATCTTCTCAAAATGGATTTCTGGCTTCCCTGGTGGCGCAGTGGTTGAGAGTCCGCCTGCTGATGCAGGGGACACGGGTTCGTGTCCCGGTCCGGGAGAATCCCACGTGCCGCAGAGCGGCTGCGCCCGTGAGCCATGGCCACTGAGCCTGCACGTCCGGAGCCTGTGCTCCGCAAGTGGAGAGGCCACAGCAGTGAGAGTACCGCAAAAAAAAAAAAAAAAAAAAAAATGGATTTCTGACTCAGATAACTGTATATGTAATCTTTTTTTGGATGATCTCTTCTAGTTTTCATACCAGTGAAACTGTATGTAGTTGTAATCAAAAGGTATATATTATGCTGTATTTTCTTTTGTCCGCTCAACATCATTTTTCTATATCCTTTCTACATTTATCTTATCAGTAGAATTAGTCATCAAATTTCTCTATAACTCTCGAATACTTTTCCTATTATTGATTATTTGGCTTGTTTTATACTTTCCTCTTAAAATGCTATTATAAAAGTCTTTGCTTGTGCTTCCCTGGTGGCGCAGTGGTTGGGAGTCCGCCTGCCGAAGCAGGACACAGGGTTCGTGCCCTGGTCCGGGAAGATCCCACATGCCGCGGAGCGGCTGGGCCCATGTGCCATGGCCGCTGAGCCTGCGTGTCCGGAGCCTGTGCTCCGCAATGGGAGAGGCCACAACAGTGAGAGGCCTGCGTAGCACACACACACAAAAAAAGTCTTTGCTCATTTTTGTTTTCATTTTCACATTATTTACTTAGAACAAATTCCAAATGTTGGATTATTAGGTCAAAAGCATAAACATTTCTATGTATCAGAGACATATAGCCAAGTCTCACTCTAAAAGTAATAAGCAAATTTCTATTTCTAGCAACATTAAATGTGTGCAATATACTTGGCTCATAAACCCCCATTATCCTAATTCCTGAGGTTTCAGGAAAGAAATAATTTGACTAACTCCAATTAATGCATGAATGACTGATGGCTTTTTCTTTACTCATTTTAGAAAGGAATTCTAAGCAGTATGAGTGTGTGTGCATACATATTAACATAAACTTCTGAATATTTAGAGGCAAGATGACTTTCTGGTATTCTGATCACACTGTATAATACACAGTAAAATTTCCTTACTTAGAAAGTTCAGTTTAAGCAGTTTAGATAGATACTGACTGAGGGAAGGCAGTAAATGTTTCTCCCAGCATTACATTATTATAATTTAATGAGAAGTAGATCAGTTTTGCAGGTGATTTGTTATTTCAGCAAACACTTATGGAACTTCCTTATTGTCCAAAGACCTGAATCAGGTGTAGTGACAGCTACAAAGATGTAAAAACCACAGTCTCAGCCCTCAGTGACTTTCTAGTCAAATAAGGGGGATAACACATGACCACAAACCAATACAATACTAATTGGAAAATGACGTCTCATCCAGAAAAATGGAGAGGTAAGTGGAGAAAGAGATTGCTTTGATGAAGTGATGTTTTATCTTAAACCTAAATATTCAACATCAGTGATATCTAGAGGAAAAAAACTCCATTCTCATTTCCACTTCAAGGCCAATGAGACTTCTTTCCCAAACTAATTAGGTAAGCTTTTCTGCCTTTATCAGTGGCATTGACACATAAAAATATTTGGGAAACCTTATGAAATTCCAACATCCTTATGGAAAGCAAATGCACTATAATTTTCCCAAAGGCATTTGTTTATCAAGGCATAATCTCTTCTGGGAAAGATGGAGGTTGAGATTAATGGGAGAACCACTCAAGAATTTAAATTTTCATGAGTTGGCATTTGATCTTTGGCAGGACACTAAGATTAATTCAGGATACAGTATGTATTTGTAGCTGAATTAATCAAATATACTGAAATTGATAAAAAGAAGAAAGAAATTGAGTTTGACATATTGTTTCATAGATGTCATTACATTAAATGCCCAGCACATTCAATAAATCAGTTAGTTCAGAAATAAAACAAAGGAGAAAAATCTAAAATTGGCACTTTAACTCTTTCTTTTAGAGCTGTACCAAATTAACCTTCAACAGCGTCTGCAGAATCCTTAAAGTGGCAGATTCTTTAGAAATACACATAAAAGTTGTCCTTCTTTAAAATCATCAGCTCATTCTAATTCACTTTCTAGAATTAGATTTGATCACTTTCCAAGTTCAGGCTAAATTTTACTGTTCTCTTCTAAACAGTCCATCAGCATTTTGAGATTCTCTTAGGTTGAAAGCCTAATTGCCCAAAGCCAGCTCTGTACTTTTAATATTCAAGTCGCAAAGTTAAAGCTGGTCTGTACACAGCCTATACCTTGAACATTGTAGGCAGAGACTGAGAAAACCTAGGATGCCATGAAACCTAGACTATTTTCATTATAGTCATCAGGACTGGTTTAAGTAATAGGAATCAAACTTTATACAGTTTAGGCCAAAGCAGTATTTTATTGACTCACACATCCAAGCCAAGGTTGAAAATCCAGTCAGCTGAGATTGGGCTGCCCAGGCCTCCAGAGATATTTGAATCTGGGACTTATAGCAGCAGGATTATCACCTGGGCACCCATCTCTGGTTGTTTCTTTGTCAGCTTCTTTCTTTCCCACCGCAGACTGGGGTTGCCATGTGGCTGGACAGGTCACCAGTGACACCTGAATTTTGTCTTAAAACTCTGCCATCCCTGTGGGAAATGAGCTTCAATGATCCATTCCCCAATTTAAAACATCCACAAGAAAGTTCTTGTTGGCCTCGCTTAGGTCAACTCTTAATACTGAACGTGGTCTAATGAAATAATGAATGGAACACTTTTTGTCAGAAGCAATCTTACACACTGTCAATTAATTTTTAACTTTGTTTCTCACAACAACTCTATGAGATCAGAATTATTACAACTTTTATTTGATACATGGTATGCTCAAGGCTTCTGAAGAGTTAGGTGACTTGCCTCAATTCACCAGCTCATAAATCTCTACAGCCAGGATTTGAGACCAGGATTTGCTTCAGGGTCTGTCTTTTTACAGAGCTCCCATCATCCTCCCCTGACTATCTCTGTGATTAACCTCTTCTGGGTCAGGTGTGCATCTTCTAGTCCATTGCCAGATGTAGGGACCATGAGGGAACATGTCAACTCCCAGAGTAGTTAAGGTGAAAGTGGTGGTTGGAGGTGGGCAAACATCCCAGAGAAGAGGACAATGTAGCAGATGTCCTCTACATTCCTATTGTCACCTACGGATTTTGGTGATATTTGTTACCCCAGCCAGTGTTGATTGCCCTGACTAATACATGAACACATCTGATAGGTCACTTCACATTCAAAGTGTTCCAAGAGTCCTAAGAATCCTCCTTGTGCCTCTGGAGGTCACACTTTCACTTAACATTTTTTTTTTCCTACCATTTTATTTATTTACTTATTAGAAAAAGGTGATATATTTGTTTCTTCTTGAAACAATTTCAAAATCATTCAGTGAATGTTATCCTTTCCTTCTCAATTAAGTGGATTAATCTTTCTCATTGGGATGTTTACAGATAACAAACAGTACAAATATATTTACATATACATGTTCAAGGGACACCTTTATAGTTGCTTGATGATGAAAATAATGCTCTTTATTTCCAAATTATTTAAAATACTCAACAATTTCAGAAAATATGTCTTTAAAAAAAGACTCAAATGAGCTATATTTTTATTTCAAGCATAATATGGACTGAACTACAAAGTGAGATTAAGATATATCATATTTCTCTTTGGTACCCTAGTGTTTCATCAAAAAGATTCTTTGGAAAGTTGTGAAAAAATACTGGCAAAATATGGAGTGGTCAAGTTAAAAGTTTTGACTTACTCAACAATCTTTTTTTTTTTGCTAAGCGTTTTTTATCTTTGTGCCAATGTGTCCACTATAGTTATTTATTTTTTTCCATATTTGCCCCTCTGTGCTCCCTTCAGAGGTAAACCGCACCAAATGATCGCTTTCATTCTTTAGTGTTAAGCGTTAAGTTGTGGACCCCTCCTGACACCCATGCACGATGACTTGACCGTTTTCCTGAGACCGCTGTCCAACTCATCTCCTGACTCAGTCCCCCTGCCTCATTCATCACTTTTGTTGTTTCTCCTTCAATTTTCTCAGCTACTTAGTATCATGCTGGGATTAGCTCAGCTTGATATAATGTCAGATTTTCCATTTCTTTTTTTACCACCTCCTACATGGTTGATATCCTGGATAATGGTAAACTGTTAAACTAGACTGCTTTACCAGAGATTCTCTGCTGACATTTTGGTCATAGAGAGAGTAGGTACATTCAACTCATGATTTCCAAGCTGACAGTTTATGTAATGTGCCTCTAGGACCGTGTTGCTGCTTTTGCTTCTGGAAAGGGTGGGGCACACCAAGTTTATTACATGCAGAATTTGCCTTCTAACCTTGGGGAACCCTTTCCAACTGCTATTATGGTATCCTGTAATCTTTTGCTGCCCTGATCAAAAAGAAAATAGACTGAGAATCAGATTCATAGATGTAGAGAACAGACTTGTGGTTGCCAAGGTGGGGGGGGAGGGATGGAGTGGGAGTTTGGGATTAGCAGATGCAAACTATTACATATAAAATGGATGGACAACAAGGTCCTACTGTGTAGCACAGGCAGATATATTCAATGCCCTGGGATAAATAGTAATGGAAAAGAATATAAAAAAGGATGTATGTATATGTATAACTGAGTCATTTTGCTGTACAGCAGAAATTAATACAACTTTGTAAGACAAATACACTTCAATTAAAAATAAATAAATATAATAAATGAACTCATTATATAACCTTTTTTGAGCCACCTCTTTTCAGTAGAAGGAGGCTGGTGGTTCCCTTCTTAGCATATGGTTTTTACAGTCACGCTATAAAAGACATACCATAAAGAAAACCACTTATATTGAAATACAGACCTCAAACTATCTTTTTTTTTTTGGCCTTGCTGAACAGCTTGTGGGATCTCAGTTCCCCGACCAGGGATTGAACCCTAGCCCCGGCAGTGAAAGTTCAGTGCTAACCACTGGACTGCCAGGGAATGTCCCAAAATGTTTTTTAAAAATTGTGATATAGTGCTTCCCTGGTGGCGCAGTGGTTGAGAGTCCGCCTGCCGATGTAGGGGACACGGGCTCGTGCCCCGGTCCGGGAAGATCCCACATGCCGCGGAGCGGCTGGGCCCGTGAGCCATGGCCGCTGAGCCTGCGCGTCCGGAGCCTGTGCTCCGCAACGGGAGAGGCCACAACAGTGAGAGGCCCGCGTACCGCAAAAAAAAAAATTGTGATATAGTAATATGTGCTTCATTCATTAAATAACAAGATTTGGAGATAGGTCTAATAACTATTGTAATTTCAAAGTAGTGATCCGTGATATTTTGCTATACCTGCAATATTATATTGTAATGTGATATATTTTAAAATATTGATGATTTCTTTAGGAATTAAAGTTACAGTGCTAATTCTACAGTGATTGATTACATTCATAATTGAAGGAAACATTAAATTTCACTTAGGGATTAATGCAAACAAAAAGTAATATATTCCACTGCTATAAACTGTAGGTGACTTAATGCATTACTTCTTTCCTAGGTATTTGCATTTTAAAATAAGACCTTCAGGGAGAGAGAAATGGTTTACAAAACATAATAATGGAATTTCAAGCACTGTATGGTCCTATTTAATGGGGGGGGGTGTATATATTTTGCTGTAATAGTGGTATATGTTTTAACAAATGTGACAAAATCAAACATGTATAAATGCTTTCTCTATCAATGTTGTCACTTCCTTAAGCTATGATAACATTTGCAAACTATTTATATTAGAAATTTCGTGGGAAAAATTCTTCCTTAATTTTCTTTATAGACAGAATCCTAATCTCCTTTGTCCATGGTATATCTTTCAATAGCAGGTTGTTAGTAAAAGGCAAAAGTCATGATGAGGTAAACTGTTTAGGATTAAGAGAAAAAGGGTGTACATTTAAGGCAGTGAAACCAGTTTTTTATGTTTCATAAATTAGTTTTTAATTTAATCCTGAGAGAGATTTCAAACATCTTTTGAGGAATGGCAGAAACACTAAAGAAACATATGGACTCCCCAAGGTAACTTCCTTTGTAGATAACGTTCATATGGATATAAGTTTAAAAAATTCTGACCTCAGGGGCTCCCCTGGTGGCGCAGTGGTTGGGAGTCCGCCTACCATGAGGGGGGCGCGGGTTCGTGCCCTGGTCTGGGAGGATCCCGCGTGCCGCGGAGCGGCTGGGCCCGTGGGTCGTGGCCGCTGGGGCTGCGCGTCCGGAGCCTGTGCTCCGCGGCGGGAGAGGCCACAGCAGTGAGAGGCCCGCGTACCGCAAAAAAAAAAAAAAAAAAAAAAAATTCTGACCTCATGAGCCATGTGCTATAATTTGGGGGTAGAGAGACCCTCCTGTTGAACTTCAAATCCCACGATTTAGACATTCGTCTTTTCTGCTTCAGTGTGAAACTAGTTCTGGCTGCTTAGGCTCTGCACATTCCAAGTAAGATGATGCACTGCTGATGGTGGCATCCATTGGTTAATAATCATGTTTTGGAGTTTCCCAGGATTCTGCTGCTTGAAGCATCCTATGATTTAATTTACATTGAGATGCCTCTGTGAATCTTTCTGAGGAGTTTTATGGGGAGCAGAAACAAAGTCTTGTCTGAATCTGTCATCAAAAATAATCTAGCTCTCTTCCCCTCTGTGAAAAGTTTGTGTAAGTTAATCTAGTGATTGATTTCATTGTCTCTGCTTTCAAATGCCTGCGTAACAAACAGCCCATGGATGCAGGTAGACCCTTTCCAAGCATTCCTCTTTTTCTTCTGCCTCAGGGGCTGCTGTTGACTTTCTCAGCTTCTGGGGGGATTTTGCTGTAATATTATATTGTAATGTGATACAAAAATATAGATGATTTCTATAGAAATTAAAGTTAATGTGCTAATTCTACAGTGAGTGACTGATACATTCAAAATCTCTGGAGGTTTTTGCCATCCCTCCCTCCGCCTTGCCGCACATTGTCAGAGGTCCAATGGCAACAGTCATCACTCACTCCCTTCTCCCATTAGGGAGAACTCAGCGTCTGCCACCACTCCCCTGTGACCTTGTCCCATTTTCAAACTCTGTCCTCTTCCAGTGGGGTTGGCCTAGAAATGAGGGTAAGAGCCCTGGGGGAGCAAGATTGGGAGAGTCTTTTTACCTTCCTCATACAACTTGCCCACTTCCCTGTATCAGCTTTCAGCTTTCCATAGTTATTTCTGGAAGGACATTCCATTACAGTGCCTATTAAATTGCATTTTTAGTATGATAGTTCTAATTTTAGAAGTTAAATTGGCTTTGTTGATTGGACTGAGAGTTTTAGTTCATTTTCCTATGTTCTTCTAGAAAACCAAAGCAGTTTGCAAGTAAACTTTTCATTTCTGTAAATTGAGAATTACTGTAGTGTACTTTTCCTTTGGTTAGGACCTAAATTGGTCCTATTTTAACCAATTCTTGTAAACCAGAACACTGAGTTCATGGACCCTAAAATAGTGGTTCTCAAATTTTAGAATTTCCTAAAGGCTTGTTAAAATATAGGTTTCTAGGCCCCATCTCCAGAGTTCCTGATTTAGCAAATCTGAGGTAGGGCCTGAGAGTCTGCATTTCTAACAAATTCCCAAGTGATTCCTTGCTGCTGATCCAGAAGCAGACTTTGAGAACCACTGGTCTAGAGGACAGGCCACAGACCTAAAATTACTGTCAATCTTTATGGTTCCTAATACAGTTTGAATCCCAAATTTTCACCATAGTGTGAATTTTAAATTCCTCTGGCAAAGTCACAACTAAATAGAGGTGCATCCAGGCTCACTTAGAACTTACATTTAATTGACGATTATCAGGTTTGCTATCAGATATTAACTTCATAATTTGTAATAAAAATTTTTATAAATTGGCCATAAATGGGCTAGTATTCATGAATTCACATAAAAATGTGTGTTCAACCAAACTAAGCTTACTTTTTTTGTCATCAGTTTTCCTCCCAGCTATTTCTTTTGCTTTTGAGCCATACTTTCTTAAGTCATGTTTTTCAGGAGTTTTAAAAAAGAAATTCCACCAAGTTTGTTATCTTGGTAAAGTTATTATTATTTTTTCGAGGCTCTATTGACGAACAGCTGCCAGTATGTGCCTGCTGCTATAGATGGGAAAAGGTAATTGATTTTATAGTGATTCTGAGTGCTCAGCTCTGGGACCTGCCTGCACTATGCAGACCTGTGAATTGAATAGGGATAGGAGACTTCCATTGCTAATCACGGCAAGACTCCAGACTGTGTTTGGGAGGTGAATGGCCTGGGATTGCTTTTCTTTTCTGGAGGAAAAGAGAAATCAAAGCTATGTATATATTTTTAAATTGAAGTATAGTTGATTTACAATGTTGTGTTAATTTCTGCTGTACATCACAGTGATTCAGTTATACATGTATATACATCCTTGTCTTATATTTTTTTCATTATGATTTATCACAGGATATTGAATATAGTTCCCTGTGCTATACAGTAGGACCTAAAGCCACATGTTTTATTTCTGTTAGCTCTCATGATCTCACTTCCAAAAACAAGCACCTTTTGATCATCGTGGAGCTGTCTTAGTTCAGTTGTCATCCTGAAAGATGAATAATTTTGATATACTGGGTTGAGGTTTGCCCCTAACTGAAAGAAGCCTGGGTTTGGCCTGATTTATGCAAATTAATGGGTGTTCCTGTGTTTGAACTGGAAACTTCTAACTACTGGGGAAGCAGAGCAGCATCAAAGGACGAGCCCAGCCTTGGGGACATCAGTTTTGAGTTCAAAGCCCAAATGTGTCATTTGTTAGCAAGTGTTCAGTTTCCTTGTTTATAAAATCATACGGAGCCTGCAGGCTGTGAGGGATGAGAAACACTAGATGGAAAACACCTGATACACAGTAAACAGCTAATAAATGGAAATTATTTTTATAGACAGAAATTTGCTCAAAAATTTCAAATTTTCTGACTTCTTCATTTGCAAAAGCACAGCTGCTGTGTTCATTTGAGAAAAAAAATTTCCCAAGGCCCTGAATAATAATCAGAGAAATATCTGTGTACCTCTTACTGAAGTTTTATTCAACGTGATTTATGCTTATTTGTCCTCGCTATCGTCTACTGTGTGGAGATGGATTTGTGATTGATTTGTTGAATTTTAATAGCCACATCAGACCTTTTACCAATTTGATCAAATTCTTATTTATTTATTTATTTATTGAAGTATAGTTGATTTACAATGTTGTGTTAATTTCTGCTGTACAGCAAAGTGATTCAGTTATACATATATATATATATACTCTTTTTTAATATTCTTCTCTATTATGATTTACCATAGAATATTGAATATAGTTTCCTGTGCTATAGAGTAGGACCTTGTTGTTTATGAGTAAATTCTTTAAAGCAACGTTTAAGTATGTCATACTTATATATAGGATTTCTACCATGAGTCTGGTAAATGTTGAAAATCTCTACCGCATTGCTTAGCATATACCATTTATCTGATAAATATTAATGATTTTTGTTAGTAACTGTACTATAGAAAGATTCCATGATACGTGTTTCCAGATTCTAAATGTTTTAAGATATGAAAGGGCTATTGTTTTCTGACCACTACTTATACGGGGCCATAGTCAGGATGCAAGTTAAGATATCACTTCAGTGATATCTCACAAAGAGCTGCTTCCTCTTTTTATTCCTGATGGCCTTCTGGTTTCCCAAGCCATTGAGGCAGTCTTCCCAATGACTCAGAGCCCAGCACCAAGGCTACTGCCTCCCTCTATCTAGAGTCTGCCAGGTGATGCCCCCAGGGGTCAGTCCACGAAGCCAACCCAAGACTTGCATTTGTCACTTGTTTCACTACAGTTAAAAGAAGGGGTTTGAATAAGTATATTTCATCATTACAGAACCATTTTTTTATCTCATTTTTTTATGGTTGACAAATGATTCAAAGGGTGAGAAGATAATTTCTATCCCAGTTAAGAATGCTTTTCAATAATAAGGTGGATGATTTCACTGGTTTTTAGCCTTCTAAACCCTCCCGCTCTAGTGAGCACCAGATGATAGATTTCTGACCTTCCTGGAGAAGCACTTACCTCCCTGCAATCACCCATCCTTCCCTGCCCCGATGAGTTTGGGACGAATGGATGTACTGGGGTGGATTAGGATGGAAAACCTAAGGCCCCTCATTGTAATCTCCACTGGCCTCCCCAAAGCAGCCCCCGCAGCCAAATAATCATAAATCTAGCTAAAAATCGCATGCTGACTGCGCAGTCAGAGGAAAGTGTGGATACTGTTTTCCTCTACCCAATCCACACCTGGTTGATGTCTCTGGGTTTTGCTTGAACAAAGGCTACTGGACCATCTTTCTGGAGGAAAGCATCTTTAGGGCACTGCCAGTAAGATTTAATTAAAATGAATGTAATGTAAGGCACACATACTCTGTATGAGGCGTGTCTGTGGCCAGTGTTTGATGGAAACAGAGAGCAGACTCATAGATGGTCTCTGGGTGGCTTTTCCCAAGCTTCAAAGAATAAATTTTGTATAGCGTCCTGGAGGTTCCACCAACATAGAAGCCTGAATACAGTTTCATCTAAAACCGCCCTGCATGAAAAGTAATGCATCTCCTGTATTCCCCAAATGAGTGTGTACCAGCTGATCAGGAGGACTGGTTTGGGAGTGTGTCTAGGCGTGATTTCGGCTAGTGTTTTCTGGTGGTGAGGGTGGGATTTGACAGAGGCTAGAACTTTAATGGATTTTTTTAGTTTCAAAAAGATAAAAGGAGAAAGACATCAAACTGAGTTGTTAACTTGATTCTTATAGCAACTGGATAACTAGCTCTTATATCTGCCAGGAGCAAAGGATGGAGGTGAATGACCCACTGAGAATGGTTTTTGCATTAGACTGAGTGAGGAGAGAGCCCCTTTGCCAGGCAGTGTGTGTGTATGTGTGTGTGTGTGTAAAGCTTTACTGAGATATAGTTCACACACCATGCAATTCACTCATTTAAAGTGTATAATTCAGTGGTTTTTAGTATACTACAGAGCTATGCAACCATCACCACCATTTAATTAATTTATGTTTCTTTATTTTTCCATATATTTCTATTATTTATTTTTTTAGTTATATTTAACATGCAAAATTTTATTAGTTTCAGGTGTACAACATAAAGATTTCATATTTTTATACATTTTATACAAATAATCACTGCACTAAGACCAGTTATTATCTGTCACCACACAATGTTGTTACAATATTGTTGACTATATTCCCTGTGTGTACTTTCTATTCTCTTGACTTATTTATGTTATAGCTAGAAGTTTGTACCTCTTAGTTTCCTTCACCTGTTTCATCCATGTCCCCATAACCCCTACCTTCTGGCAACCACAAATTTGTTCTCTGTATCTATGAGACTGTTTCTGTTTTGTTTTCTTTGTTTTGTTTTTTTAGATTCCACATATGAGTGAAATCATGCAGTATTTGTTTTTCTCTGTCTGACTTATTTTACTTAGCACAGCACCCTACAGGTCCATCCATATTACCAAAACTGGCAAGATTTCATACTTTTTAATGGCTGAGTAATATTCCAGTGTTTGTGTGTGTGTGTGTGTGTGTGTGTGTATGTGTGTGTGTACCACATCTTCTTAATCCATTCATTTGTTGATAGACACTTAGATTGCTTCCATATCTTGTCTATGGCTTGTGCTGCCATGAACTTTTCAAATTAGTGTTTTGAAACACTAATAGTGCTTTTCAAATTAATGTTTCTGTTTTCTTTGGATAAATACCCACAAGTGTAATTGCTGGATCCTATGGTAGTTCTATTTTTAGTTTTTTAAGGAAACCTCATACTGTTTTCCATAGTGGCTGAACCAATTTACATTTTCATCAACAGTGTACAAGGGTTCCCTTTTCCCCACATCCTCACAAATACTTGTTATTTATTGTATTTTCGATAATGGCCATTCTGACAGGTATGTCAGAGAAGGTATCTCATTGTGGTTTTGATTTGCATTTCCCTGATAATTAGTGATGTTTAGTACCATTTCATGTCTGTTGGCCATCTATGTCTTCTTAAAAAACATCTATTCAGATCCTCGACCCATTTTTTTTTCTCTACCCATTTTTAATCAGTTTATTTTTCTGATATTAGTTGTATGAGTTCTTTATATATTTTGGATATCAACCCCTTTTTTTGGATATCAGAAAAAGATATTTGCAAATATCTTCTCCCATTCAATTGCATTTTCTTTTTGTTGATGGTTTCCTTCAATGTGCAAAAGCTTTTGACTCTGATGTAATCCCATTCGTTTGTTTTGCTTTTGTTGCACTTGCCTGAGAAGACATGTCCAAGTTGACAGCGTTTTAGACTTTGTCTCTCTTCACTATGCAAAGCCTGAATTATCAAAGCTGCTGTACTATTCTAACTATATCCAAATCAGCTCCAGAGGAGCGATCTGTCCCCTTGACTGGTGGTAAATGTTTATTTAGACCAGAGGTTGGCAAATCTTTTGTGTAAAGACCAGAGAGTCAATATTTTAGGCTTTATAGGCTGTAACTATTCAACTCTGTGGTTGTAGCAGAAGACAACGTGTAAATAAATGAGTGTGGTCGTGTTCCAATAAAAGTTCCTTTTCCAAACTAGGATGCAGGCCAGAATTGGTCTGTGGACCTTAGTTGCAGACCCCTGGTTTAGACCATTTATGGTCAACCTATAAAAAGTAGACTATATTAATATATTCAATATTCAAAATAATTATTTAATGTGATCTTTCTTGAAAAACATACCAAACTCAACTTTTCCTTAAAAAATTAAAATGGGAAGGAAGCTTTAAAAACCACATGCCCTATAGCAGTCAGAGACTGTGTGTCTTATTAAGGTTGGGAAAAGGACTTCCATCTACGGACTGATGAAAAAGTGGGACCCATAGCAGCAACAGTTTAGAGCACCAGCTGACCTTGGCACAGCATTTATAGTCTGCAAGCAAGCAAGCAAGCAAGCAAGCAAATGCTTTAAGAAACATATGGATAAAGCTCAATCAAGAGCGTTTATCTTCCAAATACATGACTTGGGACATATGTTTTCTTGCCAGACATGTAGTTGGATTATTTAAACTGTTACTGAAGGTTATGGACCATTTTTGCATTAATGAGAAAATAGCTTTAAATTCAGGTCAAAATCGACTGTTTCATGTACCTGGAATCCACTTTGCTGTGGTCCAGGTTGTTCTCGTTTTCACTCATCAGTTTAACAGAAAAATGGAATAATGACCTGAATAGGTTGTATGACCATCTGACCTACTGTCATTTTGGCAGAAATGTTTCAACTGGTTCCATTTACTGCTCCTGATAGCCAGGGGGTTCTTTGTTGTATCAAAGCTACTCCCTTTGAGACACCTACTGCTTCAGGCTTTCACAGATTAGGTTAACAGTGCTTGAAAATGGATATGTAATCAATTCATTTCACCCATTTCTCCCTAAAAAAATGTGCTCATAAAATACCACACAGAGAGTTAGTAGACAAAGTAGATCTCTAGCTCTTGTTTGGGTCTTGGCACAAGACCCAAAAGTAGATCTCTAGCTCTTGTTTAGGTCTTGGCCATTTTTAGCAAATAGAAACACAGGAGGCCCAGTTAGACGTGAATATCAGGTAAATGACAGATCTTTTTGGAGTTTAAGTATGTCACATGAACTATTTGGAACACGCTTATACTAAAAATTATTCATTCTAAATATTTGTTGGGGCATAATTATGTTAAAAACCTATTTGGTGTTTACCTGAAATTCAAATTTAACTGCATACTGAAGCATGTTCTAGTAAACGGAGCTTTTGCTGTCTACTATGTTTTATACTGGGTACTGCTAAAATTGAAAAATGCAAATACTTCTAGTGGACAATTCTTTAAAAAACATTTTAATTGAAGTATAGTTGATTTAAAATGTGTTACTTTCTGGTGTACAGCAGAGTAATCTAGTTATATATATTCTTTTTCATATTCTTTTCCATTAAGTTTTTTTTTTTTAACATCTTTATTGGGGTATAATTGTTTTACAATGGTGTGTTAGTTTCTGCTTTATAACAAAGTGAATCAGTTATACATATACATATGTTCCCATATGTCTTCCCTCTTGTGTCTCCCTCCCTCCCACTCTCCCTATCCCACCCCTCCAGGCTGTCACAAAGCACCGAGCTAATATCCCTGTGCCTTGAGGCTGCTTCCCCCTAGCTATCTACCTTACTACGCTTGTTAGTGTGTATATGTCCATGACTCTCTCTTGCCCTGTCAAAGCTCACCCTTCCCCCTCCCCATATCCATTAAGTTTTATTACAGGATATTGAATATACTTCCCTGTGCTATACAGTAGGACCTTGTTGTTTATCCATTCTATATATAGTAGTTTGCATCTGCTAATCCCAAACTCCCAGTCCATCCCTCCCTGCCTCAATGCCTTGGCAACTACAAGTCTGTATCTGGGAGTGTTTTTCTGTTTCCTAGATAGGTTCATTTGTGTTATATTTTAGATTCCACATATAAGTGAAATCATATGGTATTTATCTTTCTCTTTCTGACTTACTTCATTTAGTATGATCATCTCTAGTTGTAACATGTTGCTTCAAATGACATTATTTCATTCTTTTTTATGGCTGAGTAGTATTCCTTTATATATCTGTACCACATCCTCTTTATCCATTCATCTCTGTTGATGAACATTTAGGTTGTTTCCATGTCCTAGCTATTGTAAATAGTGCTGCAATGAACATTGTGGAACATGACTCTTTCTGAATTATGGTTTTCTCTGGGTAAATTCCCAGTGGTGGGATTGCTGGGTCATATGGTAGTTCTATTTTTAGGTATTTAAGGAACCTCCATACTGTTCTCCATAGTGGCTATATCTATTTACATTCCCACCGACAGTGCAAGAGGGTTCCCTTTTATCCACACCCTCTCCAGCATTTATTGTTTGTAGATTTTTTTGATGATGGCCATTCTGACCGGTGTGAGGTGATACCTCAATGTACTTTTGATTTGCATTTCTCTAATGATTAGTGATGCTGAGCATCCTTTCATGTGTTTGTTGGCAGTCTGTATATCTTATTTGGAGAAATGTCTACGTAGGTCTTCTGCCCATTTTTGGATTGGGTTGTTTGTTTTTCTGATATTGAGCTGCATGAGCTGCTTATATATTTTGGAGATTAATCCTTTGTCAGTTGCTTCATTTGCATATATTTTCTCCCATTCTGAGGGTTGTCTTTTCATCTTGTTTATGGTTTTCTTTGTTGTGCAAAAGCTTTGAAGTTTCATTAGGTCCCATTTGTTTATTTTTGTTTTTATTTCCATTACTCTAAGAGGTGGGTCAAAAAGAATCTTGCTGTGATTTATGTCATAGAGGGTTCTGCCTATGTTTTCCTCTAAGAGTTTTATAGTGTTTGGTCTTGCATTTAGGTCTTTAATCCATTTTGAGTTTATTTTTGGTATGATGTTAGGGAGTGTTCTTATTTCATTCTTTCACATGTAGCTGTCCAGTTTCCCCAGCCCCACTTATTGAAGATGCTGTCTTTTCTCCATTGTATATTCTTGCCTCCTTTATCCAAGATAAGGTGACCATATGTGCATGAGTTTATCTCTGGGCTTTCTATCCTGTTCCATTGATCTATATTTCTGTTCTTGTGCCAGTACCATACTGTCTTGATTACTGTAGCTTTGTAGTATAGTCTGAAGTCAGGGAGCCTGATTCTTCCAGCTCTGTTTTTCTTTCTCAAGATTGCTTTTTCTACTTGAGGTCTTTTGTGTTTCCATAGAAATTGTAAAATTTTTTGATCTAGTTCTGTGAAAAATGCCATTGGTAATTTGATAGGGATTGCATTGAATCTGTAGATTGCTTGGGGTAGTATAGTCATTTTCACAATGCTGGTTCTTCCAGTCCAAGAACATGGTATATCTCTCCATCTGTTTGTATTATCTTTAATTTCTTTCATCAGTGTCTTATAGTTTTCTGCATACAGGTCTTTCGTCTCCTTAGGTAGGTCTATTCCTAGGTATTTTATACTTTTTGTTGCAATGGTAAATGGGAGTGTTTTCTTAATTTCACTTTCAGATTTTTCATCATTAGTGTATAGGAATGCAAGAGATTTCTGTGCATTAATTTTGTATCCTGCTACTTTACCAAATTCATTGATTAGCTCTAGTAGTTTTCTGGTGGCATCTTTAGGATTATATATACTATATGTAGTATCATGTCATCTGCAAAGAGTGACAGTTTTACTTCTTCTTTTCCAATTTGGATTCCTTTTATTTCTTTTTAGTCTCTGATTGCTGTGGGTAAAACTTCCAAAACTATGTTGAATAATAGTGTCAAGAGTGGGCAACCTTGACTTTTTCCCGATCTTAGTGGAAATGGTTTCAATTTTTCACCATTGATAATGATGTTGGCTGTGGGTTTGTCATATATGGCCTTTATTATGTTGAGGTAAGTTCTCTCTATGCCTATTTTCTAGAGAGTTTTTATTGTAAATCAGTGTTGAATTTTGTTGAAAGCTTTTTATGCATCTATTGAGACGATCATATGTTTTTTATCCTTCACTTTGTTAATACAGTGTATCACATTGATTGATTTGCGTATATTGAAGAATCCCACATTCCTGGGATAAACCCCACTTGATAATGGTGTATGATCCTTTTAATGTGCTGTTGGATACTGTTTGCTAGTATTTTGTTGAGGATTATTGCATCTGTGTTTATCCATGATATTGGCCTGTAGTTTTCTTTTTTTGTGACATCTTTGTCTGTTTTTGGTGTCAGGGTGATGGTGGCCTTTAGAATGAGTTTGGGAGTGTTCCTCCCTCTGTTACACTTTGGAAGAGTTTGATTATAATAGGTGTTAGCTGTTCTCTAAATGTTTGATAGAATTTGCCTGTGAATCCATCTGGTCCTGGGCTTTTGTTTGTTGGAAGATATTTAATCACAGTTTCAATTTCAGTGCTTGTGATTGGTCTGTTTATATTTTCTATTTCTTCCTGGTTCAGTCTCAGAAGGTTGTACTTTTCTAAGAATTTGTCCATTTCTTCCAGGTTGTCCATTTTATTGGCAGATAGTTGCTTGTAGTAATCTCTCATGATCCTTTGTATTTCTGCAGTGACAGTTGTTACTTCTCTTTTTCATTTCTAATTCTGTTGATTTGAGTCTTCCCCCTTTTTTCTTGATGTGTCTGGTTAATGGTTTATCAATTTTGTTTATCTTCTCAAATAACCAGCTTTTAGTTTTATTGAGCTTTGCTATCATTTCCTTCATTTCTTTTCATTTATTTCTGCTCTGATCTTTATGATTTCTTTCCTTCTGTTAACTTTGTTTTTAATAAATTTATTTATTTATTTATTTATTTATTTTTGGTTGTGTTGGTTCTTCATTGCTGCATGCACGCTTTTTCTAGTTGCAGTGAGTGGGGGCTACTCTTCGTTGTGGTGTGCGGGCTTCTCATTGCAGTGGCTTCTCTTGTGGAGCATGGGCTCTAGGCACGTGGGCTTCTGTAGTTGTGGTGCACGGGCTTAGTTGCTCCACAGCATGTGGGATCTTCCTGGACCAGGGCTCGAACCCGTGTCTCCTGTATTGGCAGGCAGATTCTTAACGGCTGTACCACCAGGGAAGTCCCAACTTTAGGGCTTTTTTGTTCTTCTTTCTCTAATTGGTTTAGGTGCAAGGTTAGGTTGTTTATTTGAGATTTTTCTTGTTTCTTGAGGTAGTGTTGTATTGTTATAAGCTTCCCTCTTAGAACTGCTTTTGCTGCATCCCATTGGTTTTGGGTCATCGTGTTTTCATTGTCATTTGTTTCTAGGTATTCTTTGATTTCCTCTTTGATTTATTCAGTGATCTCTTGGTTATTTAGTAGCATATTTTTTAGCCTCCATGTGTTTGTATTTTTTACATTTTTTTCCCTATAATTGATATCTAGTCTCATAGCCTTGTGGTTTGAAAAGATACTTGACATGATTTCACTTTTCTTAAATTAACCAAGGTGTGATTTGTGATACAAGATATGATCTATCCTGGAGAATGTTCCATGAGCACTTGAGAAGAAAGTGTATTCTGTTGTTTTTGCATGGAATGTCCTATAAATATCAATTAAGTCCATCTTGTTTAATGTATCATTTAAAGCTTCTGTCTCCTTATTTGTTTTCATTTTGGATGATCTGTCCATTGGTGAAAGTGGGGTGTTAAAGTCCCCTACTATATTGTGTTATTGTCGATTTCCCCTTTTATGGCTGTTAGCATTTTTCTTATGTATTGAGGTGCTCCTATGTTGGGTACATAAATATTTGTAATTGTTATATCTTCTTCTTGGATTGATCCCTTGATCATTATGTAGTGTCCTTCTTTGTCTCTTGTAATAGACTTTATTTTAAAGTCTATTTTGTCTGATATGAAAATTGATACTCCAGCTTTCTTTTTATTTCCATTTGCATGGCATACCTTTTTCCATCACCTCACTTTCAGTCTGTATGTGTCCCTATGTCTGAAGTGGGTCTTTTGCACACAACATGCATATGAGTCTTTTTTTTTTGTATCCATTCAGCCAGTCTATGTCTTTTGGTTGGAGCATATAACCCATTTACATTTAAGGTAATTATTGATATGTATGTTCCTATTACCATTTTCTTAATTTTGGGGGTTTGTTATTGTAGGTCTTTTCCTTCTCTGGTGTTTCCTGCCTAAAGAACTTCCTTTAGCATTTGTTGTAAAGCTGGTTTGGTGGTGCTGAATTCTCTTAGCTCTTGCATGTCTGTAAAGGTTTTAATATCTCCATGGAATCTGAATGAGATTCTTCCTGGGTAGAGTAATCTTGTTTGTAGGTTTTTCCCTTTCATCACTTTAAATATGTCCTGCCACTGCTTTCTGGTTTGCAGGGTTTCTGCTGACAGATTAGCTGTTAACCTTATGGGGGATTCCCTTGTATGTTATTTGTTGCTTTTCCCTTGCTGCTTTTAATATTTCTTCTTTGTAATTAATTTTTGATAGTTTGATTAATATGTGTCTTGGCATGTTTCTCCTTGGATTTATCCTGTATGGGACTCTCTGCACTTCCTGGACTTGATTGACTATTTCTTTTCCCATATTAGGGAAGTTTTCAACTATAATGTCTTTAAATATTTTCTCAGTCCCTTTCTTTTTCTCTTCTTCTTCTGAGACCCCTATAATTTGATTGTTGGTGCATTTAATGTTGTCCCAGAGGTCTCTGAGACTGTCCTCAATTATTTTCATTCTTTTTTCTTTTTTCTGCTCTGCGGTAGTTATTTCCGCTATTTTATCTTCCAGGTCACTTATCCGTTCTTCTGCCTCAGTTATTCTGCTACTGATTCTTTCTAGAGAATTTTTAATTTCATTTATTGTGTTGTTCATCATTGTTTGTTTGCTCTTTATTCTTCTAGGTCCTTGTTAAACGTTTCTTGTATTTTCCCCATTCTATTTCCAAGATGTTGGATCATCTTTACTATCATTACACTGAATTCTTTCTCAGGTAGACTGCCTATTTCCTCTTCATTTGTTTGGTGTGGTGGATTTTTACCTTGCTCCTTAATCTGCTGTTTATTCCTCTGTCTTCTCACTTTGCTTAACTTACTGTGTTTGGGGTCTCCTTTTCACAGGCTGCAGGTTCGTAATTCCCATTGTTTTTGTTGTCTTCCCCCAGTGGGTAAGGTTGGTTCGGTTGGTTGTGTAGGCTTCCTGGTGGAGGGGACTGGTACCTGTGTTCTGGTGGATGAGGCTGGATCTTGTCTTTCTGGTGAGCAGGACTGCGTCCAGTGGTGTGTTTTGGGTTGTCTGTGAACTTAGTATGATTTTAGGCAGCCTGTCTGCTAATGGGTGGGGTTGTGCTCCTGTCTTGCTAGTTGTTTGACATGGGGTGTCTAGCACTGTAGCTTACTGGTCGTTGAGTGGAGCTGGGTCTTAGCATTGAGACGGAGATCTCTGGGAGAGCGCTCGCTGATTGATATTATGTGGGTCCAGGAGTTCTCTGGCAGTCCAGTGTCCTGAACTCATCTCTCCCACTTCAGAGGCTCAGGCCTGACACCTGGCCAGAGCACCAAGACCCTATCAGCCACACGGTTGTTGTTGGCAGGAGCCAGTTCCTCAGAAGCTGGCAGACTGAGGAGGTCAGTTCCTCACTGGTTGTTGGCCAGAAGTCTCAATCAGTTCTTTGCCATTTGAGTCTTTCCATAATGTATCTTACACATGGCAGGTAGCTTCCACATGTATATGTCTGCAGATCCTCTCCCTGGTAGGCTGCTGTCACACCAGTGTTCCCTGTCAGTCACGGAACATCCAGAAGCTGCGGAGGCACACTCAGGGAGCTAGGCGCATGCAGCAGGAGGACGAAGCAATGCTATGAACATAGGGGTGCATGTATGTTTTGAATTATAGTTTTGTCTGGATATATGCACAGGAGTGGGATTGATGGATCACATTAGGAGAGTTCTCTTTTTTCCACACCCTCTACACCATTTGTTATTTGTAGTATTGGTCCCGTCTTTTACATGTATACATATATAATAGGTAGAGCAGTTATGATGTCTTGAATATTTGAAAACACTTCAGCTGGGAAACATCACCTTTAGCATTACCATTCTCTGATGGACCTTCAACCATCACCCTGGTTGTCACTCTTCCTCTTTTCACATTGTTTAATCTCACATTAGAAATGGTCTCTCTCACTGCATTCCTCCAAATGCCACTAACACAACACTGTTGTATGAAGTTGACTTTTACTGGAGGTTAGAAAGTCAGTGGGGGTGGATCTACAATGTAGCACAGGATGGGAGGTACTTGACACTGGGTACAGAACATTCTGTTCTTAGAAATTTCTCTGCCACCACCAGCTGTGGGGCTTTTTCACTGGGCTCTGGCCTCCTGCCCTGTTGTAATTCCTAATGCAATACAATACCCCTTCCCCAAGACTTCTACTGGGTGCCTCTTCTCATTCTAGAACCCTGAATACCCTTCCCCCAGTGCCTTTGCTTCTCTCACCTCCTTTAGACTCTAAACTCCCAAATGCTTATGACTCTATTATGTAGATCACACAGTAGATGCTTTGTTTCACCCTCTCCTCTCCCTGGCCTTTCCCAGAGCTCTTAGATAAAAGTTATATTTTTAAATTTACATATTTATGTTTTAAATTGATATTTATATTTTTCATGTATTTATATTCTGACTTTTACAACAAAGTCATTAGATTAAGCCCCTTTATTAACCTTTAATAGATTAATAGATTTTAACAGATTTAAAAATCTATTTATCTACCTATCATTGCTCTCTCTCTCTCTCTATGTATATATATATATATATATAGATATAGATATATATAAATTTTTGTCTGAGAAAAAATTATATATGTACCACACCTTCTTTATCCATTCATCTGTTGATGGAAGTTTAGGTTGCTTCCATATCCTGACTATTATAAATAATGCTGCTATGAACACTGAGGTGCATTTATCTTTTCAAATTTTAGTGTTTTTGTTTTTTTCAGACATATATGCAGGAGTGGATTGCTGGGTCACATGGTAGTTTTATTTTTAGTTTTTTGAGAAACCTCCATACTGTTTTCCACAGTGGCTGCCCCAATTTACATTCCAACCAAGAGTGTACAAGGGTTCCATTTTCTCCACATCCTTGCCAACATTTGTTATTTGTGTTCTTTTTGATGATAACCATTCTGATAGGTGTGAGGTGATATCTCACTGTGGTTTCCATTTACCTTTCCTTGATGATTAGTGATGTTGAGCATCTTTTCATGTGCCTATTCGCCATCTACATGTCCTCTTAGAAAAAATGTTCAGTTCTTCTGACCATTTTTTTGTAACATCTTTATTGGAATATAATTGCTTTACAGTGGTGTGTTAGTTTATGCTGTATAACAAAGTGAATCAGCTACACATATATCCCCATATCTCCTCCCTCTTGCGTCTCCCTCCCACCCTCCCTATCCCACCCCTCTAGGATTCTGCCCCTTTTTAAAATTGAGTTATTTGTTTGTTTGGTTTTTTTTGATATTGAGTCTTATGAGCTGTTTATATATGTTGGATATTAACCCCTTATTGGTCATATAATTTGCAAATATTTTCTCCCATTCAGTAGGCTTTCTTTTCATTTTGTTGATGGTTTCCTTTGCTGTGCAAAAGCTTTTAAGTTTAATTAGATCCTGTTTAGTTTTGCTTTTATTTTCTTTGCTTTAGTAGAGGTATCCAAAAAAATATTGCTGCAATTTATGTCAGAGTGCTCTGTCTGTTTTCCTCTAGGAGTTTTATAGTATCTTACATTTATGTCTTTAATCCATTTTGAATTTAATTTTGTATATGTTGTGACTGTTCTAATTTCATTGTTTTACACGTAGCTGTCCAGTTTTCCCAGCACCAGTTATTGAGGAGTCTGTCTTCTCTCCACTGTACACTCTTGCCTCCTTTGTCATAGATTAATTGGCCATAAGTGGGTGGGTTTTATTTCTGGGTTCTCTATCCTACAGATAGATATATAAATTTTTGTCTTAGAAAAAATTATATCTATCTATCTAGATAAAGATATAGATATATAGATATAGATGATATAGATACAGATATAGATGATATAGATATAGATATACCATCTACCCAAAGAACCAGAAGAAACTATGAAAGTACTGTGCACTTTCTGTTTCACTTGAGTCAGACCAACCTTTCCTGGATAAGACTTCATCACCAGTCTTGGTGAAAGAACATTTATTTCACCTCCTTTTATGCTCTGCTTCCCCCAATCTTCCTTACCCTGACCTCACAGACCTTGTTTAAAACGAGCTCTATTCCAACTCTTAAGAGTCATGATTTTGTGATTCTGCCTGAAGTGCCCTTCAAAACTTCTGTGAAGGGCCATTTTATTTTATTTTACTGTTCAGACCAGCCTCCCCACCTCCCTGGTCCCCTCTGGCAATGATGTACCCGCCTCTGGTGCCCTCGTTTATTCACGAGTCTCTCTGGGAGCTTCCTGCAAGCAGTAGTTTACTTGCAATCCACCTCCCTCCATTTGCTCATGACAGTGGCTGAACACAGTAGGTGATTAATGAGTGTTTGTTGACTACACTGCTGAACTACTGCATGGTGACATCAACAGAGAGATGCCATCTCTCTCTTGCTCTCAACATCCCTCCATGGCTGCCCACTGGTGGGATCAAGCACTGTTCAGTATCACAGAAAATAGTTTGCTCTGAAAGTGAGTTGCTGTCAAGCAGTTTGATTTTCAAGAGGAGCAAGATCCTGGGGAGGCGCTACTTTCATATTTGTAAGATGCTCCCAGGTTTCCATCGGTGGCGATGAAAAGAGGGACATTTAATGCTTGTGCAGATTACATAGAATATTTGATCATAGCAACTATGTTCAGAGTCTCGGTTGCAAGCAAATGAATAGAAAGCAGTGAGCCCTCTAAATCAGTGTTTGGATGAATATATTTTTATCAAAAAAATTTAGGATATTCTGACTTCTCCATGGCAGATTTATTTTTTGATACCATAATGACCCACCATCATCTTATTCACTTTAATTTCAGTGTTACTTACCTTGAGGCAGAACCAATTGCTCCTTTACCTCTGCTTTTGTTGCAATTTTGGAGTTTATTGTTAGTATCTTAAAGTAGTTCTGATCCATAAGAAAGAGAAATAATGGCCTTTCAATATTAAAGGAAACTTCTTATCTACCTCTTTCTATCTTATTTTTCTCACTCTTGCCCAGAGTTTACTATCCTGGGTTTAGTGTTCATAATTTTCATGAGCGTTTTATACTAATACCACCTATAATCTATAAAATTATATGTAGCTGATTTTGTGGTTTTTTGAATACTACACAAATCATGTTATGGTAGTTATTCTTTTATAATTTGCTATTTTCACAATATTCTACTTTTAAGAGAGAGGTAGGTTGATACATATAATTCTAGGGAATTTATTTTATTGCTTTGTACTATTTCACGAATAAATGCATCAGATATATTTATCTATTCTTAAGTTGATGGGCATTTAGACTACTTTCTTCTCGTTTTCCTCTAATGTAAAACATCAATACAATATTCATGTACGTGATTTCTTGGGCCAGGTGCAGGAGCTTCTCTAGGGTATATATCTAGGGATGAGACTGCTGGTCATTGAGTGTACCCACGGTCTCCTGTTCTGAGGTATTGCCAAACTGCTTTCCAAGGTGGCCTTACTCTCCCTTTAGCTGTGTGTGATGCTACCTGTTGCTCTGCATTCTGGCAGCATCTAATGTTGCCAATTTGGTGGGGAGGATATGACATTTCATTATGGGTTTCATGTGTGCTTTCCTGATTACTAGGAAGATTGCATATCTTTTGCTGTTTTGTTTTTGTCATTTGTGTTTCTCATTTTGTGAATTTTCTCCTTCCATAATTTGCTAATTATTCCATTTCATTTTTAAAAACTTTTTCTTAAATAATTATTCCATTTCTTAAAAGCTGATTTGTGGAACCCTTAAAATATATTTTTGACTTCTGAATCCTTTTTTTTTCGATTTTATGTACTACAAATATTTTCTCCCCATCTATGAATGAGCATAGCATTTTCCCCATCTATGGATTAACGTAGCAGTTACCTCATTGTGCAATATTTTGTGCTTGTCTCTTTCTCTCCTAAGGCTATGAATTCAAGTGAGAGCAAGAACAGACCTTTTCATTTTTATTTCCTTAGTTCCTGGCACATAGATGATACCTAGCAAAATTGCTTGAGTTGACTTGAGAGTGCCACTTAATTTAATGTAGATGCTATTGTAAATCTGAGGTTTTTACTTAAGGCTTTCAATTTAAAGTTGTTTCCGTCAATCTTAGTCATTTGATATATACATATATATTCATATACACACATATGTATATACATGCATACATACGTATCACTTGAAAGAGTGACACTTTTGCAACCGAATCAGATTAGGCCCTTTTCACAGCCTTTAAAATAGGGCTTCCCTACATTTCCAGACAAAGAGTTTCTCTTAGAACACTGCTAAGGTTGAGACAGGTTGATATATTCAGATGAGATTGCAATAACAGATGCATTTCTATTTCTGGTCCAGAGTTGTTGGGGAAGCGGGAGGAAGGAGGGCATAATTGTACAATGCTTTGTCGTCTTTGCAGCTCATCAATATCAGCAGCTGGCACAGGCAAAGTGTTTGTCAATTAAGGTCTGTCGGCTGACCCTGACCTTGTCGTTACAATCACTGCTTTCTTGACATCTACTAGTTTGACATGTGGCACCAGGCTCTGTAGGCAGCCTGGACTTGAATGTACTGTGAGTTCTCTGGCATTACTTCTGAAATTCCTTGTTATTGTCACCATGTCATACTTTTGACATCTACGATTACTATGTCCTGTCTTCGTGTTTCTTCTTTCAAATGGCAGTAGTTATGTTGTAGTTGATGTGACTGTTTACAATGTAAAGATGACAAGTGTTCAAGTTGCTGTGGATGCTCATCTTAGAATTGCTCCAGGAAAAGTTGATTTTACTGTAACTTTATATAACAAGAAGTAATTTAAGTAAATTTTGGGTTGGAGTGAGCATCATGAGTTTAAAGAATTACTTTTTATTTAAGATGTAACTAAACTTTGAAATGTATTAAAAACACATTTCAAAATGCAATTTTAACTCCTTAACATATTCTTAGCTATGCATTGGGATAGCAAAATTCAGAAGCCATGGTTCTCACTCTTCCCCCTTGGTCCTTCCTTGAACTTCCCTCCTATTTCTCTTTCTCCCTCTCTCTCTCCATCCCTCCCTTCTCTCTTTCGTAACCTGGCATTCAAACATTCCTACGCTCTTCAGGTGACACTTTGCACTCCACTTATGAAGTTTCATTACTGTATTTTTTTCCAATAGTGTCCTTTGAAACTGAGATTTATCCACAGTAGTAGCTGGAGATAACGTTGTTTATGGTGATGTACATAATTACATTTTGTGTTGGGTATGTCAGGCCTATGACGATGGAATAATAAATGGGTACAGAAGGTTCCTGCAGCTTTTATCTGCAAGGAATTGCTCATGCAGTCAGGGTCACATGCAAGATGCAAGTGAAATAGGACAGGGAGAAGAGGATTTATCTATTCCACCATGAATGCATTCCAGAGTGATTTGATTGTTTTTCTATACCTTCTAGCAGGTGGATATGTGTACAGCTGCAATAGCTGGGGACATTTTTTATTTCAGCTAATAAGGAGGTAAAAGTGTTCTTTGCTTGCAAATTCAGGCATTTTCTTCCTTCTAGAATTCTTCAAATTGGGAAGATTAGTGCATTTTCATTGCCTTTTAAACTTGTTCACCCAGGGTATCACAGCTGTAACTCTTCCCAATATATCCTGGCTATTGTAAAGGCCTTTTTATCTCAGAGTCAAGGGAGCAGTTGAATACTAAGTTTTTGTTCCAGAAATTCAGCCGTTGTGAATTTCTGTAAACTTCTGTCTTTTCTTCAGTTATATTCTGTCTGAAAGTTGTATATGTTAAGACTTGAAGGTTCTTTGAGATGATGTCAAGTTACTCTAGAAATGTGTTCCGGTTTTGTAACGAGCACTTACTTTTTCCAAGATTCCAATAAGCATGGATAGGTCTGATTTCAAATCCACTGCACTTATCCTGTAGATGGCTTTTCACCAGGAATTGCATCCATGGGAGACTTTTCACCTTTAGTAAATCCCAGGCTCCAAATGGGAGTTCCTTAAATGGATAACTGAGGGACATGGCCAGGTTAACTGAGAGTACATCTCCATCCAACTCCTTTCTCTTTAGTCCAATCTTTTCATTTCCAGCTGGCCACTGTCACGAGTTGCAGCTCTGAGAGGCATCTCTCTGAGAAGTATTTTAGGATAAAATGGTTAAGATCACAGTTCCATGGAGTCAGAAAGACCTGGATTTGAGTTCTAGATCTATCATTTTCTTGGTGTAGGTCCTTGTGAGAGGTTATCTAACCATTAAAAAAAATTATTAGGACTTTATTTTTTAGAACAGTTTAAGGCTCACAGCAAAACTGGAGGTCAGGTATAGAGCTTTCCCATATACCCTCTGCCTCTCCACATCCATAGCCTCTCCCATTACTAACATCCCTCACCAGAGTGGTACATTTGTTGTGATAGATGAACCTATATAGACACATCATAATAACCCAAAGTCCATAGTTTTGTGACCATACAGTCTTTCACAGTGTTCCCTTATTCTTTTAATGTCCATAGCATCTGTAGTGATGTTGCCTTATAACCATCTCCCAGATCAAAATATAGAATCTCACCAGAATCCCAGAAGCCCCTCATCCTCCCTTCCTTCGAAGAGGTCATTGTATATAGAGCTGCCTATCACGGTTTGTCCTCCTATAAGCATCTATTCATACTCATTTTCTTACTCAGGTCCAAAACTTTGGAGTGACCATTGACTACTCTCTGTCATACCTCATATCCAGTCCATTAGCCTCATCATAGATCTACTCTGAAAATATATTGACTCTCCTCAGTTCTCACTTCCTCCACAGCTATTGCCCTGGTCCCAAACTCATGCTTTCTTGTCTATACAAAATTAGAGCCTCCAATCTGCCCTCCTTTCTTCTCCCTTGTCCCCCTGTAGTCTATTGTCTTCTTCTTTTTTTTTTTTTTTTTTTTTTGCTGTACACGGGCCTCTCACTGTTGTGGCCTCTCCCATTGCGGAGCACAGGCTCCGGACACGCAGGCCCAGCAGCCCCTGTATTCTAGTTTTATGTGTAAATTTTTATTCTCTTGCAAAGTTTTAGATCCCCCCACCCCTGTTCTTTCCTAGGATATCTTGTCATAACAAATCAGTTTAAATAAGCCAGTATGATTAGCATCTACTGCCAAATAACTCTCTGTACCTTCAAAATAAGTAAGTAGTGACAGTTCAATTGTATTTTTGTTTCTGGCTAACAAAAGCACATTGATAGCTGATATTTCTGATTTGTTAGAACTAAAATATGCATATTAAAACAAAAACGTTTTAATAGATATATTCTTTTCAAACTTTTAACCTTTTTATTTTAAAAATATCAAAGCTACAGAAAAATTCCAAGAAAACTACAGTTAATACCAAATACCCTTCACCTATATGCATCCATTATTTAACATTTTTGCCACATTTGCTTTATATCTCTATCTATCTATGTATCTATTTATGTATCTATGTATCTATCTATGTATCTACCTATCTATCTATGTATCTATCTGTCTATCATTGTCATCAATATTTATAATATTCTTCTTCATTTTTGTTGAACCAGTTGAGGGTAAGATATGGACATCACAATATTTTATCCCTAAATACTTCTACATGGATCTTCTAAGTATAAGAAAATTTTCCTATATAACCCATTACAGTTACCAAATTTAGGAAATTTAGCATAGATACAATACTGTTTTTGAGCATATATTTTATATTAATTTCCACAGCTAGTACCCTCATCCCAAATCATTCTTTCTTGCCCAGATTAGTGCAAAATTAGTGCACTGTCCTTTATAACAGTTTTTATAACACTGTTTTTTTTCAATCCAGAATGTAACCCAGAGTCATGTACAATATTTAGATGTATGCCTTTTTGGTTTCCTTTATATAGGACATTTTCTCAGCTTTTCTTTGTCTTTTCTGACATTGACATTTTGAAGACTGAAGATATTTATTTTGTAGTCCTTTTTTTAAATTTTTTTGGTACGCGGGCCTCTCACTGTTGTGGTCTCTCCCATTGTGGAGCACAGGCTCCGGACGCGCAGGCTCAGCGGCCACGGCTCACGGACCCAGCCGCTCCACTGCATGTGGGATCTTCCCGGACCGGGGCACGAACCGTGTCCCCTGCATCGGCAGGAGGACTCTCAACTACTGTGCCACCAGGGAAGCCCTGTAGTCCTTTTTTTTTTAAAAAAAATTATTTATACAGCAAGTTCTTATTAGTTACCTATTTTATACATATTAATGTATATATGTCAATCCCAATTTCCCAATTCATCCCCCCATCCCCACCACCCCCACTGCTTTCCCCTCCTGGTGTCCATATATTTGTTCTCTACATCTGTGTCTGCCTTGCACACTGGTTCATCTGTACCATTGTTCTAGATTCCACATGTATGCATTAATATACGATATTTGTTTTTCTCTTTCTGACTTACTTCACTCTGTATGACAGTCTCTGGGTCCATCCACGTCTCTACAAATGACCCAGTTTCATTCTTTTTTATGGCTGAATAATATTCCATTGTATATATGTACCACATCTTCTTTATCCATTCATCTGTCGATGGGCATTTAGGTTGCTTCCATGACCAGGCTATTGTAAATAGTGCTGTAATGAACATTGGGGTGCATGTGTCTTTTTGAGTTATGGTTTCCTCTGGGTATACGCCCAGTAGTGGGATTGCTGGCTCATATGGTAATTCTATTTTTAGTTTTTTAAGGAACCTCCATATTGTTCACCATAGTGGCTGTATCAATTTACATTCCCACCAACAGTACAAGAGGGGTCCCTTTCCTCCACACCCTCTCCAGCATTTGTTGTTTGTAGATTTTCTGATAATGCCCATTCTAACTGGTGTGAGGTGATACCACTTTGTAGTTTTGAGTTTCATTTCTCCAAAATTAGTGACATTGAGCAGCTTTTCATGTGCCTCTTGACAATCTGTATGTCTTCTTTGGAGAAATGTCTATGTAGGTCATCTGCTCATTTTTTGATTGGGTTTTTTTTTTTTAATATTGAGCTGCATGAGCTGTTTATATATTTTGGAGATTAAGCCTTTGTCTGTTGATTCGTTTGCAAACATTTTCTCCCATTCTGAGGGTTGTCTTTTCGTCTTGTTTATAGTTTCCTTTGCTGTGCAAAAGCTTTTCAGTTTCATTAAGTCCCATTTGTTTACTTTTGTTTTTATTTCCATTACTCTAGGAGGTGGGACAAAAAAGATCTTGTTGTGATTTATGTCAAAGAGTGTTCTTCCTATGTTTTCCTCTAAGAGTTTTATAGTGTCCTATATAGTGTCCTATATAGTGACTATAATGTTTATAATCTAACATTTAGGTCTTTAGTCCATTTGGAGTTTATTTTTGTGTATGGTGTTAGGGAGTGTCCTAATTTCATTTATTTACATGTAGATGTTCAGTTTTCCCAACACCACTTATTGAAGAGACTGTCTTTTCTTCATTGTATATCCTTGCCTCCTTTGTCATAGATTAGTTGACCATAAGTGCGTGGGTTTAACTCGGGGCTTTGTATCCTGTTGCATTGATCTGTATTTCTGTTTTTGTGCCAGTACCATATTGTCTTGATTACTGTAGCTTTGTAATATAGTCTGAAGTCAGGGAGTCTGATTCCTCCAGCTCTGTTTTTTCTTCTCTCAAGATTGCTTTGGGGGGCTTCCCTGGTGGCACAGTGATTGAGAGTCTGCCTGCCAATGCATGGGACACGGGTTCAAGCCCTGGTCTGGGAAGATCCCACATGCTGTGGAGCAACTAGCCCTGTGAGCCACAATTACTGAGCCTGCGCATCTGGAGCCTGTGCTCCGCAACAAGAGAAGCCATGATAGTGAGAGGCCCGCACACCGCGATGAGGAGTGGCCCCCACTTGCCGCAACTAGAGAAAGCCCTTGCACAGAAACAAAGAGCCAACACAGCCATAAATAAATAAAATAAATTTTTTAAAAAAAGATTGCTTTGGCTATTCGGGGTTTTATGTCTCCATACAAATTAGAAAATTTTTTGTCCTAGTTCTGTAAAACAATGCCATTGGTAATTTGATAGGGATTGCATTGAATCTGTAGATTGCTTTGGGTAATATAGTCATTTTCGCAATACTGATTCTTCCAATCCAAGAACATGTAATATCTCTCCATCTGTTTGTGTCATCTTTCATTTCTTTCATCAATGTCTTATAGTTTTCTGAGTTCAGGTCTTTTACCTCCTTAGGTAGGTTTATTCCTAGGTATTTTATCCTTTTGTTGCAATGGTGAGTGGGGTTGTTTCCTTAATTTGTCTTTCTGATCTTTTGTTGTTAGTGTATAGGAATGCAAGAGATTTCTGTGCATTACTTTTGTATCCTGCTATTTACCAAATTCATTGATTAGCTCTAGTAGTTTTCTGGTGGCATCTTCAGGATTATCTATGCATAGTATCATGTTATCTGCAAAGAGTGACAGTTTTACTTCTTCTTTTCCAATTTGCATTTCTTTTATTTCTTTTCTTTCTCTGATTGCCGTGGCTAGGACTTCCAAAACTATGTTAAATAATAGTGGCAAGAGTGGACATCCTTGTCTTTTTCCTGATCTTAGAGGAAATGCTTTCAGTTTTTCACCATTGAGAATGATGCTTGCTGTGGGTTTGTTGTATATGGCCTTTATTATGTTGAGGTAGGTTCCCTCTATGCCCACTTTCTGGAGGGTTTTTATCATAAGTGAGTGTTGAATTTTGTCAAAAGCTTTTTCTGCATCTATTGAGATGATCATATGGTTTTTATCCTACAGTTTGTTAATATGGTGTATCATATTGATTGATTTGCCTATATTGAAGAAGACTTGCATCCCTACCTGGGATAAATCCCACTTGATCATGGTGTATCATCCTTTTAATGTGTTGTTGGGTTCTATTTGCTAGTATTTTGTTGAGGAATTTTGCATCTCTATTCATGAGTGATATTGGTCTGTAATTTTCTTTTCTTGTAGTATCTTTGTCTGGTTTTGGTATCAGGGTGATGGTGGCCTCACCTAACTCCTTCCTCTGCAGTTTTTTGGAAGAGTTTGAGAAAGATAGGTGTTACCTCTCCTCTAAATGTTTGATAGAATTTACCTGTGAAGCCATCTGGGCCTAGAATTTTGTTTGTTGGAAGATTTTTAATCACAGTTTCAATTTCATTACTTGTGATTGGTCTGTTCATATTTTCTATTTCTTGCTGGTTCAGTCTTGGAAGCTTATAACTTTCTAAGAATTTGTCCATTTCTTCCAGATTGTCCATTTTATTGGCATAGAGTTGCTTGTAGTAGTCTCTTAGAATGCTTTGTATTTCTATAGTGTCCGTTGTAATTTCTCTTTTTTCATTTCTAATTTTATTGATTTGAATCCTCTCCCTCTCTTTCTTGATGAGTCTGGCTAAAGGTTTATCAATTTTGTTTATCTTCTCAAACAACCAGCTTTTAGTTTTATTGATCTTTGCTATTGTTTTCTTTGTTTCTATTTCATTTATTTCTGATCTAATCTTTATGATTTCTTTCCTTCTACTAACTTTGCGTTTTGTTTGTTCTTCTTTCTCTAGTTCCTTTAGGTGTAAGGTTACATTGTTTATTTGAGATGTTTCTTGTTTCTTGAAGTAGGATTGTATTGCTATAAACTTCCCTCTTAGAACTGCTTTTGCTATATCCCATAGGTTTTGGGTCATCGTGTTTTCATTGTCATTTGTCTCTAGGTATTTTTTGATTTCCTCTTTGATTTCTTCAGTGATCTCTCAATTATTTAGTAACATATTGTTTAGCTTCCATGTGTTTGTGATTTTTTACGTTTTTTTCCCTGTAATTTATTTCTAATCTCATAGCGTTGTGGTCAGAAAAGATGCTGGATATGATTTTGATTTTCTTAAATTTACCAAGGCTTGATCTGTGACCCAAGGTGTGATCTATCCTGGAGAATGTTCTGTGTGCACTTGGGAAGAAAGTGTAATCTGATGTTTTTGGTTGGAATGTCCTGTAAATATCAATTAAATCTATCTGGTCTATTGTGTCATTTAAAACTTTTGTTTCCTTATTAATTTTCTGCCTGGATGATCTGTCCTTTGGTGTAAGTGAGGTGTTAAAGTCCCCCACTATTACTGTGTTACTGTTGATTTCCTCTTTCATGGCTGTTAGCATTTGCCTCACGTATTGAGGTGCTCCTATGTTGGATGCCTATATATTTACAATTGTTATATCTTCTTCTGGATTGATCCCTTGATCATTATATAGTGTCCTTCTTTGTCTCTTGTAATAGTCTTTATTTTAAAGTCTACTTTGTCTGATATGAGAATTGCTACTGCAGCTTTCTTTTGATTTCCATTTGCATGGCATATCTTATTCCATCCCCTCACTCTCAGTATGTATGTGTCCCTATGTCTGAAGTAGGTCTCTTGTAGACAGCATATATATGGTCTTGTTTTTGTATCCATCAGCCAGTCTGAGTCTTTTGGTTGGAGCAAATAATCCATTCACATTTAAGGTAATTGTCAATATGTATATTCCTATTGCCATTTTCTTAATTGTTTTGGGTTTGTTTCTGTGGATCTTTTTCTTCCCTTGTGTTTCCCACTTAGAGAAGTTCCTTTAGCATTTGTTGTAGAGCTGGTTTGGTGGTACTGAATTCTCTTAAATTTTGCTTATCTGTAAAGCTTTTGATTTCTCTGTCGAATCTGAATGATATCCTTGCCAGGTAGAGTAATGTTGGTTGTAGTTTCTTCCCTTTCATCACTTTTAATATATCATGCAACTCCCTTCTGGCTTGTAGAGGTTCTGCTGAGAAGTCAGCTGTTAACCTTATGGGAGTTCCCTTGTATATGTCATTTTCCCCTTGTTGCTTTTAATAATTTTTCTTTGTCTTTAATTCTTGTCAATTTGATTACTCTGTGTTTCTGCATGTTTCTCCTTGGGTTTATCCTGCCTGGGACTCTATGCTTCCTGGACTTGGGTGGCTATTTCCTTTCCCATATTAGGGAAGTTTTTGACTATAATCTCTTCAAACATTTTCTCAGGTCCTTTCTCTCTGTCTTCTCCTTCTGGGACCCCTGTAATGTGAATGTTGTTACGTTTAATGTTGTCCCAGAGGTCTCTTAGTCTGTCTTCATTTCTTTTCATTCTTTTTTCTTTATTCTGTTCTGCAGCAGTGATTTCCACCATTCTGTATTCCAGGTCATTTATCCATTCTTCTGCCTCAGTTATTCTGCTATTGATTCCTTCTAGTGTAGGTTTCATTTCAGTTATTGTATTGTTCATCTCTGTTTGTTCTTTAATTCTTGTAGGTGTTCGTTAAAAATTTCTTGCATCTTCTCGATCTTTGCTTCCATTCTTTTTCCAAGGTCCTGGATCAACTTCGCTATAATTATTTTGAATTTATTTTCTGGAAGGTTGCCTATCTCCACTTCATTTTGTTGGTTTCTGGGCTTTCATCTTGTTTCTTTATCTGGTACATAGTCCCCTGACTTTTCATTTTGTGTATCTTTATCTGAATGTGGTTTTTGTTCCACAGGCTGAAAGACTGTAGTTCTTGCTTCTATTTTGTAGTCCTTTAATTTAGGTGTTTTTTGCTTGTTTCTTCATGATGAGATTCAGGTTATTATTTTTGTGTAGAATGAAACACAAGTGATGTATTCTGTTATATTACATGAGAAAGCACATGATTTCAGTTTGTTAATTTATTGTTGATGTTCACATTGGTTACTTACATAAGTTGGTGTCAACCATAGTCATCTACTGTAAAGATATCCTTTCCCTTTGCAATTAATAAGTAATATATGAGGAGATACTTTGAGACTATATATCCTGTTTCTGAACTTTTACCCGATGGCTTTAGCCTTCATTAAGATTCATTTTTTTCTAATTCTTATATTGCTTCTGCTATTAGTTGGCACTTTCCTGCTAGGAAGAACATTCTCTCTACCCCATCTATTTATGTTCTATATGTAATTTTTAGTATTGTTACCGACCAGGGTTCTTGGCCTCCTTAATCATTAGAAATTGATCAGAGGCCAGACAAGAAATTCAGGCAAGGCTTTATTGGTGCCCCTGCTGCAGCAGAGGGAGTGAGGACAAGAAACAGTTTCCCTTGCTCGTTCCCTGAGGGGGGGCGAGCTGGTTCCTTATATGGCATGAGGGTAGAGGTGTGTCCAGTGGTTGGGCTGGACCAGTAGCTTAGGTGGTTTGCCCACCCCTTTGGTGGTGTTGTGTGCAGGGGGGCATGCGCAGTACCCTGCTTTTGCTCCCAGCTCTTCAGAAGTGACATTTGGGTTGTTTTGGTCTTTTTGTATCTTATTGTCCATAATTTGCCCCATCTGTGCATGCATGCAGCTATTTTTAGTCCCTTATAGTTTCTTTGTATTTTGTTCCTCAAGGAGGCATCTGTCCAGGTGCAAGCACTGCAGTAAAGGGTCCCAGGTCCCAGGTCCCAGCCTGTCTCAGTATCATCTTGTACTTCTCTTGACTCAACTTTGGAATCAGTCATTTCTCCAACCCTTGTCCATTTTAGGGGGGAGTGGCAATAGGAATCAAGATTTGGGTGCCCAATATGCTCATTGTTTCTGGGGTATCATTGCCTCTAGGTCCTTTCAGCAGACAAAACTAGGATAAACCAATATTTTTCTTGTCACCTCTAACATCCAACAGATTGGGGTTCTTCCTTATCTTCCGCCTTCATATTTGTATCTCTTTTCTCCCACAGTAAAGTTTCTACAACTGCACATAACAGTATGCATTAACCTTACACATATAATATTGAGAAAAACAAGCCAGACTTAAAAGAGTTCATACCATATGAGTCCATTTATATGCAGTTTAAAAAAAGAGGTGGGTGGGGACACCAATCCATGCTGTGAGAAGTTAGGTAGCAATTACCCTTGGCAGGCTGGGGTGTTGGTAGTGACTGGAAGGGAGGATGAGGGCTTCTGGGGGTGCTGATGAGGTTCTGTTTCTTGATCTGAGAGATGGTTGTAAGGGTATATTTGATTTTATAAATACTTTCAGTTGTACACTGATGTGTCATGCATTTTTTTTGGTGTATATATATTAAACCTCAAAAGTTACTTGGATTAATTTCTTTTGCTTTCCTTTGTGTGATTATGTTGTCACTTCTATATCTGACTATGTTAATTTGTTTCTTTTTATAGGCACTCGTAGGATTCCCCCCATTATTGTTGATTTAATTTTATCTTTTTGAATATGTAAAAGACTAGGGTTATATCAACGGTCAAAACTATACAAAAAAAAGTGTCCTGGAGAAGTAGACTCCCTTCAGTATCATCCTGCTTTTCCACCCCCCTCCCGACTGCAAGTCACCAACTTATTCATTTCTGTCTTATCATTTCCTATTATTTATTCCTAATACAGCCAGAATGACCCTTCCAAAGTATAACAAGATCATGTTACTGCTTTGCTCCAAATATTCCAAGAGTTCCCTGTCTCACTCAGGATAAAAACTCAAGTCCTCACAGCAGCGGAAAAGCCTTTGCATCTGACCCCTGTTCTCAAGCCTCTTCTTGCCTCATCTCCAGGGGCTCTTCCCCAAGATGACTCATCTTCAGCCACCCCAGCTTCTGTTCCTCAAACATGTCAGATCGTCTCCCCTCTTTGGTTCTTTGCTTTTGCAGTCCCTTCTTCCTGCGGTGTTTTCTCCAGGTATCTGCATGGTTCATTTCCTCACTTCCTTCAAGTTTCTTCTTAAAAGTCACCCTCAAGGAAGGCTTCCTGTTCACTTTATTTAAATATATTATACTCCCATCTCCACTCCATGGCACTCTCTATCCAGCTTCTACAGTTATCTTTTTCTCAGCATTATCACATTCTAGTACATAACTTGTTTTCTTTTATATTGTCTGTCTCTCTCCTGTAAAATAGAGGCTCCAAGAGGGCAGGGAGTTTTGTGTGTTTAGTCCACTGCTGTGTCTCCAGGACCTAGAATAATACACAACTCATGCTCAGATTAACATTTATTGAACAAACAATGAATGCACACAGTTGAGGAGATAACAGTAGGGAAAGGCCTTTGAAAATTCCATACCAATATGTCACCAAAGCCAAAATGACATATTTTAACAGCAACTCTTCTGTAGCTGTGAGGGTGGAGGGTGGGGCGGGGGTGTTACAAAATCTGCCTCAGGGACATACACTGCTGAGGATGTGGAAGTTTCAAATTGATAACAATAAGCTTTGCGGTTTAGATTGTTTATCAATGAATAAGAATGAACCTAATGACTCAATTGAGGTGGATATTTCATGGAGGGAAAGTGTTTCAAGAAAAGGAAGGGAAAAAAAGAAATGGAAAATAAAGGAAATGAGGGAGAAAAAAATAAGGGCAAAGGGAAAATGAATACAATTAAAATAGCCAAGGAATTTCAGGTAAGTAAGAACACCCTTGAAAGCTCTTTGTGGCTTCACCTGAGTGCTCCTGCTTATGCACCGTGGGGCACATGCTCTTAGAAGTATGCGTCAGTGAAAGGAAAAGAAGGCAAGCTCTCAACCCATGTGGACACATTTCTTGGGAGAATACTACTTTGCTTAAATCAGAGAAAGCAGATTTAGCCTGGGCAATGCTGCCATTTATTGAACTGATTAAGAAAATTTTAAAAAGCATAGGATATATTCAGATGCTTGTGAAGGAAATTCCTGTTTTGGACTCTTCTATTTTCCCTTGAGATCCTTACCCTTTGCCAGAAGGCCTGTCTTTCTGAAGATCCTGAAGCACTGTGTGGGGAATGTGTCCAATGGGAAAACACCTGGGGGGAGAGGGGAAGGCCAAGCTTACTCTGTATTGAACTTAACTTCTTGAGCTGAGCAGCTGTGTTTGGGAGTCTTCAGAAAGGACCCTGGGGATATTTTCCCATTTGCTCTTGTTCCCAAGAAGAAATGTGCATCTTCTTACGCTAATGTGTTTTCCAAATGTCAGACATTTAGTTGAAACCAGGTGGTTTTAGAATTAAGGTACAAGAGTTTGTCTTTTCTGAAGAAAATCCAAGGAAAAGAGAAACTTGTGTGAGGTCTCTGAGGTATCCAACTCCCTGAAGACATCAAAGGTCCGATGCTGGAGGTTCAGGGAAGGAAAAGGTGTGAATATAACCTAAGTGGGAGATCTGAGGGACTGGCAAGGCACACAAGTGTAGGACTGGCAAAGTATAGATTTATTTTACCCTTCATTGCTTCCATGGGGTTCTGTGGCAAATGAGACAATGTCCAAGCCAGAGTTGGAAGAGGCCAGAGAACATGACCAACCATAAAGCCTGGGTTGTGTCTTAACCTTATACATGAATGTAAATGCCCCTTATCCACCCCCACCATCTCTCTAGCCCATTCTTTAAATTACAGGGACATCAAAGAATGTCTCCAGAAGCACATCTGTCTCTTGAATGTTAGGGCAAACTGGCTTCTCAGCTTTGGTGAGTATTGTTTACCAATCCCCATGAAGCTCAAAAAACACTGCGTCATAAAAATCAGCCATGCATGGTGCTTGAGTAGCTTGAGTTATACCTATTGCTGTGGTCTCAGAATGGGTAACACATCTCAGCGGTTGTGCCAGGCAACCTGTTAGTGATCTTGGCAGTGAGGTGGCTGGAAGAAAGACCTTGGTCCTTGTCTTCCTTGAAGAAAGAATTCAGCAAAGAGACCAAGATAGTGAAACAGATAAAGCATTTATTAGAAGCAAAGTACATGTGGGAAAGCACACGGGTAAACTCAGAGTGAGTTGCATGCAATAGGGGCAGCTTAGGTTGCTTATATGGGGTTAGTTTCCAGGTTGTCTCTGGTCAGTCATCTTGCTTGTGCCCATGTTCGGTCTGAGTCAGGGTCCTTCCTGGTGGGTACACGCATCTCTCAGCCAAGATGGATTCCAGCGTGAAGGTTTCTGGGAGGTTGGGAGGACATATTGTGGGCTGGCGGCTCTTCCCTCCTTTGGTGCCTCCCTAGACTGAGGACCTTCTCTGTGCATGTTCCAGGCTGGGAAATCCCCTTGACCACAAGAATGAGGAAATTGTGGTCTCTTTGTCTTCTACTCAATCAGAGCCTGATGCTCCTGCTAGTATCTTATCTTGAAGTCTCAGCAGGAGACTGGTTGCAGCTGCTCAGCCTGGGGCCCATCTATCTCCTACATCATTAGGGCATGGGGAGAAACTATTAATCTGAATTAATTTTTGTTTTCACTATTTTGATTGCCATTTAGGTTCAAGATTTACATTGTACGTTTGTGCAGGAGTACATGCACAAGATAATGAATAAATAAGTAAATAAACAAAAAAATAAATATTCATATAATGGATGCATGTGTACAGATTATTTTACTGATGGGTGCATACTCCAGGAATCTTGGAGACCACCGCATGCCCTTTTTTTTTTTTTTTGCTGTGCGCGGGTCCGTCACTGTTGTGGCCTTTCCCGTTGTGGAGCACAGGCTCCAGACGTGCAGACTCAGCAGCCATGGCTCACGGGCGCAGCCGCTCCGCGGCATGTGGGATCTTCCCGGACCGGGACACGAACCCGTGTCCCCTGCATCGGCAGGCGGACTCTCAACCACTGCACCACCAGGGAAGCCCCGCTGCATGCACTTTGATATCCCCACCTCAATCTAAACAATCTTTATGTGCTAACCCGTGAGACTGACACTTATGTGTTTGTGTCCTGTATACTCAACATGATAGAGGATGCTGACCCACTGGAAGGGATTTTCTTTGTCTTTTTAAATGGATATGCTCATTCTTATGCTGTAGATGATAACTCAATACACTTTCCTAAAATTTTTTTTAAATTAAGCGTTTTTTCCCCAAATTAAAACTTTGTTTTTTGAGGCCAATAGCAAAGAATTTGAACTGTTTCTAGTGGAACATTAAAAAAAAAAATTTAGACAAAATTCTGGTGGATTTTTAAGAAAAGATTGTTTCCATAGCAAAAGTATAACATAAGCATCTTTCTTTTCAAAGACACCTGGTTTTCTCTGAGAGTTTTAGTTAAATTAGAAACAAATCGACTTCTTAGGATTTAAAAGATATATATGAATTTTCAGAGGTTCTCTACACTTGTAGCCGTGCTGAGTTACATTACTTTAATGATTAAAAAGAGAAGTCCTTTTATGATAATAGTATTTCAACAAGGCTGAAATACCTATTTTTCAGGATATAAATACTATTGGGAATTACCTTAGCTGAGCTCGAATTGTGGGCTGCTTGACATTTTATATTACCTGAATAAGCTTTTATCCCAAGGTCACAAGATAATTTTCCTTTCAGGATTCAAAACCGTACTTCTCTTAATAGAGTGGAGAATGTGATTGAAAATACATTTTGGTTCTGAGGAATGACAGGTGAGCTGAAAGGTCTAGATTTCGGGACAGTTCTAATTCTGACGGACGGAATGCTCATGCAACAGCTCAAAGTCTGAAACTGTCCCTCCCACAGAATTTTCCTACCTGACTGTCTGAGTCTTTCAGGAACCAGAATCAGAATCCCATTGAAACACCATCTCAAAAAAACAAAATGAAAGGCCAGGTCCCATTACACCAAATATCCTTGAAGAATTTGCTAAACCCTGAATTAAGTCCAAATATTGAGTTTATTTTTTAAACTAAAATCTATATTGAACAAAGATATTTTTAAAGGATTTCTTTTGAACTGCTGCCAAACTTGAACATTTCAAAAACTACAGGACTTTTACCAAACAAGGCCGTCAATATATCCTCTGAATGAAATTGGACTTGATCCAGTGCCTTGGTGGTATGTCCCTGGATTGAACCTGCTCACCCTCCCACACCTCTGCAACAAATTTCCCATGAATCCTTATGGATACTACCTCCCTGCCTCTTAAATAACCTTGTCTCTAATTTGGAAACATCATTCCTAGAGAGATGAAAGTGGATAATCTATCAGGTTTTGTTTCCTGATTCTTGATTTCTTTTCCTGTGCAGTTGCACATTTAAAGTAGGAAGAAACATGGGGCTTCCCTGGTGGCGCAGTGGTTGAGAGTCCGCCTGCCGATGCAGGGGACATGGGTTCGTGCCCTGGTCTGGGAAGATCCCACATGCCGCGGAGTGGCTGGGCCCGTGAGCCATGGCCGCTGAGCCTGCACGTCCGGAGCCTGTGCTCGGCAACGGGAGAGGCCACAACAGTGAGAGGCCCGCGTACCGCAAAAAAAAAAAGTAGGAAGAAACATAAGCAGTGGGACTCAGACTTCATCTCCCCATCATCAGAGGGACTCTGATCCCTGAGGGATTTATGTTTTCTTCCCAACTGTTCATCAGTAATAATCCTCCTACCATGTCTCCTTTGGCAGAAAAGGCTCAGACGGCTGTATAAAGTGCACCAGCTATCTTATAAGGATGTCTCGAGATACAGACGTTATGCACAAGAATTATGTTGAAGATGCCTATCCTCTGTTGGAATCCACTAGACTTACAGATAACTCTAACCCTCTCAGCAAGATACTCCCACTCTGTCATCAGTTGGCATGTCTGACAGCCTTATTCTAAGTTTTTCACTTTAGTTGGTTTTAATTTTCACCTTCTGTCCAGAGCAACTTTCTTTGACCGTTAGACTCTTCATCCTTCTGACTCCAAGGTAATCATTTTAGCCCTCTCACTCTGAGGTTGGTGTGGGTAACAGCCTTCACAATGGAAGGAGCACAAGTAGTGTGCAGGGCATTCTATCTGTGTTAAGTAGAGTGTGTTTGTGTGTGTGTGTGTGTGTGTGTGTAAGAGAGAGAGAGAGAAGCGCCCCCCCCACCTACACACACACAAGACAGGACCGCAGATTTTAACATGCATGACTTTAAAATTCTCCAGCAATCCTGAGTTGCTAAGTCATGGAGTCATGAAGGGATCTGCAGCTTTGCTAAGCATGAACTTGAATCCCATCTACTTGAAGTTAAGGTGGGGGAGCAAGTCACAGCTAATATTTAAGCCAACTGTACAGACCAAAATACAACACTGTTGCAATCATGTTGTTGTTTTTGTTGTTGTTGGGGAAACACTGTAAAGCAGGTTTGTCACCCTCTGCACTACGGATATTTTGGGTCAAACAGATCATCGTTGTGGAGGGTGACCTGTGCATGGTAGGATGTTTAGAAACATTCCTAGCCTCTACCCACTAGACACCAGTAGGAAACCTCTCTCCATGTTTGTGACAACCAAAAGCGTCTCCAGCCATGTCCTTGGGGGAGTAAAATAGTCTGGGTTGAGAACCACTTCTGGATTGATAAGTGATACTTAAGTCACTGGAATTTTATTAAAACTTTTATTTTTTAAGGACATTTATTAAATATGGAAAATGAAATACTCTAAAATCTACGTTTCTTTTAAGGAAGACATCTGATAGACAGGAGGCCTCTAAAATCTTATTCACTGAAGTTTGAACTAATATCTTCTTTTTCTGTTGAATATCAATGTCTCCAATATAGGCATTGTTCTTTGATGTTGTTTGAGAGAAAATATTTATCAATTGAAGATAAGATGAAATGGAGAGTGGGGAAGATTTTATTCATAGAATCTGTTTGGGAGACTATATGGATTGCCTTGTCAATAAGATAGGAGTAAGGATGTGTTTTCAAGATCCTTGGGAAGAAAAATCAGTAAGTTCCAAATAAATGCTAGTTAAAAAAATTTATTTTATTTTATATTGGAGTGTAGTTGATTTACAATGTTTTGTTAGCTTCAAGTGTACAGCAAAGTGATTCAGTTATATATATATATATATATATATATATATATATATATATATATATATACATGTATACATTCTTTTTCAGATTCTTTTTCCATATAGATTATTACAGAATATTGAGTAGAATTCCCGGTGCTATACAGTACGTTATGCTAGTTTTTATTACACCAGTGAAATCTAACCATCCCCTGACTGCAGTGTGAACAAGCAAAAACTTGACCCTTATAGTCTGGGAACAGCCCATGTGCTCAGCCACTGCTCTGAGGATCAACTCTGGTGATCCTTCTAAATCCTGGGTCTCCAGCTATAGATTTCTTTTAATTAAACTCATACCAGTTGTTGGAAAACTGGTAGACATTCAGCACATTCAAAAATTCTTATTTTACTGTCTCACTTTTTTGTACTAACGAGTTTTACGATTTCTACTTTTAATTCTTGTTTTCAGTCTTTCTGTTTTCTGCAAAACTGGCACTAAACTGAGCTTGTGTTTCTGAATACTAATCCATGAAGATGGTTTTCAAAAGGGAAATGGCAGCTAAAGGAAATGGCACTGATAATTTGTCAATCTGGATACTTTTTACAACATGACTTGACTAGGATCTGGAATTAAATGCCCACAAGAGAGGATTAAAAATAGAAAGGGTTTCAGTTTCAGAAAGTGAATTCTTGAAGTGTCTTTCCTGTCCTCTTCATTCAATTTATCACACACCCTGGCACCACCATTTCTGCAAATGGTGCAGAGTGTCCTCTGGGGTTTCCAGATTGAAATGGAACCCAAGTGCTGAATTCTTTTGGCTGGATTTTTTTCTACAGAATGGTGAGTTGCCATTTCAATGAAAATTATAACATACTGGTCCAGCACGAGCATTGACTATGTCTTCATTTGGAAACAAGAACTGGAAAGCTTTGTCCTCTTTGTATATCTTGGTACACGTTTGATTCTTTTCAAAGTGGTTCCTACGCATATATACACTACCAAATGTAAAATAGATAGCTAGTGGGAAGCAGCCGCATAGCACAGGGAGATCAGCTCGGTGCTTTGTGACCACCTAGAGGGGTGGGATAGGGAGGGTGGGAGGGAGACACAAGAGGGAGGAGATATGAGGATATATGTATATGTATAGCTGATTCACTTTATTATAAAGTAGAAACTAACACACCATTGTAAAGCAATTATACTCCAATAAGGATGTTAAAAAAAAAAAGGGGTCCCTACGGAATGTTTTATTTGGTCTTGTTTTACTTATATGTAGGCAAGGAGGGACAAAAAATCAGGCAGGTTTTTCAGAACTTATTTCTTTTTTGATCATATTTTCCCAAAGTATATTTAAATATAATGACATTGTATCTATAATGTAGCAAAAGTGTCATTACTATTAGTTAAAGTATTCATAGTGTTACGGTAATGATCTAAAGAGCATTGTAATAGAATTCATAATATAATAGAAACGAATTTATAATAATAATAGAATGGTTATAAAGAATTTCGCAACAATTGCCAAGACTGAGTACTGGGGAGATTTGTAAGAATTAAAATTCTATTGACTTTCCATCACTTCAGTGTGTGGTTTGAGTGGTTTTATTGCAGTGAGAATAGGTTAGGGAGTTATTGAATCTTACAGCTGCACAAAGCTCTCAGATCATTTGGTTCAATGGCTTTCAAATTTGTGGCCCACAAATCCTGTGTGTGTGTGTGTGTGTGTGTGTGTGCACGTGTTTATATAAATCTGAAACAGTCTCTCAAATAGTGCTTATTGGGATATTTTCTATTACATTTGATTCTTTTCCATTCTGTTCTTTTCTTTAATTCATTTAAAAATGCTGACCGCAGTTCACCATGGTCATAACTTGTAGTTTGAAAAACACTGATCTAGTGAAAATTTTTTTTCCTCAAATCTATTTGTTACTATCTGACACCCGTTTTTTCTAAGTCCGTGTCTCATTAAAGGGAGGATTGGTTCAGGGAATGAAAAAAGTTTTCCTAAGTTAAACTGTAGAGATATTTTTCGGCATCGTGATGCTTTCTTCAAGGCTTGGCTGTGTTTGCCCTGTATATTGGTTCCTGAAACTGATAGATATGAAAGTTTGTGCTAGAAAAGCTCGAGAGGTTTTCTTCTCAATCTGTTTATCCAGAAAGGCATCTAGGTTTTCTTTTGTAGATGAATAAACTATAATCCCCTAAAAACCCCCAGAGAGCAAAAACAACAAAAACAACCCGAACAAACGCTGACAGAGTCCAGCAGCTGTGTTTCCTGAGTCAGAATCTGGGGCCCTCGTGACTTGCCTTTGGGCCAACAGCTCACTGGCAGCTAAAGTGAGCTCTCTTCTAAACACACATATGGAATTTCAGATTCATGCCATTCAGCACTTGGCTCTAACAAAATGATTTATGGCTAGTCCAGAAAGTACGTTCAGATTGCTCTGGTGGAAATCAGGAGGCGGGCCTTACCCACTGCCACTGTGCATGCACACACACACTTGCTCATCTGGGTGACTGGCCCTGTGACACCCAGGCCAAAGAAACCCGACTCATGTTGCTGGCTTTTAGTTACCTTGATACCTTGGGAGAAATAAGAAATTCCTGAGTTTGGCCCTTTACAACTCTGAGCCCTGGAGAACCCACGTGGATGACACAGCAGGAGGAAAGAAGGGAGCCGGGGCCAAGTGAAATGCCCCCTCTGCCCCAGGCCACCGTCATGGTGCGTGCCTTTGAGAAACCATTTAACCTTTTTGTATCTTAGTTTTTCTCATCTGCCGCATGGGCATAATAACACAGTACTTCTCTTCTTCTTTTTTGTGAAAATCAAATGAGAGAAAAGAGTGAAAACTTTTTGAAAGGCCAAAATGGCACCTACATACTGAAAGAATATTGAAAAAGATTTTCCCTCTTGTCAACCATCAGGTATTTTTTTTCTTTATTTTTAAAAAATAGGAAGGCACAAAAATGATTATTGATGATTGTTCTTGTGTTTCATCTGAAGAAAAAACAGTAGTAAAATCAAACGTTGGATTTTCTGGTTATATTTTTTCATGCATATTAAAATAAGGGGAGCTATTAAAATGCTTACTCGTGTATTTCCTAAAATCATCTTGAATAGCAGGTGTACGTGTATCACACTCTGACAAGGTGGAGAGCAGACAGCTGGTTGCCTTGGTGATGGCTAGACCTAGGGTCTCACCCTGCCCTCCATCTGCTCCCTGTGTGACTGTGGACAAATGACTCCATCTCTGATATGCCTGGTTTCCTCACTGGAGGAATGAAGATGCTCCTGCCAAGCCCACAGCCTCGTGAGGATGCTGATGAGATGATGTGAGCTGGTGAAGCAGGGCCAGCAGCCCGCATCTGGCCCACCGTCTGCTTTTGTAGATAAAGTTGAACTGGAACACCAGCGTGCCCATGATGTGCACGTTTATTGTGACTGCTTTTACCCGACTGAGTAGTTGTGCCAGTTGTGACCCCAAAAGCCTAAAATATCTACTCTCTGGCCCTTTACAGAAAAAGTTTGCCAACTCCTGAGAATTATTTCATCATGAATGTAGAACACTTACCGTTTCTGGCACATGGTAAATTCCAAAGAAGAGCAGCTATTCTCATTATATAGTGGTAATAGAGTTTAGGGCGAATTTGGTGATGATAATAATAGAGATGATGATGTGTTAATAGTAAAGATGGTGATCATGATGAAAAATTAATTCTTTGGCTACCAGCTTCAAATTCTTTTACCCTATTATAGAAACCACCCCTTCTATTGCCAGATACCTAACACTTAAGGATTTTTTTCCCTTCCCCTGGTATCAAAATTAATTTTCAGGAAAGGATCTGAAACTTTGCTACAAGGTAAAAGAACTAAGTTCTAGATTTTAGGCTAAATCAGCAGATGTAGGGAGATATTTTGAAGGGAAGCCCAGAACTTCTCCTTGTCCATTTCTGAAAAAAGTGGCCACTAATCTCTTCTTAGTTTTTCATTCTGGACAACTCCTTTGAAAATGTATGTGGAGTGTTCATGATTTCTGTTTTTCCCTAAGATCACGCTTAAGTGTGTACCAGAGGCCTTCACCTGTGTTGGGCTTTGTGATGAGTCCTGGTCATTTTCCCAGATCCCATGGATTTCCTGGGGAAAATGTTGTTTGCTTTTCTTGATTTGCAAAGCTAAGAAAAGGGGAAGAAAGAATTTGTTTTTATTCATAATTTCTAGGCTACAGTAAGAAGGTTTCCTATAAAGTGTATAATTTTGCTAATCTATGGCCTAAAAAATGTAACCCATTCTTACCATCAAGTACAATTCGAAGTGAGACTCACTCAGAAACTTAGCATCTGTTTCTTCTTCAGGTTATAAATTCACAAATAGGATCTGTTTCTCCCTTGCAAGCAGTTTCCCTGGCAACGAAACCACCTTTCTATGATCAGAGCACTTTGTCACTTTGGAAGTTTGACTTTCTGACAAGGCTTCTGGCTCAGGGAGATGAAGAAAACAACATCCAAACACAAACATTTCAAAGACACCCAAGTGGTGGATTACAAATGGGAGCTCCACTGAGGTGACTTTGCTGTGGACAGTGTGTCAGACAGCATCACCGTCACCCTCCCCAGCCAACCGGCGAAGACAGCAATCTCTGCAAGTAGCTATCTTTGTAGCAGAGAACAGATGGGAGTGATGCTCTGAGTGGATAAAGTACCATAAAGTTATATTCTGGGAAGTGGCAGGTAGAGGAGAGGTAGAAAGATTTGCAGCAGGCCGCCTCGCCAAGTGAGCTCACCTAGGGATTGTTCAATCTTGCTCATCTCTAGGCTAAAATAAAAGTATTGGTCACAACCCAGATACATCATAGGAACACAGCCTTCTCCTCCCTATGCTCACAAATGACCAGGATCAAGTGGGAGGATGCTGGTCTTGGCTGATCCTCTGACTGGTTTTTGACTTACTACTATTATTATTATTGTTTAGCCTTGGTGCTTTCTCCCCCTGCTTTTGTCCCCTATGGTCAACCAGTGACCAGAGTCAGAACCTCATTCAATTCTGGGTTTCCTTCCCCCAAAATCCTGTGCCAACCCCCGCTGTAACTGGAGTGCAGTTGGGGGTGGATGGTGTATTTGGGGTAGGAAAGTGGGCAGAGTAAACAAGAAAGGTGCCTGTTTCCTTATGTCAACTGCTACTCACCCTTCAGAAAGGGTGAAAAGACCTATAGAAATTGATGAGACTCTGCAGAGACCCCCGGATGAGCTTAGAGTGAAGGAGGATTGGAGGATCAGAGAAAAACAGAAACAATAACGGGGGAAACTTCGTCAGGGTGTTTTTGTCGTGAGCTTGCTTCCACGATCTCCAGATGAATGGTGAGTTTTCTTCCTCGGAAGATTTCCCCCCGGAGAACAGTGTTCCTCATAGAAGCAAGTCGAATGGGCAGCTCCGTCCCACGTACTCCTACTTCATATTGTGTGTGTTTGAAGGCCCTGGCAGCATGGTGGGAGGCATTAGATGGAATTAAGAAAAAGGCATGTTCTGCAAAACAAGGGATTTAGAGCTTTTGTGAAGTCAGTGCTGATTCCAGGAAGCAGAAGGAAAAGGTTTTAAAAAGTTTCTTCTTCCCTTCCTTCCTTCCTTCCCTCCCTCCCACCCTCCTTCCCTCCCCCATTCCTTCCTTCCTTCCTTCCTTCCCTCCCTCCCACCCTCCCTCACTACCCCCTTCCTTCCTTCCTTCCTTCCTTCCTATGTTGGCTGCTCTGCACGGTTTGCGGGATCTCAGTGCTCCGACCACGGATCAAAAGTGGGCCACGGCAATGAAAGTGCCAAATCTTGACCACTGCGCCACCAGGGAACTAAAAAGATCTTTTCTTATAAAGGCACTTTTAAAGGCCTTTTCTAAAAGTGTGAGTGGATTCATCTCAGGAACGTCATACCGACTATGTTTCTTAGGCTAGGCATAGAGTAAGTCTTCTGTAAATATTTATCAGACACCTATTGTTGGTTTAATATTAAAATTGGTGTGTTGGGCAGAGAAGCATAGAATTCAGACACAGGGGGGGTGGGCACAGAGATGGGTACCCAGCTTCCTCTTTGAGGAAGGTCTTACTGCCCAGTGCAGGGAGTGTGTTGGGCAGACAGCTTCTATCTGTCACCTCGCTCAGGTCTGCCTCACTTGCAGAGAGATGCCATGCTGAAGTCACACCTTCCCAGCGCAGCCCACATTGGGCAAAGGCCTGGCCACTTTGGCTGGATGTGGGATGCTATTGTGGTAATACTCACTCCTGAGCTCCCTACACAATCAGCCTCAGCATCACAGTTCAACTTCTCCCTCTCCCAATTCTGCTTCTGCCCCATCCCTCTCACTGCTGTTGATCTCTTGTAAATACCTGACACCCTGGACTTTGTCTCGGGATCTGTTTCTGGAGAACCCAACTTGCGACCCCTGGTTATTAATGATCTTACAGATAATCCAAGAGGCAAGATTATCCTATGGGGATAATTGATGATGTGGAACAGAATAGAAATGCTACAACATTCAGATGAGAGGGAGAGAGGTGAGCATTTCAAAAATCAGTTATGGGTTCCTGCTGGATCTGGACCATTTTGCTGAGCAAGCCCAAGACACTTGAGGGTGAGAAAGCAGTACAGGCAAAGTGAGTGGGAGACTGTGAGGGAAGGGGGCCTGACTAGAGTAAGGGGTGCATGTCAGAGAAGAGTCAGCAATCGAAATGTTGTTAATTCACTTAAGATCAGATCTGGCTGTAGACAGGTGAGAAACCTCATGATAGACATTTACTTCTCTCTCCCATTATTAAAAAAAAAATGTTCAGAGGTTGTTGGTCCTGACCTTGATTGGCGGCTCCCCCTGTCAATTCATGAATCTATCATCTTTAGAGTGAAGCTTTCTATCAGCAGGGTCTCATATAGCCGCCAGAGATCCAGCCATCACATCAAAATTCCAGACAGCAGGATGGAGAATGAGACAAAGAAGGGCATGCCACACCATTTTAAGGAGACTTGCTTCTAATTACATCTCATTGGTCACAGCTTAATCACATGGCCACACCTATAAGTAAGGGAGGCTGTAGAATGTAACCTTTAAACTAGTCAATGACATATACAGCTGAAAAACATTCTTTTTATTACAACTGAAGAATATATTACCATATTTTCTTTCAGATGATGGAAACAAATAATAGAAAATAATAAAAAGCCTAAAATCTTGTGTCTTGAAATTGATGGGGGTAGTAAAACATTTTAGAACTTACGGAGAAGAAGAGTTATTTAATTTAAGAGTGTGGAATGGCAAAAGATTTTGGACATATTCAATTGGACATTAACATTAATAATCATCTAACATGTTTTCTGTGGACCAGGAACTATGTCAAATGCCTTATATCTGTTGTATTGTTTAATGGAGCCTATGAGGTAGATTTTCTAAATGATCTATTACAGATGAGGAGATGGAGATTTCCAGAAATTAAGAAATTGATCAAAGTCACACAACTTGCAAACGGCAGAGCCAGGCTTCAAACCCATGTTTGTCAAGCCCCCCAATCCAACCACTTGCACTATGGTGCTCGTATCAAACATCAGAGAGGAAAAGCTGGAGCTCAGGAGAGAGGGCAGAGGTGGAGGTGCTGGTAGGGAGCCAGCCAGCGCCTAGGAGGGTTGAAACCATGAGAGCAGAGGACAGCCACTGGGATGGAGAGAATCAAGCAAAAGGAAGAGGAGGCATTAAGTGCTGAGTCTTTGGGCTCTTTCTCCTGGAGGAGGAGAAGCAGAGGAGAGACTGCGAAAGAACTAGGCAGGGGGGTGTCCGAGAGACCCAGAGAAAGACTTTCTTGACTGTGAAAGGAGCCAACAACGTCTGTAACACAGACGTTCAGAAAAAAGTCAATTATCTGAGCAGTAAGAGGTCATTCATTCTTTCGAAGTAAGTGTTGAAAATGGGATGTGGGAATGGGTGGAGGAAGGTTGGAAAAAATGGACCAACTATTTGAAACTTATCTGGTCATCCTGTTGTTAACAATGGTTGATCATAACCGTGAATATTTATGGAGTGTTTACTCCATGCTGGGTTCTGTTCTAAGGGTTTACGTGCACCCCACGGGGTAGCTACTCTGATTATTCCCATTTTACAGATGAGAAAATTGAGTCATCGGTCTAAAGTCACACAGATATTTAGTGGTAGAGTTGGGACCCAAACCCAGCACTCTGGCTCCTGAGCTCATGGTTAGGAGTCTAGAAAAGCCAAAGTTTTCTTAAAAAGTAATGAAATGGCAAGAGTCCACAGATGTTTTTTTCTGAGGTAAAAATCTCACGTCCATCTTCATAGGAATTGTTAAAGATATTTAGTGATTATTCATTCTTCTTTCCCTAAAATACTGTGCTGAAGAGGGATCAGTTTTGTTTTATTTTTTCCCGTGTCAGTTTTTAAAGAGAAAAAATAGTTTAAAAATAATTTAAGTGAAATTTGAAAATATTGAGGGAACATATATTGCATTTTTGATGGTAAGCTTATTGAGAGAATTGAAATGATACATTATGGTCCTTAGTAAATATCTCCAGAAAGAAAGAGGGCATTCTCTTTTTACAGAAAAACATTTTAATAATTCTGCACTGGAACAATGATTTTTTGTGTCTCAAATTCCTTTATGCCTACAGACTGTCCAGCTGAATGTCATTAGAACCTCTAGAGCTTATTTTCACATAGCTTGAAGCCTCACTCATCGCCTACACAGTCACATGTTGATTTGAAAAAAAAATATGTATATATATGCATGTAACTGCATATGATACACATGGGCAGCCTATTGGGATCTAAGACTTACAGATACCAGCCTTACAGCATTCCTAACCCTTTCAGGTAACCAGATTTATTCATGTCAATATGGGCTTTCAAAAGACTGAGAAGTAATTCTTAAAATATTTCTACCTGGAATCTTATGGTTCAATTTTCAAATAAAATAGTACTATGATATTCAAAATTAGAGACTCTGGAAAAGTGTTTCTGTTTAGAATTTGCTGGTTACTGTAATAGGCAGATTTCAAGGGAATAGATTTGCCTTTCCATGCAGACTAATCAATGAACAAAATCATAGGTGGGAAGAGAGTTTCATTGTATATAGAGATGTAAAATAAAAAGGCAAGAAAAAATAGTAAAAGTTGATCAGGAAAAAAAAAGAACTCAAAATACTCATTTTAAAGAAAAGAACTTGGGAGTATATATTCAGTAGTAATATATATTTTTGAAATTTTAGAACGATTACAGAACTGGCATTTATTGGTTTTAAATATATATTTAATGTTAGATTGCTGGTCACATTGGGCAACACAATATTATAGCCTACAGCTACAACAATAGCTGATCATTTCTGAGATTTTATCATATGGTGGGCCTCATATTGAGAATGTCTCATGTATCATTTCATTTAATTATCCTCAAATCCCTATGAGTTAGATAATCTAGTTTCTTTATGGAAATGAGGGAGCCATTCTTCACTGCAAATTTTATTTTTTTTAATAATTCTTTTTAATTTTTATTTTTGGCTGTGTTGGGTCTTCGTTGCTGCACGTGGGCTTTCTCTAGTTATGGCGAGCAGAGGCTACTGTTCATTGTGGTGCGCAGGCTTCTCATTGTGGTGGCTTCTCTTGTTGCGGAGCACAGGATCTAGGCACACAGGCTTCAGTAGTTGTGGCACACGGGCTCAGTAGTTGTGGCTCACGGGCTCTAGAGTACAGTCTCAGTAGTTGTGGTGCAGGGACTTAGTCACTCCGTGGCATGTAGGATCTTCCCAGACCAGGGTTCGAACCCATGTCTCCTGCACTGGCAGGCAGATTCTCAACCACTGTGCCTCCAGGGAAGCCCCCTGGTTTTTCTTGAGAGCACAAAAGATGCAGGAATCTCCCATGCACTTGTGAGTTGTAAGCTGCCTAAGGCTACGTCGGAAGATGTCCAAGTGCCATAAAACCTTATCTTTGATAAAGGAGGCAACAGTACACAATGGAGAAAAGACAACCTCTTCAATAAGTCTTCACTGCAAATTTTTAATGCTCTCTTTATTCTAACCTGTGGACAAATTTGATAAGTAGGTAAAGTGCTTTTTTCAGGTAAGATGGTTGCTATTTCAGTTTCCCTTTCATGATGTATAAAATACCTTAAAATGATCTATTTTATTAACTTGAACATCTTCCTTCTTACATCCTGCATATTACTTCATTGCACACTGAGAGAAGATAATGAAGAAACATGTTTTCCTTGCATTATCTCCTGTATTGCTTCTTAAAATCCCACCTTTGAAACCCTAGCCATTTCTGAACTAGGAAGCATCCTGTCATCTAATGTGATGTAGTCAGAGAAGTGACAGTGGAAGGCTAAATTACGGTAGCTACTGACTTACCACTAATAAGGTGAGTCATGGGGAGAAAAGCTTTGCCTTTTATTTTCTATTTCTTTATACTTGACCCCTAGCACCTTTATTTCTGACCTCTTCTTTTCTTTAGGGTTGGCATGCACTATTAATTAATTCATTCAACAAATATATATTTAGTATCTACTCAGTGTTAAGTACCAGAGATACAGTGGTGATCCAAAAGGGCATCATTAATTCCTGTCTTCGTGGAAGACTGCTCAGCAGTGTTGGTCCCAGGGACACCTCTCATCCTGGGGCAATATACCGGCTACTGTAGTGGTCAGCTGGTTTTTCCCTCTGTGGAAATTCTGGTGTCAACCTAAAAAAAAAAGAAAAGATCATCCCAGTGTGCTTTGATTCACTGGCATCTCTTCACCCACTCAATTACTCTTTTACAAATGCATATGCACCTTCTTTCAGGACAACCCTTCGGTCTAAGTCATGGTTGATTCTGGAGGATATGGAGCATTGAACGTTGAGTCTATTAATGTGCTGCTGGAGTGTTCTGTAACTCCTGATGAATCTGGTTTTCTGCAGTTGTGGGCAAGTCACAGTGTTTGTAAAGGATCTTTAGGATGACAGTAGATGAGGATGAAGATGGTTAAAATCTGCCTTTCTGTTTTGTTTTGGAGTGAACACATTAAGGGGAGAAAATAGAGGACGCCACAAGAAAACATGGTAGTATTCTGAGACTGTACCCATTAGAGATTTTTGTTAAACCTTATACATTTCATCTGTCCTAGAAAGAAAGAGAGAAATTAACATTTACTGTGTGCCAACTGTGTGTTGGGCCATACATCAGGCTCTTATATGTCATCTCATTTAATTTTCACATTCACCCTCTGAGATTTGGACGCCTTTATTATGCCCATTTTATAGATGGAGAAATGAAAGCTCATGGAATTTAAATAACTATCATAGTGTTGTTGGCTAATTATTGGTAGATTTATGGTTTGAATCTGACTCCACATTTCATTGTTTCCATTAGTAGAATTAATAAATTGATGGTATAAAACATGTCAGAGTTCACACATTAGTTTAGATGTTTTTGAAGATAAATATTGTTTATTAAATATAAGGAAATACTTGTCATAAACATATTTAGTGATCCAACAATATTTTTCTGGGTCTATGTTGCACTATCCATATTGAAATTTAGGTAGCTTTAGCATTCATACCAATACAATTGGATTTTTTGCTGATATCTCATTTCCATTTTAAAGTTATGTTGCGAAATAACCATGCATTGTTTTTATAGCAAGAATGACATAGAGACAGAAAATAATGGTGATGAAAGCTAGAAAAGCCAGAGTGTATAGCCTCATTTTGGGAATGAATACTGGAGGCTTTAGGGAAACATTCACCTGAGTCCAATTCTCTTTAACGTTGTTAACAACAAAATCTTTGCGGCTGCTCTCTCCTGAACCTTTCTTATCACTTGTCTGTAAGTGAGTATCTCTATGGTAAGGCTGGGAGAAACAGTCAGCAAATAAGAGTCCACATGAAACTGGGTTCTAGCCAGGCAGACAGGGATTCAAATCCAATTACATCTTGTGCTCGTTAGGCAAGTAATTTAATCTCCCCAAGTCTCAATTTTCTCACTTGTCTGGTGGACATGATAATTCTGTTGCTGGCTTGTTGTGAGAAATTCAAGAGATGATCTATATTAAGTACCCAGAATAGTATCACATAAAACTCGTTAAATGGTATTTATACATAGTATAAATTTGATCAAATCTGTTCCTGTGTTGCAGGAAGGGGGACCCCTTCCAGGGTCCAAGACTGGGCTCTTGTCTAACACTCAGAAATGAATCGTCTGAGGAGACACACGTGCTGACAAAGCAGAAGACTTTATTGGGACAGGGCGCCTGGGTGGAGAGCAGCAGGGTAAGGGAACCCAGGAGAACCGCTCTGCCACGTGGCTCACAGTCTCAGGTTTTATGGTAATGGGGTTAGTTTCTGGGTTGTCTCCGGCCAATCATCTTGCCTGGCCCATATTTGGTGTGACTCAGCGTCCTTCCTGGTGGTGCATGCATCTCTCTGCCAAGAAGGATTCCAGCGTGAAGGATTCTGAGAGGTTGGTAGGACATATTATGGGCTGGCATCTCCTCTCTCCTTTTGGACCCTCCCAAATTCTCCTGGTTAGTTTTCCTTGGCAGCACCATGTTCCTTGTCGGGAACTCCTACTGTGAGATAACTCATGCAAGAGGTTATCATGGTAGTTGGCCAAGGTGGGCAGCTTTGGTCAGTGGTTCCCTAACAACTGTATGCTCCTTGAAGACAGAAATCTCTCTTGCCCTCTCTGAATCCTCCATACAACCCTCATGTATGCCCATGGTCATTTGTTTATTTAATGGATGTTTATTGACCCCCTGCTATGTGATAAGCACTATACTAGGTGCTGGGGGTACAGCAGGAGACAAAATAGAAATGTCCCATTGACCTGGTGCTTATGTTCCAACTGGGGAGCCAGACATTAAAGAATTCACTATACATGTAATCACATAGTTTTAATAGCAGCACACGCTATGCAGAAGTACAAGGCCTAAGAGAGCTGCAACAGGTGGCTGTATCTCACCCAGGAAATCATGGAAGGAGCCTTCAGGTAGTGATTTTATGAAGTATACTGTGGGTGAGCAATTGTGTTAACCTCATCATGCAAATTAAAATGATTCACCATAGAATCTCTGAGTTTCTTAGAACTCAGCAGGGTGAAGAGAAATGAAGCAGGGAGATGGTTGCTGGACAGCACTTCAAGCAGAAGAAGCAGTGGGCCAACCATTTATCTTGCTCCATGTTTTAAAAGATAACACAATTAGCCCTTCACATCATCCCCATCCCCAACCAATACCCAACTGTTAGTTATGAGAAGGGAAAAATAACTCATTGAATACGTGCTGTTAAACTTCCTCCGCAGCCTATTATATCATGCCATTTTTAACCTCACAACAGTTTTGAGATATTATGGCCTCAATATTGCAAATAAGTAGGCTGATTATGCCTTGGTTTGCCCCGTATAGTCCCATTTTATGCCTGTTGCCCTGAAGGAATTACTAATTGTGCCCCCCATGCCCCCATCTTTCACACTCGAGAGTGTCCCAGTTTGTGTGATGAACTCTGCGGTCCTAAATAAAGGAAGCTCAGAGAGATCAAGAATCTGCCTTGGGTCACACAGCTAGTAAGTGGCAAAAGGGTGGGGATACCACACCAGTACTCTCTCACCCAAAGCCCCATGTTCTCTCTTCTGTATTGCAAACACAGTCAGTTAGTTCTACCCTTCTTCTATTGCTATTTTATTCTTCTAATTATGGTTAGGTAATTCAAGAAAAGAATGGACAGACACTGGCTTTCTGACATCTGTCTTCAGTTATTCTGCAGAGTCATGAATTTCAATAGAGTACAATGAAAAAAAATGATGGATTAAGGTAAAATATAAAATATGTACAGGAAGTAGTAGTTGTTTTCTTGGTATGCACATTTTTACACTTATATCTAGCCTATTCTTTATGTTGACCAATATAAGGAAGCTAATTTAAAATACAGTTGCTTCGGAAAGAGCAGATGTGACTCTAATGACAAAACATTGGTTATGATCTCTCTGTGACCAGATACCTGTGGGCAGGGGTGTTTCATGACTTGTCCTGGTGGGCAGAGCCTGAATGTAAAGAGCTTAGAACTTTTAAAAATAATCAATTAAAACTTTTATGTGAGCAATCCTAAAATCACTTTTTGAACACAGTTTTCATCAGCAAAACTGAGTAATACAGATAAAATTTGTATCTGTAGTATATGATGAAGGCTTTTGAGGGCATTCTTCATATGTAAGTATACCTGGAACATAAAATAGGAGGTTATTGCTTTGCCTTTGTTTTATTTTTCTTAACATCTTTATTGGAGTATAATTGGTTTACAATGGTGTGTTGGTTTCTGCGGTATAACAAAGTGAATCAGCTATACATATACATATATATCCATATCTTCTCCCTCCTGTGTCTCCCTCCCATCCTCCCTATCCCACCCCTCTAGTGGACACAAAGCATCGAGCTGATCTCCCTGTGCTATGTGGCTGCTTCCCACTAGCTATCTATTTTACATTTGGTAGTGTATATATGTACATGCCACTCTCTCACTTCGTCCCAGCTTACCCTTCCCCCTCCCTGTGTCCTCAGGTCCATTCTCTACGTCTGTGTCTTTATTCCCGTTCTGCCCCTAGGTTCTTTGTGACCATTTTTTTTTCTTTTTTCTTTTAGATTCCATATGTATGTGTTAGCATATGGTATTTGTTTTTCTCTTTCTGACTTACTTCACTCTGTACGATAGTCTCTAGGTCCATCCACCTCACTACAAATAGCTCAATTTTGTTTCTTTTTATGGCAGAGTAATATTCCATTGTATATATGTGCCACATCTTCTTTATCCATTCATCTATTGATGGACACTTTGGTTACTTCCATGTCATGGCTACTGTAAATAGAGCTGCAATGAACATTGCAGCATTGTGGTACAATGTTTGGCTCTTTTTGAATTATGGTTTTCTCAGGGTATACACCCAGTAGTGGAATTGCTGGGTCGTATGGTAGTTCTATTTTTAGTTTTATGAGGAACCTCCATACTGTTCTCCATAGTGGCTGTATCAATTTACATTCCCACCAACAGTGCAAGAGGGTTCCCTTTTCTCCACACCCTCTCCAGCATTTTTTGTTGTAGATATTTTGATGATGGCCATTCTGACTAGTGTGAGGTGATACCTCACTGTAGTTTTGAATTGAATTTCTCTAATGATTAGTGATGTTGGGCATCCTTTCATGTGTTTTTTGGCAATCTGTATATCTTCTTTGGATAAATGTCTATTTAGGTCTTCTGTCCATTTTTGGATTGGGTTGTTTGTTTTTTTGATATTGAGCTGCATGTGCTGCTTGTATATTTTGGAGATTAATCCTTTGTCAGTTGCTTCATTTGCAAATATTTTCTCCCATGCTGAGGGTTGTCTTTTCATCTTGTTGATGGATTATTTTGCTGTGCAAAAGCTTTTAAGTTTTATTAGGTCCCATTTGTTTATTTTTGCTTTTATTTCCATTTCTCTAGGACATGGGTCAAAAAGGATCTTGCTGTGATTTATGTCATAGAGTGTTCTGCCTATGTTTTCCTCTAAGAGTTTTATAGTGTCTGGCCTTGCATTTAGGTCTTTAATCCATTTTGAGTTTATTTTTGTGTATGGTATTAGGGAGTGTTCTACTTTCATTCTTTTACATGTAGCTGTCCAGTTTTCCCAGCACCATTTATTGAAAAGGCTGTCTTTTCTCCATTGTATATTCTTGCCTCCTTTATCCAAGATAAGGTGACCATATGTGCGTAGGTTTATCTCTGGGCTTTCTATCCTGTTCCATTGATCTATATTTCTGTTCTTGTGCCAGTACCGTACTGTCTTGATTACTGTAGCTTTGTAGTACAGTCTGAAGTCCGGAGCCTGATTCCTCCTGCTCCGTTTTTCTGTGTCAAGATTGCTTTGGGTATTCAGGTTCTTTGTGTTCCTATACAAATTGTGAAATTTTTTGTTCTAGTTCTGTGAAAAATGCCATTGGTAGTTTGTTAGGGATTGCATTGAATCTGTAGAGTGCTTTGGGTAGTATAGTCATATTCACAATGTTGATTCTTTGATTGGAAATCCAAGAACATAGTATATCTCTCCATCTGTTTGTATCATCTTTAATTTCTTTCATCAGTGTCTGCATACAGGTCTTTTGTCTCCTTAGGTAGGTTTATTCCTAGGTATTTTATTCTTTTTTTTGCGACGGTAAATGGGAGTGTTTTCTTAATTTCTCTTTCAGATTTTTCATCATTAGTGTATAGGAATGCAAGAGATTCCTGTGCATTAACTTTGTATCCTGAAACTTTGCCAAATTCATTGATTAGCTTTAGTAGTTTTCTGGTAGCATCTTTAGGATTGTCTATATATAGTATCATGTCACCTGCAAACAGTTTACTGTTTTACTTCTTCTTTTCTGATTTGGATTCCTTTTATTTCTTTTTCTTCTCTAATTGCTGTGGCTAAAACTTCCAAAACTATGTTGAATAATAGTGTCAAGGGTGGGCAACCTTGTCTTGTTCCTGATCTTAGAGGAAATGTTTTCAGTTTTTCACCATTAAAAATGATGTTGGCTGTGGGTTTGTCATATATGGCCTTTATTATGTTGAGGTAAGTTCCCTCTATGCCTATTTTCTGCAGGGTTTTTATCATAAATGGGTGTTGAATTTTGTTGAAAGCTTTTTCTGCATCTATTGAGATGATCATATGGTTTTTCTCCTTCATTTTGTTAATATATGGTTTATCACATGATTGATTTGCATATCTTGAAGAATCCTTGCATTCCTGGGATAAACCCCACTTGATCATGGTGTATGATCCTTTTAATGTGCTGTTGGATTCTGTTTGCTAGTATTTTGTTGAGGATATTTGCATCTATGTTCATCAGTGATGTTGTTCTGTACTTTTCTTTTTTTGTGGCATCTTTGTCTCATTTTGGTATCAGGGTGATGGTGGCCTCATAGAATGAGTTTGGGAGTGTACCTTGCTCTGCTATATTTTGGAAGAGTTTGAGAAGGATAGGTGTTAGCTCTTCTCTAAATGTTTGATAGAATTCTCCTGTGAAGCCACCTGGTCCTGGGCTTTTGTTTGTTGGAAGATTTTTAATCGCAGTTTCTATTTCAGTGCTTGTGATTGGTCTATTCATATTTTTTGTTTCTTTCTGGTTCAGTCTCTGGAGGTTGTGCATTTCTAAGAATTTGTCCATTTCTTCCAGGTTGTCCATTTTATTGGCATGTAGTTGCTTTAATAATCTCTCATGATCCTTTGTATTTCTGCAGTGACAGTTGTTACTTCTCCGTTTTCACTTCTAATTCTATTGATTTGTGTCTTCTCCCTTTTTTTCGTGATGAGTCTGGCTAATGGTGTATCAATTTTGTTTATCTTCTCAAAGAACCAGCTTTTAGTTTTATTGAACTTTGTTATCATTTCCTTCATTTCTTTTTCATTTATTTCTGATATGATCTTTATGATTTCTTTCCTTCTGCTAACTTTGGGGTTTTTTAATTCTTCTTTCTCTAATTGTTTTAGGTGTAACATTAGGTTGTTTATTCAAGATGTTTCCTGTTTCTTAAGGTAGGATTGTATTGCTATAAACGTCCCTCTTAGAACTGCTTTTGCTGCATCCCATAGGTTTTGGGTCATCGTGTTTTCATTCTCATTTGTTTCCAGGTATTTTTTGATTTCCACTTTGATTTCTTCAGTGATGTCTTGGTTATTTAGTAGTGTATTGTTTAGCCTCCATGTGTTTGTAGTTTTTGATGAATTTTTCCCTGTAATTGATATCTAGTCTCATAGCATTGTGGTTGGAAAAGGTACTTGATATGATTTCAATTTTCTTAAATTGACCAAGGCTTGATATGTGACCCAAGATATGATCTATCCTGGAGAACATTCCATGTGCGCTTGAGAAGAAAGTGTATTCTGTTGTTTTTGGATGGAATGTCCTATAAATATCAATTAAGTCCATCTTGTTTAATGTATCATTTAAAGCTTGTGTTTCCTAATTTATTTTCATTTTGCATGATCTGTCCATTGGTGAAAGTGGGGTGTTAAAGTCCCCTACTATTTTTGTGTTACTGTCGATTTCCCCTTTTAGGGCCTTTAGCATTTTCCTTATGTATTGAGGTGCTCCTATGTTGACTGCATATATATTTATAATTGTTATATCTTCTTCTTGGATTGATCCCTTGATCATTATGTAGTGTCCTTCTTTGTCTCTTGTAATAGCCTTTATTTTAAAGTCTATTTTGTCTGATATGAGAATTGCTACTTCAGCTTTCTTTTTATTTCCATTTGCATGGCATATCTTTTTCTGTCCCCTCACTTTCAGTCTGTATGTGTCCCTTGGTCTGAAGTGGGTCTCTTGTAGACAACATATATACGGGTCTTGTTTTTGTATCCATTCAGCCAGTTTATGTCTTTTGGTTGGAGCATTTAATCCATTTATATTTAAGGTAGTTACTGATATGCATGTTCCTATTACCATTTTCTTAATTGTTCTGGTTTTTTATTGTTCCCGTTGTTTTTGGTGTCTGCTTCCAGTGGGTAAGTTTGGTTCAGTGGGTTGTGTAGGTTTCCTGGGGGAGGGGACTGGTGCCTGTGTTCTGGTGCATGAGGCTGGATCTTATCTTTCTGGTGGGCAGCACCATGTCTGGTGGTGTGTTTTGGGGTGTATGTGAACTTTTTATGATTTTAGGCAGTCTCTCTTCTAATGTGTGGGGTTGTGTTCCTTTCTTGCTTGTTGGCATAGGGTGTCCAGCACTGTAGCTTGCTGGTTGTTGAGTGGAGCTGGGTCTTAGCGTTGAAATGGAGATCTCTGGGAGAGGTTTCATTGTTTGATATTATGTTGGGCCAGGAGGTCTCTGGTGGACCAATATCCTGAACTTTGCTCTCCCACCTCAGATGCTCAGGCCTGACACAAGGCAGAGAACCAGGACCCTGTCAGTCACATGGCTCAGAAGAAAAGGGAGGAAAAACAAAGAAAGAAACAAAAAAATAAAAAATGAAGAAATAAAATAGTTATTAAAATAGAAAATAATTATTAAAAATAAAAAAGTAATAAAAAAAATAGAAAGAGAGAAATAACAAAGAGAGCAACCAAACCAAAATACAAATCCACCAATGATAACAAGCACTAAAATCTATACTAAAATAACCCCAAAAAACCCAAAAAACCCTAACTCTAAACCCAGGACAAATGGCAAAAGCAAAGCTATACAGACAAAATCACACAAAGAAACATACACATACACACTCACGAAAAGAGAAAAAGGAAAAAATATATATATATATAAAAAAGAAAGAGAGAAACCAAATCAATAAACAAATCTACCATTGATAATAAACTGTAAATACTCAACTAAGATAAACATAAAACCAGAAACCCATTAGGTGTAGAAAGCAAACTCCAAGTCTATAGTTGCTCCCAAAGTCCACCGCCTCAATTTTGGGATGATTCGTTGTCTATTCAGGTATTACACCGTTGCAGGGTACATCAAGTTGTTTGTGGAGATTTAATCTGCTGCTCCTGAGACTGCTGGGAAAATTTCCCTTTCTCTTCTTTGTTCACACAGCTCCCAGGGTTCAGCTTTGGATTTGGCCCCGCCTCTGTGTGTAGATCGCCTGAGGGCGTCTGTTCCCTGTCCAGACAGGACGGCCTTAAAGGAGAGGCTGATTAGGGGACTCTGGCTCACTGAGGCTGTGGGGAGGGAGGGGTGCAGGATGAGGTGGCAGAGGCCGGGGTGACGTTGTACCAGCCTGAGGCACACTGTGTGTTCTTCCCGGAGAGTTGTGCCTGGATCACGGGACCCTGGCAGTGGTAGGCTGCACAGGCTCCCGGGAGGGAAGGTGTGGATAGTGACCTGTGCTTGCACATGGGCTTCTTGGTGGCTGCAGCAGCAGCCTTAGTGTTTCATGCCCGTCTCTGGGGTCCGCGCTGATAGCCACAGCTCTCGCCCTTCTCTGGAGCTCCTTTAAGCGGTGCTCTGAATCCCCTCTCCTCGCGCACCCCCAAAACAACGGTCTGTTGACTCTTAGGCAGCTCCAGGCTTTTTCCGGGACTCCCTCCCGACTAGCTGTGACACGCTAGCCCCCTTCAGGCTGTGTTCACGTAGCCAACCCCAGTCCTCTGAAGCCCGAGCCTCAGCCCTCAGCCCCCACTGGCCCCGGTGGGTGAGCCGACAAGCCTCTCAGGCTGGTGAGTGCTGGTCGGCACCGATTCTCTGTGCGGGAATCTCTCCGCTTTGCCCTCTGCACCCCTGTTGCTGTGCTCTCCTCCGTGGCTCCGAAGCTTCCCCCCCACCCCCTGCCCGTCCCCACCAGTGAAGGGGCTTCCTAGTGTGTGGAAACTTTTCCTCCTTCACAGCTCCCTGCCAGAGGTGCAGGTCCCGTCCCTCTTCTTTTGTCTATGTTTTTCCTTTTTTCTTTTGTCCTACCCAGGTACGTGGGGAGTTTCTTGCCTTTTGGGAAGTCTGAGGTCTTCTGCCAGTGTTCAGTAGGTGTTCTGTAGGAGTATTCTACATGTAGATGTAGTTTTGATGCATTTGTGGGGAGGAAGGTGATCTCCGCGTCTTACTCCTCTGCCATCTTGAAGGCGCCCCTCTTCCCCTTTATTTTAAATAAAATACATTTAAATCATATTATACCAAAAGTCATTTTGGAAATAAATATTATTTTGCTCTGTTCCTTTATGAAATTATGCTGTAAACTCTAAAGATGCTAGTGTTACTCTATTCACTTACAAATAAGACTTTATGAATTGTGTTGTGGGCCAGAATTTAGGTTTCTCTTATGATGTATATAGAAATTATTCTCTATATATGGAATTTCTGAGTATTTCTATTAAATAATATGCTTTATCCCCAATGCTTTGCACCACACTTTATTAATATCTCTCTGGATATGTTTCAAGATCTTCTAGTCAATTTATTATCCATATTTTCAGTTCATATTCCTGTGCTGCTGCATATATTCATGACCCATGGGCCCACGTGTATTTATAGTGCCCACTAGACATGGAATGTGGACCACCTCTTCCTTTCTTCCTAATTCAGAGGACTTCTGCCAATATCCATCTATCTCACTGTTCTCCCTTCCAAGCCCAGATCAGGAATAGCACTTCATCTAGTAACTTTGTGGAAACTTCTTGATTTGTTTGACCAAAATATCTCTTTTTCATGCCTTCATCAAATATCACAGCAGAAAGACACCTTTGTGGATAGCCCAGTTCAGCAGTTCACCCTGTGAGTGGGTTGGAAGTGGGCATTGGGAAAGCCAGGGCTTCTGTGGCCAAATAAATGTGAGAAACTGTGGGCTAAGCCAAGCTTGAAGGGCCTCTGGACCATGAGACAACTCCACAAGGTCGATATGGAATAAACCAATTCCTAAATTTATTTGACCACATAATCCTTTCATCACTATTTATCTTGCAAGGCTGGTATTCTAAAGAAGGCACATCGGGAAACCAACACTGATTCTAGAATGTTGTTTTAGAAACAAATTGTCCCTGAGAAGTTAAGTGACTTACCCAAAACCTCACAACTATTTGGTGGAAAATCTGAGATCAGAACAAATTTTGTCTGCTTTTGACCTAGATGGTTGGACAGTGCATAGCTCTGAGCATCTTGCTATTTCTTGCTACAGGTATTTGTATGTAAGAGTCATGGGAGGAAGCTGACTGCAGTTACTCTCATTTTGCTATGACCTTTAGCCTCTAGACCTTTGATTCTTAGTAAGGACTTGTGAGCCCCAGCAGCAACTGGCCCAGTGGAACCGAGAAACTTGAGATTGGGATGATTCTGTTTTCTTTTAGAGAGTCAATTCAAATTTAATCAAAATTGTCCTTTTCATTAGAAGAAAAGAAGTGCAAGAAATATCCACAAATAAAGATCTCAGTCAGTCAAGAAGTTCACTGGATAAATATTTATGGAGTGGTAATAAGTGCCACATACTATTCTAGGAAAATAAAGGTGATCAAAACCAAATCCTTACCCTTATGGAGTTTAAAAACCAATGATAAAATTGTATGTGTATTGTATGTATAACTGAATCACTTTGCTGTACACTTGAAACTAACATGACTTGTAAATCAAGTATACTCCAATATAAAATAAAAATTTTTTAAAAATGACAAAATTAGATAGGAATCAAGTGTGAGAAGTTGGTACGGGCTCTAGAGCAAATAACATGGGCAAAAGTGGATAGAGAGTACGGGGAAGGGGCTTGAATTGGGGTTGCAGTCTCATGTAGGGTGGTGAGGGACGTTTTACAGTTAAAGTGACTTTTGAGCAGAGACCTGAGGAAGTGAAGGGACAGTAATAAGCTTGGGAAAAACATTCGAGGGAGTGGGATTTGCATGCTGTAGGAATACACAAAATTCATCGTGGCTGGAGCTGAGGAAGCAGGAGGGAGAGTCATAGGGACCAAGTCCTGTTGAGCTGTTGACTATTTTAGGGAATTTGGCCTAGCCTCTGGGTGTCAGGGGAAGCTGCTGGAGGGTGTTGAATAGAGAAGTGATGTGGTCTGACATGTTTTAAAGGTTTAATCTTGCTACTGTGTGGAAAGCAACTGGGGAGATGTGATAGATCAGTTTCCCAGGAAGAAGATTCTGAGATAGAGATTAGCATACAGGAAGTTTTACCTCTTGGAAGTGCTCTCAGGACCAACACCAGTGGGAGATGGGAAGGAAACAAGATTACACAGAGGGAGAATTGGGCTGCAATGAAGTCTCAGTAGAAGGTTAGCCAACTTGAGGGTAGCTCTGAAACTGGGTTCACCCTTCAGCATTGTCTCAAATTGGAACAGGGGTGCCAGGTTTTTGTATGGATTCATCAAGCAGCCATTGGATACAGGCTGCCTCTGAGAAGGGGGGTGACTTTATAAGGAGATTTATTCAACCAGGAACAACTCTTGGAGAAGATAAACAGCTGAGCACTGTCACAGCACTTCCAGCATCTGGGGATAGTCCTCCAGCCAAAGGGAGATGTGGGTGGTTTATCGGATATTGACTATAGGAGGCAAAGTAGAAGCAGGGAGACCACTTATGACAAAGTGATTCAGAAAGGAGATTATGGTAGGTTCTGCTACTAGGACGTTAGAAGTAGAAGTAATGAGATAGATTCATTTTCTAGATTTATTTTGAAGGGAGAGCTGACAAGTTATACTAATATATTGATGGGAGGTTATGAGAAAGCAAGAATATCAGTATATTGACCAATACTGATATATTGATGGGGGATTATGGGAAACCAACAAAAACAAACATAAGCCCTCATTTTTGGCTTATGCAATGAGAAATAAGTACAGCTATATGCTGGTGGGGAGAAATTAGGGGGAGGGGTGGGAAACAATTTCAGGAGAAACACAAATAATTCAGTTTCAGACGTATTAAGTTTCAAATGTTTGTAAAATATCTAAGTGAAGATGTTAGTTGGCTATAGGGGTGTATTATCCAAGGACACTGTACAGGCTGGGGAAACAAATTTGGAACTCAATGGCTTATAAATGTTAATTAAAGCTATGGGACAGGATGAGATTATCCAGGAAGTGACTCCTGGGCCACTTCAATGCTTCAGGGTCAGATGGCACAAAGCAGGCAGAGAAGGAAGGTACAGGGGCTAGGAGGGGACCAAGAGAAATGGTATACCAGAAGCCAAGCTGGAAAGTGATTCCACAAGGGGAGAGTGACCAACAGACACTTATTCCTGTTGGATGTATGTTTCTTATCATTGTCTCTGTTCCCCTTTCAAATTCTACCAGGTACAAGGCCTATTTGCCTCTTCTGAATATCTAAGTATGTCAAACATTTTCACTTAGGTGCTAGATTTTCTTCAATACTTCGAAGCTCTTGGTTTACTTGAATTAAGGTGGACTTTTAGTATCATTTTACCTAGGAGGATATACCCTCAAGAGAAGAGACTCTGCAAGCAGTAGTAACAGGAATAGAAGAAACCCAGATGAGGCCAGCACACATGCCAATATAGATGAGGACAAACTTAGACTGTGACAGTGTTACCAAACTCAAGTTTGGCTGCTTGTTCCTCAAGAATCCAATACTGAGGCACAAGTGTTGGGTGAAAGGAAAAATAGCTTTATTGAGGAAGCCAGCAATCCTGGGGAGAAGGTGGACTCATGTCCTAAAGAACCAACTCCCAACTCCCCAGGTCTTGCTTGGAGATAATATAGAGAAAAGAGAAAGGAGCTACATGCTGGGGAGAGGGTAGTATTCTATTTTCAGAGATGATTATCATGATCATTGGTGCCAAAGTTTCGTCACGTCTTGCTTATGATTGGAACATCATTTTGCCATGAGTCTCTGGTTAGTTATCTCTAAAAAATAAGGAGCAAGGGTTAAAGCAAAATAGAACAACTAATCTTCCATTTCAATATGCATCATTAGATTATTCTTCTGTAAATTAAGTTAAAGTTGAAAGGGAACTAGGGCAGGAGTCAGGCTTAGCATAACTTGAAGCTGAAATTCCTCAGTTACAACAGGCTCTCATGCATTTTTCATGAGATATCAGGATTCATTTAAATATCATACAGCCAATTCTGAGTTGTGATTATGACTCCTACAATCACCTATTATTCTGGAGCAGGGGTCCAAACCCTGGGTGATTCCCATCTTCAGAGGAAAAACACCACCCAGGGCTAAAACAGAATGAGAAGTGATTTTGATGTTGGTTACTAGGAGTAGAAACTAAGTGCAGAATCTGAGTGAAAGCTCCCTGGGGATGGCCTGAGGCTGCTTCCCCGAACAGCCTAGATTCAGCACAACACTTGCCCTCTCCTCTAACTTCATTCACCAGTGGTGTAGCTGTGAAGGTGAGAATGGGGTCATGAGAATGGGGTCCAAGTCTTTATCTTGATGTCTCCTAGAGCTTAGAATAGTGCCTGTCACTCAACAGGGGTTTATTAAGATGAATAAATGGGATTTCTAGTGACTTTTTTTTAAGCACAAGGCATAAGAGCAGTCAAATAGACTTCTGGATGGTCTTGACAGCTGGATCTGTTTAATAACTTACATGTTTCTTAGCAATATTTTGTGGAGGTGTCTATTTTTTTTTCCTCAAATTTGTTTTCCATGTCAGGAAGAGACTATTTGTTCTATACTGTTTGTTTTAAAAGTAATACCTTAAGATTCTCTTGGCTGGAAGGTATTGCAGTAATATCTGTTTAGTCAGAAGGGTGAAGGATGCCCTACTTCAGCCATCAATAATGCCAGATTTTAAAGAGAATTTTGGATTATATTTGTCTGTTGCAATGTTCAACAAACTTTACTTTCTTTTGGGACTAGATTATTCAACAGAAAAGTTTGTGTTCCTTAATAGGAGAGAGATCATTAAAAGTTTGTGTTTATAAAATGCTCCAGGGTCTTAGGCAGACCCTACATGGTCTTCTTATCTATAGAAAAAAGTAGTTGTAACTGGAGGCTAGACTCTCCCCTTCTCCCACCCCCAATCCTGTGTCGGTAACTCACTTGGTCTTCATCATCCAAGACTGAGGTCTGTTTTTTGACCAGGTGCCATCATTTTCTATTCCAATGAGGATGGTTTCTATAGAAATTGTTCTAAATACATGTGCTCTTTGAGTATATATGCAGTTACTAAGCAGATGGCTGAAGCATGCTATTATAATGCATGACTGTTCTGCTTTTTGTTAAGTAAAAATTGTCTTCTATCAATATAAGGAATAGTCTATAATGCCAACAATTACTAAGAAAACAAGGGAAAGAAAATGAGTACAGAAAAGTTCCCAATAAGACACAGAACAAAATAGCAAATAATGGATTAATTTCATCGGTTCTCATTGTAAAATGACTCAAGGAAGAAATCAAGTAGGACAAAGGATAGGGGCTGAAGTATTTCCTCTCCCAAATCTGACTGTACCAACATGTGTGAATATTGCTTTATGTTTGGGGGAGGGAATGAGAAAAAATAACAGAGGGAGAAGGACAGAATGAGATATAGGAAAAGAGCTTCCTTATTGTTTGAATCCACTTAGAATAAACTGATAGAACCACTGACAAGGGATGGATCGTGGAGATGAGTGTGATCTCTAGGATTTGTTAAGGATCCCCTATTCAGTAAGGAATAGGAATTAGGATTTTATATATATATATGATGATATATATATATGCATATACATATATTTATGTAATTATATAAAATCTTTGTTCCTATTCCCTACTGAATAGCATCAAAACATCTTAATTCAAGATCTCTGATGACCTACAAAGGGGAGGAGAGATGATTCTGAATGTAGAAAGTAGAATAGTGGTTACCAGGGATTGGGGGGTTGGGGTAGGGAATGAGGAATTATTGTTTAATGGGAACGGAGTTTCAGTTTGACAAAATGAAAAAAAGTTCTGTGGATGGATAGTGGTGATGGTTGCACAGCAATGTAAATGTAATGCTACTCACTAAACTGTACACTTAAAAATAATTAAAATGGTAAATTAAAAAAAAAATCTCATGATCTAGACTGAACCTACTTTTCTAGTCTTATTTGCCTTTATTCTCATGTATGTTATTTACCAAACTGAGTAACAATAGTGTTCACAGGTGTAACATTTATTAAGTATTTGCCTGACACAGAGCTTTACATGCTGAATTTAATTGTAATTTTCATGAGAACCCTGTGAAATAAATACTATTTTGATCCATATTTTGCTGGTGGGGGACTGAGCCTTCGAGAGGTCCTGTAACCCCGGCTTGCACCCAGGTCCCACAGCCAGTGGGTGATCTGACTCCCTGGTTCCCTGCTCTGTGGCTACCCCTGCTGCTTACTGCCGTTCTGATAGGTGCCTTCACCTGAGCTTTTCTCTCTGCCTGAAATAAGGGCTATTCTATCTCACCTTCAGAGGTCCTATTCTGCTACTCTTCTAAGTGAGCCCAAATGCCACTTTATCCTTGAATTACTTACCCCATGTGACTATGATCTCACAACCCTCCAAAAATTCCTCTCTTTGCTACTCTGAGTGTCACAGACCAGCAGCTGGGTACCACCGGGAGCTCGTGGGAAATGTTGAATCTGAGGCCACACTCAAGATCTCCGCAATCAAAAACTGCATTTAGGGTCTTCTCTGGTGGCGCAGAGGTTGAGAGTCCGCCTGCCAATGCAGGGGACACGGGTTCGTGCCCCGGTCGGGGAAGATCCCACATGCCGCAGAGCGGCTGGGCCCGTGAGCCATGGCCGCTGAGCCTGCGCGTCCCGAGCCTGTGCTCCGCAACGGGAGAGGCCACAACAGTGAGAGGCCCGCGTACCGCAAAAAAACTAAAAAACAAAAAACTGCATTAAAAAAAATATTTTATGCATTTAAGAAAAATTATTTACAGTTGATTTACAATATTGTGTTAACTTCTGCTGTACACAAAGTGATTCAGTTATACATGTACCTATCAATACATTCTTTTTCAGATTCTTTTCCATTATGGTTTATCACAGGATATTTAAGAAACTGCATTTTAAGATCTCCAGGTGGCTTATGTATAAACTTTGAGAACTGCAGGATGGGAATTTTTCTCTTCTTTTTTGCTTTGCATCTCTGTACTTGTACACATGTTTTATATTCCCAATTGGACTGTAAGCTCTTTAAGGGCAGGAGGGTATTATAGTCTCTTGACTATCCATAAATATACATAGCATAGAAGAAGGCACATAATTTGTTCTCTGATGTAACACAGCACTCACATTTAAAAATTTAGATCATTTACTAGGTCAAAAAGTACTGGGTTATTTGGAATAGTTTTTCCCAGTGTGCTAACAGTATCACTTTTGACAATTGGTTCACTTCTAATGTTTCCAAGAATTCAGGCTTCTGATAATGGTGAAAATGTTAAGAGGCATAATCTAGGTCCCTAAAATAAAACCTTCATTCCTTCCCAGAGCCTTTGGTCTATAACCAGCCCTTGTGACACAACGTCTTTCATCACCAAAGCACAAATATAGATATTACAGATTTGGAGAAAAATCAACACTTAGAAAATGGAAGTGCGAAAGCTGAAGACTCCAATCAATTTCACATGTAAAGCTTTGACGTTTGTCTATAGTCAGGAAACTCACTGTCTTCCAGGAACATTGGAATGGAATTTAGTTTTGACAAATATTTGATTCCAAGCTCTATTTTAGAGCAAATTTAGTTAATAGCAAAACTTCAGTCACTAGAGACACTCCTGTACCATTGCTCGCTAGGTACATGCCAAGGACCACTAATTAAAGCTATTGATTTTTGAAGGGATGACCGTGTGTTTTCTCATTCTTTATTTAGACCCAGTGTTTGCATGTATTTGTACCTCTAAATGTTCCCAGTGAGTGTGACCAACTGATTGCTGGGATTGTCAGCTGTGCGGGTCCTTTGATCAGCTTCTTGTTGCTGTACAATCTGGCTTCTCTGTTCTTTTTGCAGAATGTTTAATTGGACTACATGCATAAAAAGAAAAGAGGGGAAACACATATAGGTGGTAATTCTTCTTTTACTTCTACTGGCTCCATTTCAGCAGTCAATCTGACCTCTCTTGAAGTTCCAAATCTAAAAATTGTCTGAACATAAATCTACTCTTTGGAGCTGACAAAACCCTTTCGTTCAGGGAGGATTCCTCGTTACCTCTTTTTTAGAATTCTTTTTTTCCCTGCGAGTGTGTGTGTTGTTTCAGGGAGTGGCTCCCTTCCCACCTCACTCATTGGTTTGCTCACACCCTTATGGGATGAATCAATGCTTCCAGAAAGCCGGGGGCTTCCGAGGGACTGCGGGAACAATTACTTCCAAATGATCTCGTGCATCTTAGCAGGGAGCATTCAGACCACACCCCAGGTAAAAGGAAGTCTTTCCTTCATGCTTTTGAGAACGTTGAAAGGCTATGCACTCTGGTGTTTACTGCAAGAGGGTTTGAGGGAGAGATGCCCGGGTGTAGATAAATTTGACTATATCAAAATGAAATGTTATAGGCAGTTAGTGGAAAGGATGGGCAGATAAAGGCAAAACTGCTTACTGGCAACCAAAGAAGATGCTCAGGACAGTCCTTGGCGCAGTGTGAGTGCTGAGAGACACCCTGTCATGTTTCTCCTCAACAAGAAGCTAGTGGCCATCTGTGAGTGTGGGTGTCAACATCAGAAGGAAGAGAACTTTTAGGGAAATAGAAGAAAGGAAGGCACTGGAGCCCGAAACTGAGCAAAGAAGCAGTGAGCCTGCATGGCACGGGGGGGAAAACAGTTTCTTAAATTATTAGTCGAGTGGCCGGTGAGAAGGTGACAGTCTCAGAGTTTCGAGCACTTGAAACTATACTTAGGAAAATATTTTCATCCTTTCAGCTCTAATTTTTATTATTAAACTAGTTTCTCAAGGATAGGAATTAAAATGCGTTTTTAAACAACACTGACAATGGAAAGTGTTAACTGGCATTTAACCAATGCAATGATATTAACATGCATCTGGTTCTGCTTTGTGTGGAAAATGATTTTTCATCACCATAGCAATTCATTTCTGGGCTCCATTGGAACTGGGCTATGGTATGCAGCAAAATTTTTCTTTTTCTTTCCTGAATATGGGATTCAGCAGTCCACCGGCTAACACGGGGCTAACATCTAAGTGTTGTATAGTGTAGCTAGTATAATTTCAAATCCTTTTCCAACTAAATTTTGTGCAAAAAATTCTGTACATGCTTGTTAGGATAAAATGATGCTAGGTAAAAGGGATGAAAAGAGCCCCATGCTAACAATGTACTGCCAGCTTAAAAGTGAATACCAAACCATTGCCCTTTTTGTGGTTAATCTGAGGTTATGTGTGTGGATAGGAATTAATTCCTGATCTTGTTCTCTGACAGTAAACTAGGAAGATGAAAAGTCTTTAGTACTGTTGGATTTTCCATTTTAAATGTTATTCTTGATGACATTATATGTTGGCTCAACTAAAATTAAAAACAAACTGTTCTCCTTACCTGGTGAAGAAATTTTATGCAGGCTATGGATGTTCCTGTAAGAAAATATAACAATAAAAAAGAAGGAAATAGTTTTACTTATTTTCAGTTGTTTTCATTGTCAACATTTGGTTATGTTTAGAAATTCCTTTGAGGATATGTTCTAAAAGCACACCTCATTCATTGAAGCATCCATTTTTATTCATACTTTGTTTCAATTTTATTCACTAAAATTGTAACTATTAACCTTTAAAAAGTCAATAGTTTACAATGTATCAGTAGTGACGATCTATTTGTATTTTAGAGACTTTAGTAGCAAGCTAAAGTAAAGAAGTACATTTTTGGAGAAATAAATCTTGGTCACTGTATATGCTTTAGAAGGCAAAGCCACTTACTGTTAATAATGGTTATATGTATTTTGTAACCACAGGGCACTTATACTGAAGTGCATACGTCAGTATTTCAATTTCATCTGGATAAAACATAAGATAGACCTGGGCTTCCCTGGTGGCACAGTGGTTGAGAGTCCTCCTGCCGATGCAGGGGACACGGGTTCGTGCCCCGGTCCGGGAAGATCCCACATGCCGCAGAGCGGCTGCACCCGTGAGCCATGGCCGCTGAGCCTGCGCGTCCAGAGCCTGTTGCTCTGCAACGGGAGAGGCCACAGCAGTGAGAGGCCCGCGTACCACAAAAAAAAAAAAAAAAAAAAGATAGATCTGTAGTCATCATGTGGGGAGATGAGGGCAGGCCTATAGCACCTGAGGACAAAGTCACACTTTCACCACTTCTTTTACTCCTAAAAGACTATCTTTATTTCCTACCCAAATGAAATTCTATGATAGATTATCTGAACTACCCTCAGTGATTTCCTTGCTAAAACCCCTCTCCACCCATCAAGATATTGATGAGATTAGTCATGTAAAGAAGACTTCCTAGAAAATAATCCATCTAGAAAGTGTGTTGTATTGTGTATCACTGATAAGACTAGTGGGTTCCCTAAACCTCATGCGGGATCTAATGTCCCTTCCTAAAAGGGAAAGCATTGATTTATTACTTTTGGATGATAAGCCTGGGAATTGCGACCTGACTGCCATGGGGGAATAGACAATTATTTTTAAAGGCAGAAAATAATATTGAAAAATGAAAGTTGGCTCAGAAGGGTTTGTCTGTGTAGTTTTTATGCCCTAAGGAATAGACATTGTTTCTAGAAACCCTAACCCTAACCCTACTCTGTTATAAGCCTAGACATTATAATCATCTAGTCTTAACATCCTACTAAATCCTAAGCTCTCATAACCCATACTGTGACCCTGGGCCATTCTCCCCAACACCCACTATGCTTTCAGATCTGATTCCTGAACCAAAGAGACCACTAGTCCCTTAGTCTGAAGTCCCTCTTCTTCCCTGTCCACGTTGAACTCCATGGTTGACCCTTTGCTCTTCTCCCATCAGTACCCTCAGTTTCCTGACACTCACAACATTCTTCTGCCAGAGCCACCTCTGAACATCAGTTCTATAAATGCTGCAATTCACTTTCTCTGTTCCTATGATAGGCAGTTGAGCATTCCTGGAGACATTATCAAAAAGCCAAGCAAATTGCTTTTACTACAAATTCACGGATTTACATTTAGGCTGGGCCCTCACAATAGTCTGTCAATCCTTTTACTTATTTATAGTCAGGCCTCTTTCTCACTGCATCATCCTCCATCAATGGTGTTCCAGGCTTTTCCATTTCTCTTAAAATCCTGTGTCACTTTTGCTACTTCTTCCTCAGCTACTGGACCACTTAATGGTAGAGCTGGATGGTTCAACCTTGGACCTCTTCTTTTCTTATTTGTGCTGACTCCCCTGATGATCTCATCTGGTCTCATGGTTTTCAATACCATGTATAGGTCAACAACTGTAATAATTTTATCTCCATGACAGACTTTCCTCTGAACTTTTCTCCCATCCCCACATTTCCACTTGGATATATATTTGTCATATCATATTTGATCTTTATTTTCAAACCAGCTTCACCTCTTCTTTTCCCTGTTTCAGTAAAGAATATCTTATTTCTTTCAGTTATTCAGGTCAAAAATTTTGTACTTGTGTTGACTCTTGTCTGCCTCTTATATCGCACATCTAATTTTTCAGCAAATTCTAAGTTTTTCCTTTAGATTCCAGCCAACCCAAGTTTTACCTAACATTTTCTCTCCTATAGGTTATTATACTAGTCTTCACAGCACTTATCACAATTGAAAATCCTATTTTATTGCATATTTATTTGGTTTCCTCTCTCCCTCCCACCAGAATGGGTAGAGGTTTTTGTTCACTGTGTGTCGCCAACCCCTAGAATAGAGCCTAGCATCTGGTAGGCATTTAATAAGATCTTGTTGAGTAAATGAAAGTAAGTAGAAGGCAACGTATTCAAGTGAGGTTTGGTTTAAGTAGGAGTGTAGTAGCAGGACTGATGGCTATGTAAAAGGACAAAGATGTAGGTGGGTGACTAGATGTGGTGATGAGGGTTTTGGAAGTTCTCTTCAGATTGCTTCAACTATCTCAGTGAAGTGGGAAACAAAGTTGTGAGCTCAGAGTGAGAATGAGGAAGAAGATGTAGGGGTTTGAAGAAAGAGGAGAAGGTGTGAGTTTTCTAGCGAGTGGGAGAGTAAATGGGCTCTGGAACTGTATAGTATGATTACAGAGAAGAATTAAAGTGCCAGATTGAGGCTCAGGGTCATAAATTTGAAGTGAAACCAGCAAGCGGGGTCGTGTGATTTTTTTCTGTGACCACATTTACCCTTGTGGTGCAGGAGGAGAGTAGGTAGGTGGTAGACTGAGTGACCACTATGATTTACCCGAAGTGGATGGTGATGTGAGAGAAGGTAAGGTATTTGAAGGGCATGCACAGGAGGAGTTGTGGACAACTCGGTCATTAAGGCTGGTCGAAAAAAAAGAAGTCTGGGAAAACTTAATGTTGGAAGGATCAGTAGACTTTCATTTTGGTGGTTTCCCAGAAATGTTGGAGTCCAGAATTGAAGAGATGGTGTGGAAAGAAAAGAAGTGTTGATCAGAGAAGGAAAAAACCCTGAAATTATGGTGGTGTTGTGGCTACTGGTTGTTGCTAAGGATGTGAAGGGCAAGGAAGAGTAGAGGTAGTGAAATACGCTATTAGAAAAATTACCCATGGGATAGCATATTGGGTATTATAAAAAGTGTGGTGTTAGAAGGAGTGGAATTAACCCCAGAAGTAAATCTTCAAAGAAAGAAGGGTTTGACTTGGGGGTGGGCAGATGGCTGTAACAAGAAGAGGTAGTGAATGGTGTAGACTTGTGGATGGCAGGAGCTTCAAACCTGGAAGTTTGTAGGTAAGAGGGAAGAAGAATGGTCTGGAAGCAGAAAAGAGTGCACAGAGGATACCTAGCCTACTTCTGGTGGGTCACCCAGTGTGAGAGGAAACAGAGAGCTTCTTGGGAAGCAGAGTCCTTCAGCAGGAACCATGTTTAGTTAGAGGCAGAACATGTAGAGAAGAGGTTAAGGATGTGGAGGGATGTGTGACAACTGCCTGAATTCCAGAAAGTGTATGGTGAAAAGCTTCCAAGAGTTGGATCATGGTATGTTGCTGAAACTCAGTCTCTGTTCACCAGTACTGAATAGAAACTCAGAGACAGAGTTTTGGGTGAAGTAGAAAAGACTAGCTTTTATTGCTTTGCCAGGCAAAGGGGGCCACAGTTGGCTAATGCCTGCAAAACTGTGTGTCCCGCCCCGGAGGGGGTAGTGTTCAAGGAACAGGGTGTGGTCAGCTCATGGACATTCTTCTGATTGGTTGGTGGTGAGGTAACTGGGAGTCAGCATCATCAGCCTTCTGGTTCCAACCGGTCTGGGGTCTACGTGCTTATGGGCAGCAAACAGCTAACTTCCTCCACCAGGTGAGGGTTTCAGTAGCTGCAAAACAGCTCAAAGGACATGGCTCAGAATATTATCCATAGTCCTTGAGGAAGAACTAAATGCCCTTGACTTTGTTTAATGGCTAAAGTATTATTATTTTGTCTTGCTTGACTGTTTTCCTTTCTTTCTGCCTTTTCTCACTTCCCTGATTAAATTTATTCTTTCACTGAAGTTTTTCTACAGGCAAAAAGCAGGTGAAGGACATGGGTGGGGATCTATTCTGGGAAGGCCTCATAGGGTCCTTCTCGGTTACGGGTACAAGAAGGGAACAAAACTAGGGGTGTGCATTGCACACAGAGGCACAGGGATGGCTGGGTTTATCGTGCAGCTGATGTGATCGGGTTTAAAGGGCATGTTGAGATACGACACACAAGGGTGGCACGACCTGAAGGGAGAGAAGCCTGGGAGTTCCTGCCGGGGCTATTGCATTTCTTGTGACAGAGGCGTGGAGGTGGCAGCGTGGCAGTTTCCCTCTGACTAGATGGGGCTGATCGCATCATGAACATGGATTACGTACCAAATGAGTCCCCTCACCTTCCAGCTTCTCTCACTGCCTCACAGTCAGAGCTTTTCTGTATCTCCGTTAATTTTCTCCATTCTCAGAGGAGGCCATGTTCTTTCTGTTGTTGCTTTAGCTTTTGCTGCCTGCTTCCTCCAGGACTTTGCTCCACTTTCCTTCCTACTGGTTCCTTCCCCGAGTCTACAGACGTCTTCACGTCTATCCTGTTACAGACCAACAAGGGCACCTCTTTGACTGGACTTTCCTTTCTAACTACTCTCCATCTCTCTTCCTCCTTCTCACCCAAACGTCTCAAAAGAGAAATCTCCAGCACCATCTTCTCTTTCTGCCTTTCCTTTTAGTCCTCCATCTATTACTCTTGGCTTTCTGTCCTGATCGCTAGCCTTGGGTCTTATAAAACCAGCATTACCTATCTGACATTCTAATGAGACGATCTCATTCCCAATCTACAGTGCTTGGTTCTCAGTGTCAAAAGGACAGAACTCAAGCTTGATTCTCACCCAGTGCTGCTTTCCATGCCTTCACTCAGCTGGTTTCCTCAGCCTGGAAGACCCTTATCTTTCTCTTCACTAGGACTTAAATTCCAGGTGCTGCGTTTTATGGAGCGTCCCAGGCTGGGTGGGCATCACTTATCGCTTTTCCCTTCCTATTCTGTGCGTATGCTTTTCCTACTTGTGACTGGTCTATTGGCTGTTTCTTATTTGCTGTTATATCTCTAGCTCCTGAGTACCCATCACACAGCAAATGCTTAACAAAATGGTTTTTGAATGAATAAAGAATGAATGAAAGAGAAGGTATATCCTCGAGAAGAGGCATTGGTATCCTGGCAGCAAGAAAAGTAAATTTTCAATTCACATTTTAGCATTCTCATTCATGATATATGTCAGAAGTTTCACACATGCTTGGTGATTATGGGTCACACTGAACCTGCTAATCCAGAGTTAAATGGATAAAAGTCCTTGACCTCTGTGGGGTCATCACAAACACAGCATCTGGTCTGTTTTGAAATTAACTTTTATCCATGTTAACTTGCAACATTCCAGCAGCTCAACTTGCCAAGCTGCTCTTCTGTTGCCATGTCCTACAGTAGGATCTTCCTTGGGTTGTATTTCTTTCTCCGATAAATATTTTCACAAAAAAAGGGTCGGATAAACTATGAATATTTTAATAGATGTTCTCTTTGCCAACCATACACATGATCATAGGACAATAGGCAATTTATCAAAATAAATGAGATAAATATAATATGTAGAGAGTAAAGTCAAAATAAACCTTTGATAAGACTGAAAGTCTAATTTATTACGTGTCTCATAGGTCTCTTCTGGTGATTCTGAAGCCAAACCTCTGATCTTCACATTTGTCCCCACTGTCAGAAGACTACCAACCCACTCCCAGTTGGGTGACACCTCTAAATTCATTGTTAAAATTCCTGAGGAACCAAGTGATAAGACTCCAGAAACTGTAAATAGGGTAGGATTATTTTTTACTATTTTTTATATCAAGCAATTAACATTAAATTATCCATCATAATGACTTGCAAATTTGTATGGATGTTTATTTTCTCTGCTTAAAGTGAGATAACTGGGAAATCTAAGATTGGCTAAAAATATGTAATAGGAACTTCAGTGTTATCAAGTCTCAGGTTCTCTCCAATACATTATTCTCAACCCTTTTGATGTGATATCCTTTTGTTTGCTGTTCACGTGATATATTTGGCCTCCTGACACCTCCCCTCCCAAATGTATCTTAAAATAATAAAAACAAAATTTTTACAAAGTTTAAATTTATCTTTAAAGAATGCTAGATAAAAGAGCGAGGTGTTATTTTACGTGTAACAGATTAGCAACATTAAAAAATTATAATATCTGAATTTGGGGCAATTGTGGATATGTTGGCAGGCTCACACTTTGCTGCTAGTTTTGTGAATTTGTACAATTTTGGTGGAAAACCCTTATCCACAGTCATACAACTGTTTATAACCCTTTAATGTTTAAACTCTTGGAAATACATCCCAGGGAAATAGTACAGAGGAAAAAAAGTGTTATATAGGGAAATAATTAGAGAAAAGTAAAAGGAGCCTAATATCTAACAATTAGAGAAAAGCTAAGCATGAGATAATACATCACCTTGACGAAGTTATAATTATAATGGTTATGTAATTTCATGGAACATGTTAATCTTACAATATTAAGTGATACAATAGATTATAAAGTTGTATTTATACCCTGATTATACCTATCTAAAGAGAGACCAAGACTGAAAAAGAAATTAAAACAAACAGAAAAAAAACATAAAAATGACTTGTGTTAAATAGTGACATTTTGGGTAAAAAAAATTTTCTCTTTAAAATGTATTTTAATACTATCTTATTATAAATAAAATGTGACTGGGGGAACTTTGTGGTATTTTTGAGCCAACTTGTAGGAGATAAAATTATCTGATTCTCGTTGTCTATATGAAAACATCTTATCTAGCAAGAAGTAATATATAACCTGGGACTTACAATGTCATCTTATTTCAAAGACTGTTGGGACCAAATTATTTCAGAGAAATTCTGAATGCCACATAAAGCACTTCTGGGAAATTTCTCCCTAACAGTACTCAAGTACACATAATATATTCACGGGATCCTTTGTGATTAGGTGCTATGAGTGTGGGACTATAGATGTATGAATCAATCTTGGTTGCAGATCTCTGAAGCCTCCAAAGATAAGGATATTCATTTACAGATGGCAATGGTATCTACACAGCCACAAGTTTTGCTTTACCATTAACTAAACCCATGACACATCCCCATTTGTTTTGTGAATGTCTTTATGGAAAACATTGCTCTCTTTTTAAAAAGCCATATCAGGATTTATTTGAAAGCAGGTTTTGCTGACTTTGATCCTGAGCCCTAAATTGTTTGGGCTTGGACCAGGAAAAACAAGTGGGTTAGTAAAAGTAAACCATTAGCTTCAACCCAAATCTCTTCTATGCCAACCTGATTTTTAGATATATTCGTAAAAACTTTTGTCCTTGGAGGTTATAAGCAGATTAAGGTTTTAAGAAAGAGTACATGCAAAAAAGCATTTACCAAAGCAACATCAACGCTTTTATGTCTCTACATTTATTGCAGTCTGATTCCAATGAGTATTCGACCTTGAATGCTGGGAGCCAACGGGAGAGAGACCGAGGAACATTGACTTATCCTTTAGAGGTCAAGGACAAGGCTTCCCAAGGAAGGGGATTTAAAGCAAACGAACCTCAAGGAATGCAGCAAAGTGACCTCTTCAAAGCTGAATATGTCTTTATTGTGGACTCTGAGGGGGAAGATGAAGCTCCAAGCAGAAAAGGTGAACAAGGCCCCCCAGGAGGGATGGGCACCACAGCTGCTCGGCCCACGTCTCTAGCAATCTCCTCCAGTCTGGTCTCTGATGTGGTACGCCCCAAAACTCGGGGGGCAGACCTCCAGGTTCCGTCACATCCTGAAATGCCTCATGGGATGGTTCCTCAGCAAAAACATGGGCCGGTAGGTTTTTCTCCTTGTCATTAAAAAAAAAAAAATGTTTCATACCCTTTGTCTGCAAAGACATTTCTATTTATTCAAGGCATCAAGGTGTACAAAACTCTCAAGGAAAGAGATATTAAAAAACTAAAATCCCAAGATCATAAACCATCACAGTGTAAATATAGATAAGAAATTCAAAAGAAATAAATTTCATAAGATGAAAAGGATTATATACAATTATGCTGTGAACTGGCTGAAGAGAATATGTAAAACACTTAGCTGGAGTGGATTTGGGGGAATATTAACCCTTCCTTCTGAAAATTTTTGGAGAAGGTCAGTACAGGGAATTTCTTAGGAGAGAGTTCTTGGTGGGCTGTGTGCATGAAGAAGCACATTTCAGAGATGAGAAAGATCCAGCAAAAAGACATCAACTGGATGCAGACACTTTACTTTTAAACTAGTAAAAGAGTAGTAAAAGGATACACTAGGAATTAAGAGTGTGTAAGGAAAATCATTTCCTCCTGTGTGACTTCAGGGAAATATTGACTGTATTCCTGGAAACCACCAGAAGCAGGGCTGGCCTCAGAGAATTGGGGAGAAGATCCCACCCCAAAGCTTAGCAGCAAGATTGAATGGTCCCTTTAAGGTGTCAAGGCTTTGATACAGTAGGAGAAGACTCATAGCTGAGAGGGCAGGAAAGAAAGGGGGTGAAGAGGGTGGGATTTTGAAGGGAAAAAACTAGGATGACTGGCTATTTGTTGTCATGAAGTTATCAGATGACTTTGACAAGGCATAGAATGTCAGGAATGCAGAGACTGGCTTGGCTTTGGGAGTAAATAATGGGTGCAGAGCTCCCTGTGACAATGAGCATGAGTCAGTACCAAGATGTCCTATTTAGAATCTGCTAGGCCAGGCACTTGCAAGCATACCAAAGTAGTTGGGAGAACATTTTTATTGTTGAGTTGGCCTTTTGGTACTACTAGGACCTATGCAAAACTGTAGCGTAGGCATCTTATCTTTGGTGCCACCTTATCTTTATTTATGCAGCCTTCACTGGACTTCCTGATAATGTATTTATGTCACCCTCAAGCATCCAGTATCCTCATGCTGTCTTTTGGTGATAGAAGACTCTCACTGGGGTAGCACCACCCAGGTCTATTGGACTAAAACATTCATTTCTTCTTGAAATTTATTCTTATCTAGTTATTGGGAATATTCTAATCATATAATTAAACATATTCTCAGTAAGTGGTGATAGGCTTAAACATTTCTTTCTTGGCTTAGGAAAGATGATGAAATAAGCAAGTTGGCAATGTGGAAGTTTCCATAGTGTGTGGAGTGTAGTTTAACATGGCCTTTGAAGACATGGTGATACCAAATATAAATAAAGAAAAGTATTCTTAATGAAGCAATGTTTGGATTTTCAATTTACTCTTTTCTCCAACTGATAGATTTCTTCTGCTGAGTTGGTCATTTATTTTGTTTTCATGTGACCAAATATATAGAGGGAAAACCAAAGACAAAACGCACATTTGGGATCTTTTTGCCAAAATCAGTTAGTTAGAAGTAGGTTATAGTTCATCCATGTTATCAAAGCTCCAAATGAAAAGGCAAAGCTCAGCCTAATTCATTAGTGGTGGATGAGCATTTGATTACTGCAGATGGAGGAAAACTGGGTCCTGAAATGTTTGGGAATAACCATTGTTCCGGATTCCATTTCCTATAGTAATCCATTTGAGTGATGAATAGTAGGTCATCATGAAATAAACATAAAAAAAAGAAAAGTGAAAATGAGATGACTGTTAAACGTAAGCTAAACAGAAATGGCCAGAGCATTAAAGGAGTCACCCTGAGAAGTTAGTACAGTCAGTAGTCGAAGCTTAGTGTAAAAAGCCCAAAGATTATCCCATAACTGGATTACCTGATGCCAACAACATCAGCTTTTCAATCAGAAATGTAGTTAATTAAGTTATTTCTGGTCCACCTGGTAAAATTGAATCCATGTACAGAATTGTCTATATATTATCACTATCAGTTAGTCAGGAATAATTTATGAAGCTATTCCTAAAAGAAATTTACTTAGCTCCTAGTCTGACCTTTAACCTTTCTATAACCTAGCCTAGATGTCGTTTTCTATCCACATTGGTACTTCTATTCTTCAGCTCTCCTGAACTGTCATCAAAGTATACACGTCATACCTTTGCATCCTTGGTCCTTGCTTCCTCTGTGTGTGATTCTTCTCTCTTCTCAGCCCATCTACATGTGGCCACAGCTACTTGATGCTCTAAGCTCAGCCCAAGCAGTACCTTTTCCTAGAGACATTCCCCTTGAAGGCTAGTTAGTTTCTCTCCTATATCTTTGTCATTTTCCTTGTAGTTTGTAGTCTTTTTAGAAAATCTCCAATATAACTCCTTTTCACCTGATTATAATGATGGATTTTATCTTTCTTCCTCACTAGACTGAGAACTATTTGAAGTCAAGGTCTGTCCCTTGTACATTTCTGTACCTCTAGCACTTAGTAGAGTGTCTTGCCTATACATGAGGTTCAGTAAGGTGTATGAAAAGCATAAATATTTAAAAGTTCACATCTTTGAAGTCCTTGCTCAGATATTGACCCCTTCATGAAGCCTGCTTTGGTTCCTTCAGTGAAAGCAAACTCTCCCTCAATATAATTCTGGTAGCTTTTTCTGTACATCTTCTATAACAATTATCCTATTCCAGCATGTATTATAACTATTTAGGTTCATGCCTTATCTCACCTAACAGACTGTAAAGTTTTTAGAGGTAAGGTCCACGTTAAGCCCATTTTTATTAAACACTTTTTTCTCTATAGTGGTTACTATATTATCTTGAACAAAGTCAGTATAAATATTGGGTTGAGTGTATTTTGTGTTCCAAATACTTTTGCTGAGGTGGCATGTTTAAGCAAAAGTACATTATGTTAAAAATCATTAAAGAATTTAAAATTTTAAAGTGTAAGTCAAAATTAAAAAGACTGTATAATATAAGCAGTTGAATCAAAAGCCTTTCAAATAAAATTCAGAAAGAAAAGAGTAATGTTTTTGAATGTTAATATCTTGAATGTTGGTGTAGATGGCTAAGAATTGACTTTCCTAGGGATAGTATTAGACTTAAAAGAGAGGTGAATATACACGTATAAAAACAGAATGATTTGTCTGAAAGACCTACAATAAAGCCTGGAGCTAAGACAGTGTCTGTGGGAATAAAAAGAGGGACTTTGTGGGGGTAGAATGAACTGGATTTGTTCATTGACCACATACGGAAAAAAAAATCAGTGATGAATGAAATTTATAACCAAGGAAATTGAATGAATGTTGGCATTAACTGAGGAAAGAATAACAGGTCTTGGGAAGGGATAAGAAGAGATGAGATATCTAATGTTGAGTTTGAGATGCCTGGTGGCAGAATGCAATGCTATCAAGAAAGAAGCTGGAAATATGAATCTGGACATAAGAGGGAGATGGGAGACTGGAAGTATTTCCTATATGAGCTGAAGCTATGAGAATGGAGCAGTTTACTCATGGAAATAATGCAAAACAGGAAGACACAAGATACAACTCAGGACACAGTCAAGTATAAAGGGCCAGTGAAAGATGAGAAGCCAAAGAAGGAGGCTGAGAGGGGAACAAAGAAGTTGGAGAGAGGGGTTTCATGCAGGGAAAGCTAAAGAGACTTTCGACTAAAAAGTAGTTTATAAATGAGGCCAAATACATAAACTATATAAACATTAATTAATTAATCAATAATTTAAACGTAGCTCAGTAATGTTTTCTTTCTAAAACTCAAATGAATCTGTTATCAATCATATCCATTCTGGGATACAAAATACCATCCGTGAAAGAACATTTGGGTGGCATGACATGTTTGGAGAATGAACATGGAATTATCACATAGGAATCACATGCTTCTCCCCGTTTTATGCCGGGAGACCTCCTGGAGAATGCAGCTTTCCTCTCCAATATTGTACTTTCATATTTTCTAGCTGCCTTGACGACAGATTTTCTTACTGTCCTGCAGCAAGTAGTTCTGCCAAGTGGGACAGCCAGGTTAATATATGCTGCTGCTTGATTTAGAGAAGATTAGAAGCTAGGAGATCAAGAGGCCAAGATCAAAGGGAAGGGAAGGATCAAAAGGCCTTTTGCTGATAGAGTTGGAGGTGAAGCACTAGGGGTCCCTGCAGGGAGGTGTGTCCTCTGCAAGGAAGGGAGGGGACCCTCTCCTGCATGATTATTATTAGAACCAGATGTGTAGGGATGCGGCTAGGGATGCGGGGTCTGACCTGGCCGCTGTCTCAATTTGGGATATGGGAGCCCTTCTGCTCTCCCAGGTTAGAGCCCAGAGTCTGGTCCCATTACCTGCTTGGACACACACCTCCTTTGGGCTCCTCCTCTGGGAGAGGGGATGAGGTTGTCCAGCATGTGACCAGCTCTGCTCTGGAAGAGCAGCCTGGCACCTTCTACTAAAATATTATTCTATAATATGATTTATGAAAATAATATAATATATAACACAATAGAAAATATTATAAATTTAATACAAGTCAAAATAAAATACAAAACAAAGCCAAATAAAGTAGGGCCTTCAAAGTCCATTAAATATAGGACTTAGGAGGTCATTTGGTGACCTTGATGGGAACAATGTGAGTGGGGTGATGGGGCAGAAATCAAGTTGAGGAATGGATAACTAGTGAAAAGGAGATCACACAGTAGAGAGATGGTATGAAAAAGCAAAAATGAGACTGGCAACTTATGGTCACACTCCTCTGGGCAGTTACTTGAGGTCGTAAACTTTAGTGTCCTCATTTGTAGAATGGGGTGATGCTATCAACCTTCCTTGGGAAGATTAAATGAGATTAAATATATGGCCTAGAACAGTTCCTGGCCCACAAGTGTTCTCAGGAATGATTCACTGTATTTAAAAAGTTGGAAATGGCAGCATGTTTGGGGGTACAGGGTAAGGAACATGGGAGGAGGGAAACATTTTATATATTCATTCAAACATAGCTTGGATGTCAGAACGGAAGAAAGGACACAAAAAATAAGATCAGTAGAACTAGTGGTGGCCAAATAGAGGAGGCTCTTACAAAAAATTCTGGGAAATTTGGACATTGGTACACATATTAATTAAGAACCTAGGGATCCATGGAAAAGAGATTGCAACAAATTATTTGGACAGGGCATCAGACATAGAAACCTTTTTTATAGTCGTGGGCCTTTGTTTTATAGTGAAATACCCTATTCATACCAGCACATTGTATCAGAATAGCTTTTATATGTCTCTCTTACACCAGTAGATTTGTGAGCCCTGTGATGACAAAAAATCTTCTCGCCTTCTGTCTGCATCACCTAACTCCAATGCCTGAGACACTATAGGTACTAAGAAAGTATCTGATGAATGAATGAATGAATGATCCTCCTTTTCCCATGACACTGCCATATAAATAGGGAACAGACATCATTACATAACTCTCTTAATTTACAGCAGAGAAAAATTATATTAGAGGAGGGAAGACAGCCTAGGACTCCAGCCTCATAGCTTGGCTGTTGTTTTGTATTTTGCCTGTTAAAACACATTGTCCATAGCTTTTGGCCTAGGGATTTAGAGGTTTAAGACTTTGAAAAAAGCTGGGAGGTTAAACTTCCATGGTAGTTCTGCTAACTGCTAGTCTTCTGCTGCTCTGCTGACAAGACTAGCTTGGAGCCACAGGTTCCTGAAAAATGGCATGTTTCTATTAAAATGCAAGGAAGTCATTTGTACATGCCCATCAGCAGGATGACTTCCTAACTGTATGCAGAGCAGAGCTACATGGGGCCCAGCAGCGAAGAAAACAAAACAGTAGTCTGCCTTGCATAGCAGGTGGGCGGTCATCCAAGTAGTAACGCAGATTCTGGCTGGGCCCACTTGATCGTATAATTGCCTTGAGGCAGTTGAGATGATTAAAAATGTAGAGGCCCTCATGCTTTTAATTGATATACATACCCCTGACCAACTGATTTTATTGCTTTAAAAACCTTTCTCTAGCGCTCTTCCCATTGCCAACTCCCCATTTCCTTTCTTGTTTAGGGTGAGTATACGATTCCATCCTATTCCACCCACTTAGCCTACGTTGTCACTGTCCATGGTGAGTGGCACTGGACACACCAAGGAGAGTTCCTCTGACTCAGTGGGGGACCCTGGCTCTGCTCTGAGGCTGGCAGAATCCCTGTGATGCCTAGCTGGTCGTTGGTTGCTTCTTCTGGTTGAGATCAATTGTACCAATAGCCCGAGGGGCAGAGGAAGTACATTTATGGAAAATCAAGTTGCTTTGACAATTTCAGCAGAAGGGTGAGGAAGACTTTTAAAAGGAGGGACTCCCGACTTTTGGTATCAGAACTCAAATATTTGTCTTGCTGGTGAGGAAAAGACAGACCTGTGGATCTAAGAGCCATCAGTCTCTCCACCCTCACGCCCAGAGTCTGGAGCAGAATAAGAGGGGCCAACTGTGGAGGGAGGTGATGATGCCACTGTGGAGGGAGGTGTCAGGATGTGACACCACACCCTCCTCTCTGGCTTTCTGTTCCTACACCCACTTGACACTTTATTTCCTCATTCCTGCATGAAGGTAACATGCCAGACATTAGACACTAGGAGAGTAAACTTTAAAAGAACTTAGTACCTGCCTTCAAGGAGCTTGGAAAACAATTGCACCTGAAAATGATGCCAATGAAAGGTGACAGGTTCAAGGAACAGTGGGACGTCTAGAGGGAGGACACCTAGATCATCCTGGATCACCAGGAAGGGTTCACATTGTCTGAGCTGAAATGTGAAAGATGAGTAAAAGTGTTCTTGGCTGACGAACAGGGCCCAGGCATTCCAGACAGTGAGGACAGCCAGGGAAGTACTGACACAAAAGAAGAGGGTGGAAAAGAGAAGGAGTATGATAAGGGCTCATCAAATATACTAGGAAATACACTAGGAGAGAGAGATGATATAGAGGCCACAGATAAAACAGTTTTGAAAAGGAGGAAGAGATTGCAAGTCAGATTCTGTAGAGAAATCAGAAGAGATAAGGGATTCAAGTGCCTGAGGGGCTTAGGAAAAAATAAACCATTGTAGATATTGGTGATAAGAGTTTCTGCAGAAGAGCAGGGGGTAAAATCTGTTAAGAAGTCAGGGGAAGTATGTTACTTTTCTATTGTTGCATAACAGATTACCATATACTTAGTGGCTTAAAAAAAACACCTATTTATTTTCTCCAGGGTTTTTTAGATCAGAGGCCTGGGCACAGCTGAGCTGGGTCTCACAAGTTTGAAATCAAGATGTCAAGTTCATCTCACCTGGAAACTCTCCTAAGGGAAGGGTCTGCCTCTAAGTTCCCCCATGTTTTTGGCAGAATTCATTTCCCCGAGGCTGTAGAATTCATGGCAGCTTGCTTCTTAAAGCTGCTACCTTGATCTCCAGCTTTCTGACCCTCTTTTAAAGGGCTCATTTTATCAGTGTTGCCAAGTCTGAGCTCGTACTGTTCACCGCATGTCAGGCTAATAAATTGAGAGATGAGTTGTTGGGGCCAGGAACAGTGACTTTATTTGGAAAGCTAGCAGACCAAGAAGATGGCAGACTAGTGCCCCAAGGAACCAGCTTCCCTGAGTTGGAATTCAGTCTTCTTTTATCTAAAAAGGGGAGGTGGTTTAGTTAGTTGTTGCAAACTTCTTGGTGTTGGAATCCTTTGTTTTTGCAGCTGTCCACATAGGTCTGTAGGTCTGGTCACAATGTTCCTATAAACCTTCAAGACAGATGTTACTCTGTTCTGCAACTTTTTATCTCTATATGAATGGAAAAGTGTTACACCTTTAAAGGTTAGAGCCTTGAGAATGCGCTATCCTGCATATTTCAGGCTATAGGCAACATTCTTAACTTGTAGCTAAAGCAATAGATACACAGGTTAAAGTAAAAGAAACACATCCAATATGGAGTCAGATTTGTTCTTCCCTATTGCATTAGGGCATGCCTACTCAGGAGCATCTCTTATTTGATTAAGTTAAAGTCACCTGATTAGGAACCTTAAATACATTTGCAAAATCCCTTCACCTTTGCCAGGTTCTATTAGCTAGAATCAAGTCACAGTCTCCATCTATATTTAAGAGGAGGGGATTAAGGCAGTCTGTGTGGGGGCGGCCGTTTGAGAAGTCATTTTAGGGTGTGTTGGCCAGAATAAGTAAGTAAATCAACACAGTGATGGTAGGGAAAGGTGTGACTGAGAAGAAATCTACATAGACCTGTAACTAGGGTATTTACAGGCACCACAGATCTTGGTGCATATGTGTGCATGTGTTTTTATCAGTTAGATTTTGTTGCTTAACAAACAGTACCAAAATTGTGTTTTCAAACAGCAACCATCTATTTAGCTCAAAAATCTGCAGGTCAACAATTTGGCTGTGTTCAGCTGTGTGGTTCTGCGGCTCTGGGTCAGGCTTGGCTGATCTTTGCTGTGGTTCACTTACGGGTCTGCAATTGGCTGCTGGGTCAGCTGCTGGCTGGTTAGCTGTCTGGTGGTTGGTTAGCTGAGATGTGGTCTGGCATCTTCTAGTGGACTAGCCTGGGCTCATTTACATTGTGGTGATGCTCTGCACTCAGCAAGCAAGTAAGCCCCAATGCACAAGTGCTTTTCAAGCCACTGTGTCTTGTATCACATTTGCTAACATCCTACTGGTCAAAACAAGTCATATGGCTAGGTGAGGTTAAAGGGTGAATGAGGAAAAGGACTTTGCCTTTCTTATGAAAAGAGTAGAAAAATGTGGACATTTTTACAGTCTACTACATGATAGTTATTATTATCTTTTTAATGATGGGAAGTATTCTGCTTTATGTTAGGATGAGAGAACCAGTAAAAAAGAAAAAGGATGAATACATAGCATACAGGGGATAGTTAATGAAATGGGATCCCTGAGAAGGCAAGAGCTGCTGGGATTCCGAGTACAGAGGGAAATTTACTCTTAAAAAGGGAAAAGACACTATTTTTCTTTAGAATGAAGGAAAGGGGATAAGAATAGGTCTAGAAAAAATTTAATTTTCCCAGTAATCATAATTTTCCTTGGAGAAAAGGAATCTCAGTTATCTGTCGCACACAGTGAGGGAGGTCCTGGGAAAAGAGTTAGTGAGTGCTAACTTTGTGGAAGGCTGTTGTTTAGAACAGGAGAGGAAGCTGAGGTCAAAATATAAGAAAAGAAAAAAATAATCCCAAACGACCCACAAAAAAGCTGAGTGGTACACAGCCCAGCTGAGACTATAAACCTTAAATTTATGATGATACCAATTTACAGTGCCTTACCCAGCCCATGTGTGAATTAGAAAAAGGTGCCCCCTCTGCTTAGTGTAGGAAAGTTCAGCCCCACTCTCAGCTGGTGCCCTTGTACAGGACAAGCTCTTAAATCGAGTGCAGTGGCCCTGGGTTCTGTTATATTTTTAAAATAACAGCTTTAAGTAGACTAGGTCTAGGAGCATAATTGATTTAAGAATAATGATTTGCCAAGTGGATTAGCAAAAGAACAAGATGGCTAGAGTGTTGACAATATTGGCAAGAAGGTTGAGATTAAATATTTCTAAAACCTAAAATGCAAAATAGCAGGGGATGAGGGAGATGAGACTGGCTAGGAGGAGAGGGGCTCTGTTGTGAAGGAACAATCTTGAGTGCTTGGTAGATGTGGGAAAGTATTGGTGACATCTTGAGCATCGGTGTGTTTTGATTAGATTTTTAACAGGTCAGTCTGAAGATAGGTGCAATTGGGTGCAACTAGAAATAGGAATACCAAAAAGATGACTTAAATTGTTCAGGTAAGAAAGGCTGAGAATCTGCTCAGTCACATTGCAAGTGTCCATCAGTGAGAAGAGGACAGATCAGCAGGTTTGTTTAGGAGGCCAAGGTGCTATAATGTAATGATTGCATGCAAGGACAAAGGAGAATCAGGAGTTTCTGCCTTGCAGAAACTGTACAGATTCAGGAGAAAGATCACAACTATATGGACCAACATGGTTCAAATCTTGGGAACTATTCAGACCATGAGGCAGCAGATCAGACATTTTGGTTTTTATTCAGATGTTTTGGAATCTCATGGACACATTAGGAAAAACTGAATATACACAGAAGCAGTTAATTTTATTTATTTATTATTAAACTATAATTTATTTACAATGTTGTGTTAATTTCTACTGTTCAGCAAAGTGATTGTTACACATATATATACATTCTTTTTTTTATATTCTTTTCCATATGGTTTACCATAGGGTACTGAATATATTTCCCTGTGCTATACAGTGGGACCTTATTGTTTATCCATTCTCTCTATATATAATAGTTTGCATCTGCTAATCCCAACCTCCCAGTCCATCCCTCCCCCAACACCCTCCCTTAGCAACTGCAAGTCTGTTCTGTATCTCTGTGAGTCTGTTTCTGTTTCATAGATAAGTTCATTTGTGTCGTATTTTAGATTCCACATATAAGTGAAATCATATGGTATTTGTCTTTCTCTTTCTGACTTACTTCACTGAGTATGATAATCTCTAGTTATATCCATGTTGCTGCAAATGCCATTATTTCATTCTTTTTTATGGCTGAGTGGTATTCCTTTGTATATAATACCACATCTTCTTTATCCATTCCTCTGTCTATGGACATTTAGGTTGCTTCCATGTGTTGGCTACTGTGAATAGTGCTGAGAAGCAGTTAATTTGAGATTGACTAAAGTGACAAGGCAGCTGTACTACAGAGACTGGTTGTTAAAATAACTGATAGCCTCTATTATGCAGGATCCAATATGGATTTAGGATTAAGACCATCCACTTGATGAGAGCAGAATATTGTAAGCATCCTCTGTTACAGAGATTACTGTGAATGTATTCAGAGCTCAGGATAGTTTTTCTAGGAGAAGAGAGTTTTGAAAATGATTTTGGAGGAGGTATGTGGTAAGGGGGCTCAAGGAATCAGAAGAGGGCTGGGGATTGGAGAACATAGTCAGCGGTGATTTTAGAGAGGTGTCTGAAGCAAAGACATCAACAAATATCAGGTTAGAAATAAATGGTGGAGAAGACAGAGAACAGGTTTGAGAGAGAAGGAATTAGAGAACCTAGAGAACAGAACTGGGGTTATTAATGGGAGAGGATGAAAAGATTGATATAATTTGTAGGCATCATCAGAGAAGTTTATTATCATCAGTAAGGGATTTACAGGAAAGAGCTAAAATAAAGGGCCTATTTCGAGCTACTTGACTGAACATTTGACAGGTATCCATCCTTTCTTCCTGCATAAAATTATTCATGTCTTTACTCGCTCTTTTTTTAAAGTTATTAATAAGAGGAACTCAGGAAAATGAATCGTTTTCATTAAAAAATGCATTCCCCTCTCCTGGAAATTTTATAGAAATATGGTGCCACATTTTTATATTAGTATAAATTAGGATAACATCAAATTAGAAAAAAACATATTGCAAATGCTTATTAATACATCAAATAGGAAAATATAATAAAAAACATTCTTAGACTTTTCAGAATCTTTCCCTTTGAACTTTTCTTAGAAGTTCTTCAATGATAAGCTATTAGAAAGTACAGTAAAATTAAGAGTTACTTATATTAGGTAAGATATGACTTCGTGTAATAGAATGTTTGGTAATTAGAAGCCATAGTCTTGGGGAAATTGGAGGGAACAGTCTTTTCCTCTGATGAGACCCTCAAAATCACAGTCCTGAGATTTTAACATGATAATTTGGTAGATAATCAGGATGAATTAATGAGTTTGTTATATAAACTGAAGTTATTTGGAAACATGACCGAAAAGGTAATGGAATTTTTGTGGCTGTTATTAATTTACAATTTTTTTATAACAAAAGCTATGGCATAGCATGCAAAGAGACTGTACGTAACCTCGAAATTTCTTCATTCCTTCCATGAGGACAGACCAGTCATAGGAAACAATTAGAGAAGAGCTTTCACTTATGGCTAAACACATGAGTTGGTTTTACAAATACTGGATAAGCGAATTGTTTTTAAGCAAAATTTATGTGAGGGAATTGTTAAGCTTTCTTTTTCAATTTGATTGAATTCTGTTTGATTTTCAATTATTGATGATTTTCAGATATTCTGGGTTACATGCCAAAATTATTCAAAAATAATTTATGTGGCAAGAATTCTGTGTTGCAAATACACAAATGAATTTACATATAAAAAGAGAAGAATATTTTGGGTACAGTTGCTCAGAAACTTAGAAGTTTGGGGTGAGTTGTTTGAATTTATCAGTTTTAAATATTTTTAGAACTCAAAACTCTATGATATGAAAATCTTTGCATTAGGTCTGATGGACACCTTCTTAACATGTTATAGAGCAAAATCAAGAAATATCTTTTACTGAGTTTATAAATGAAGCTCTTGCTAAGTTTAATTATTATGGTCGTACACTTTTCTGCTATGTAATGCAATGTATATAATATTATACAACTTAATATATAACTTAATAAATTAAGTATATAACTTAATAAATACAAATTAATATTTTGAATAACAGATATTCCCTAAATTCTGTATTAGGTACAAATATTTTCTTTTCTCTTATGGATCAGTAGACTCAAATCAATAATTTTAAAGGGAAACCTCTGTTTAAAAGATTTGGCTTTAGAATCATTTATAATTTCAGTATTTGTCTTAAAGTACTGGATAATTTTAAAAATTGCGCAAGAATAGAGCTACTCAGTTATTTTACAGGCTCTCCCTAGCTTCTCTTGAAAGTGATACAATATTTCTTTATTTTCTTTTTATTTGATGTGGGATTGGTGGCTTGCATTGTTTCAGGCAGATTAGATGAACCTATTTGCAGGGCACCTATAGAGACATAGACGTAGAGAACAGACATGTGGACACAGTGGGGGAAGGGGAGGGTGGGATGAATTGTGAGATTAGGTTTGACATAAATGCACTGCCATGTGTAAAATAGATAGCTAGTGGGAAACTGCTCTATAGCACAGGGAGCTCAGCTCGGTGCTCTGTGACGACCTAGATGGGTGGGATGGAGGCAGGGGTGGGAAGGAGCTCCAAGAAGGAGGGGATATAGGTATGCATATAGCCGATTCACTTCATTTTACAGCAGAAACTAACACAACATTGTAAAGCAATTATACTCCAATTAAAAAAAAAAAAAGATAATGTACTCTGGCTTCTTTCCATATGAAAGAGTATCTATTCATTCCTTCCAACATAACTCACATCATTTATTAACTGTTCATTTTGGCAAGTAATTAGGGAAAATATTTTTCATAAGCTAAAACTCCCTCTCTGTTTCGGCCTTGGCTTTCAGTCTCTCAGTTCGTTACAGTTATGTTGATGTTAAGCACTGCATCTTTTGAATTCTGGGCATTATTTTCAGGTTTACAATACGTAGGAGTAGTCCAAGTTTTTAGAATTTTTAACATTCAAAGTGTGGTAAAGTTTTTAAGGATTGTATTCATTATTATTATATTATGGTTTATATTCTTGCAATGGAAGAAGACCTATTTCCTTTTCCAAAGTGCATTTTGAAATTTATATTGACGGTGATTTAAATCTTTTCAAATCACACAATTCCAAAAGAAGATAACTCTTTTAGATTTTTGTCAGTGAATTATCTTCCAAAGGGAGACATGCAAATACAATTTTATATTGATGTTCATTCTGGAGAATAAATGAGATATAGTATCTTAAGAGTTCACCGTTTATTTATATTTTATTTCAAATTCAAAGCAATGCCTCATTAGCAAAACAGAATTTCTGCCATTTTCTCAGAGGTTTAAGGGCCTCTTTTTGTGTAAACTAATAAGACTGTTTGCATAAATGTACAAGTGACAAGAATGTTTTGACAGTTTCACAAATGATGTCCTATGACCCTGTCTATTTCTCTTTCCTCTAGTTAACTTCTCCCACTGCCTCTGAGCAGCTTGCCTATAAACCACCTGCTTTCTCCTTTGTTTCTCCAACTAATCAGAAAACACCACCTGTCCCAGTCGACCTAGCCGGAGCCTCTGTCCTGGAGGAGTTCCACCCGAGGAGGCTGGATGTCAGTGGGGCCCTGGTGGAAGAAACAGCCATGTACTTTCAAACTTCCGCTCACTCTGCACCCTTTTTTGCACCGAAGGGCACGTCCTCGACGTCACAGCTCCCCCATCCCACTCAATTATCAGGTTCTCACTCATCCAGTCCAAGTGCAGTCCAGCAAAAACCTGGCCTGACGTCTGAAGTCCTCAAGAAGACTGTCACCTCGCATGTCCTTAGTCCCAGAGAAAGTCCGAGAACCTCTTCTCCTTCGCTGCCCTCCGGTGCTTCTCTGAAGTCGAATTCAGCCTCCTACATCCCGGTCCGCATCGTCACGCACTCACTCTCTCCGAGTCCCAAACCCTTCCCCTCCCCTTTGCACGGCTCTTCTTCCACTGTCTGTAGCCAAGTGTCATCCAGCGGGAACTTCTCAACGTCAGGGGTGAAATCCCTAGTGCCTTCCCGGCTTTCCCTCCTCACTGCCATCCTCAAGTCCAACCCTTCTCACCAAAGACCCCTTTCCCCGGCATCCTGTCCCACCTTCTCTCTCAACTCCCTGGCTTCTTCCAGCCTCACACTCGATCAAAAAATTAAACAAACCTCTCCTACGCCTAAAAAATCCCTCTCAAGTTGCTCCCTGCGAGCGGCGTCTCCAGAGCAAAGGGAAAACCAGGTTTCTGATCTCAGCCAGCAATCCTTTCCCTTCCCTTTTTCCACTAAAGCTGCTCCCCTTCCTCTGGCGTCCTCCCTCTCTCCCCCGAAACAGGGCAGTAGCAGCCTTGCTTCTTTGAATGTAGAGAAAACGCCATCCCCCACTTCTTTAAAGAGCAGCCCAGTGATTTCCCAGCTGCAAACCAGTACCTCCAGTTCTACAGGTCTGCCTCCTGTCTCTCCAAGCTTTTCTCCTTTGTTTTCCAAGGGCAGACAGGATGCTGATCTCAGGGGCCCAGGAAAGCCCAGGGATATTTCCCCACATCCTTCTACGTTAGCCTCGTCGGCATCGTCTTCGGTGTCTCCTCCCACTAACCCAAGAGCCAGGCTCCCCTCTCCAGAGAAATGCTACCATCCTTCCCCAGCTCTTTCAAACCTGATAAACAGATCCAAGAGAGCATCAGCACCTCTCTCTGGCCCGGGGCCGACACCTTTAGCTCCTCCCCCACACCCTGTCTCCAGCGCTGGCTCTGCCTCTCTTCCCCAACTGGGGTGCTCCGCTCTACCTCGTGCTAATCCGCCCACCGAGGTGCGCCACCTCAGTCCCTCAGCGCTGCACCCAAATCTTACCCTGCCTTCAAGACTTGGGAAATCCGAAAGCTCCATATCTGACCACAGGTCGTCTGTTTCATCCCCATCACCTCCCATCTCTCTAACAAGAACCAACGAGCTGATTTCACCTTGTGCATTGTCCATGTCAACAGGCCCTGAAAATAAGAAACACAAGGTATTTTTTTTTTGTTTTTGCACGTTGCATGGTGCATGTTTCTTTTGAAATACGGAATCATTTTTTTCAGGGGAAAAATCATCAATTATGATATTCTTTCTGTTCCTACAAGGAGATAGTGCAAGGGGATCTAAGATTTGGTATATTTGAATGTGTAGATGAATTATAAACGGTCTAAAATTGTGTATGTTTCTCAAAGCCTCTTTGATGTTGCAAATCCTCTTATGGTAACCTTTTATATCTGTGGCTCCAAGGGCATTTTTTTCCAGGCATAATATGAGTTATATTATTGATCCTGAAGATGGAATTTAGAGCAGTTAGATGGAATTTGGGAATATGATACATTTCTGATTCTTTAATAACATGGACCCTATTGTCCATCAGAATACCCTGTACTGATAAAATAGTAGACAGGATTACTGTAAAATGGACTATTATCATATATAAAGCCCCATATAACTGCCCAGACAATCTGACAACTTTCTATTTCCTCTGCTGGCATTTATTTATTAGTAGTAATTTTCTTCCCCTTCCACCATGATGATTGCTTTATTGCTCTCCATACACCTCAAGCTAAATCAATATGGATTTAACTATATATATGTTGGGCAAAGAGAATAGAAATTTCCTTTGTATGTGAAAATTATTTGATTTATTATGAACACTGAATACTTAATGATTATAACATACAGAAAGGATGGACAGGCTGGGTAGAGGGAAGTAAAGTTAAGAGAGGAGAAGTATTGACTTTTAAATGCTCTGAAGCGACCCATTGAGGAAGGATGTGAAATCAGCATTTACTTTAATATGAGAAGGGAAACATTTGAAGGAGTTACCCATAGCATTCATTGTTCCTTTTTCCTGGAGGAAGGCAACTCTGCCCTAGAGTGTAGCAGCTTCCCAACTGTTCTCATGTAATTTAAGATATGGAGTTTAGACACTTAGGATTCAATCAGTATTCTATAAATGAAATAAAATTATGAAAGTGTCTGTATTAGGAGGGGGTTTGGATTTTCAGTTCAGTGCATTGAATTAACACCATTTTAGAGTGTCCAAGTTGGTTCCATGGAGATTGTATTCAACTCTGTCACTGTTGGGATGATGAACTTACCATGGAAAAGATGAAACAGCCCACATGATGCTGTTAATATGTTACAGTACAATTCAACTTAAAAAGCATGCATTAGACATCTACTGTATGCCCACCACCATACTAGCTTTTTTGTGGATGTGTTTTATTTTTAAGGAAAATAATCCTTTATCTTAAAAATATATTTTATTCAGCAAAACAACATATACATATATATAATGTGGAGACGCTATAGAGAGTTATTAAATCTACAGTAAAGCTAGAAAACAAGGATAAGGCAATATTAATATAACGTAATACAGATTATGTATGAGTTCACTGAATTCAGTATAAGAGAAATATTATTATGGGATATGTTTAGTAAGGGAAGTTATCATAAATGTCAGGCCTGTCGGAAATGTTTAGGGTTTAGCTTAATGAAGAGGAAAGCAGGTGGCATTTCAGAAATGGTAAACAACTCCACCAAATATACAGAAGATGATCCCAGAGGAGTATATGTGGACATGTAAGAAGATTGGCCTTATCATCGAATAGGGATGATAGTAATGATAATTACAGTAACAGATATCAAATACTTTCTGTGAGTCAAGGACTATCCTAGTAGTTAAGCAAAGTAGTTAAAATTTAATTAAAAGGGACCATGTTAGTTAATTTTGTCATGACCATATGAGATTGGTAATATTATTTTCTTCATTCTGTATACCAAGAAACTGTAGTTCAGTGAATAACTTGCCCAGGTTACATTTCTTATACTGGCAGAGCTGACATTTATATTAATTGAAATCTACTGATTCCTGAAGCCATGTTCTTTATTACTGAGATTTATTGCTACAAAGCAATAACTCATATTAATTATCATTTTAGCCTTATTTATTAACTCTTATGAAGGAATGAAATGATGATTAGAATTATCAACTTGTATAATATTTGGATCATTTTAAAATGTATTTTTCAAGATTATTAAGTCCTTGTATTTTAAACTTCAAAGCAAATGGGATGGAGGAAATCTAACTTTCTCTCTAAGTTTGAAAATATGATTTATTTGAGGTGAAATGACCTGGTGATGATCTTTTCAATACATATGTGTGATTATGGAATTCATTTGTAATGTATTGAAAAAAAACCCCTGGTGATCTAAACATTACTTTTTCCTGAATTTATTGGCAATTATCTCTTAAACCATACTGCCTTACACTTATTCTTTACCTCTATGAAAAGTAGTGCTACTCCACAGGCTTCTTAGAGGGTTTCTGTTTGTGGTTCACTCTGTTTTGTTCATGTTTTGTCCCATTTTTGGAGAGTTGGAAAAGAGTGAGCCCAGAGCGGCTTCTGATGAAGTCCTTTTTTGCCCTAAAATCAAGATTTTTGAAGACCTGTTCCTCCCCAGCTCATTTACTGCCCCCAATTTTGAAGAATTTTCAGTGTTAGCTTTATTTTTTCTGCTTATTTTCTTTATATCCAAGTTAATAAAGTTCAGGCTTGTAGAAATGCTTCTTAAATTTGATGAACATGTATGAAAATATGGAGAATGATTATAATTAATCCATTTTTATATGTTCCTTTGAACAGAAAAAATGTTTCTTATAATGGGTAAAATTTATAATAACTTTTGCAAAATTGGTTTCTCTCGAGACATATTTATTTGTCATATTTATCATATATATATCATATAAATATTTGTCATATTTATTTCCTCCTTGCTTCTTGCTGTTATCTCTGTAGGTAAAAAGTCAGTATGTGTATATATATATATATATATATATAAAACTATTCTTTGCAAGAATTGTAACTTGAGTGTAAAAAGTTCAGTAAAATGGACACTGTTGGATACTGGAAGAGATAAATCTTATCACAGTTTCTTTTGATGTTTGACTCGTTTTGTTTAAATTGCTAAGATTACTTTCTAGATTGATAGGAGGAAATAGACAAAAGCTTTGGGATATCAAAGAATTTATATGCTTTTAGGGACTGTTTCTTGTCTGGCTTGTTCCACTGTGGTGCTAATCTGAGCACAGGACCCTCTTTGAAGTCAAAGAGTTTCAGATTTAGATCAGCTTCACTCAGTGCCAGATCCTGAAAGGAAAGGTCCTAGAATACAGATAGCCATCAAATTAAAACATCAATGCTTGAAAGATATTAGTTCCAAGTCTGGCCTTACTGTCCTTTGATATGAAAATGAACTGGAACAGCTAGCTTAGGCTGAGCTAAATTCAGGTATAAGGTATGTTTGATGTTTCTTTTTCATAGATAGAATCTTAAAGTTCTGAATTTGCTTTTATTAGTATAACGGCTATATTTTAATTTCAGATATGGTTGAAAAATATTATTTCACATTATAATCATGGTCCTAGACAGGATGGGTGTCTCCCTGAATGTTGCTCCCATGGCTCTTTGATCAATGTGTATATTGTCTGAGACACTTTTTCCCCTTGGGAAAACCTGAATATCAGAAAATTAATCTATGGAGTTGTATTTGGGTTCCCAATATCTTTTGCCTTCATTATAATTTACATTCTTCTCCTAGTGAGTTATCATGGTGCTCCATATGGAAATTTGGGATGGCCATTACATCAAAACCTTATACATTTTGCCCCTCAATGATGATTGTCTGAAGCTCTGTGCGGGCTCCAGTGGTGTTACTGTCCTGGCCTGAAAGCTAGCTGGACACATGGATTGGTTAGGGAATCAGTTGGGAGCTTTTAGATATTTTATGAACTTTTATAGTTGATGTTTTATTTATAAACTCTCATTCTTTTAAGGCATCATAACATTTCCAAGTATATCACACTGAAAACTTGCTGGTTACAAGCCTCTATGTGACTTTCTCCATTTCTGCTGATCCTTACATAATCTGGGAACAGAATGAAATGTACCTCTATGAGCAAAAATGGTCAATCTGAGTTCAAAAAAAATCACTCATTTGTGAAATAAATATGTATTGAGTGCTCATTATGTACAAGTTTCAAAGTTGTGAAGATGCTGAAACAAATAGAATTGCAAAAAATGCCTGCTAAAAGAACATTTATATTCTATAGTGAAAGAGAAACAGTCCACGACCTTCCCCCTCCCCAATAAGTAAATTTTCTTGTATGTTAGAAGGTCATAAGTATAGAGAAAAGTATAGCAGGGTAAGAGGTGGTTGTCACCAATTTATGTTCGGTGGCGGAGATAGGTTTCTCTGAAAGGGTGACATCCAAGGAGGTGATGCTTCTTGAGAGAGTATGGTCAGGTCCTTCCTCAGGGTCTTGTTGTTTATGTAATTTGAGGTCCTGCCATTTACCTGTACTTAAAGTGTAACCATGAGTTCAAATCCCTGATTCTCAAGGCAAATAGTACAGTTTGTTTTGAGATCTCATAGGTCTTTATTACTAGAGCCTGTGGTGAATTTTATGTGTCAGTGATGAGGGTGGTGGTGAGGAGAGTGGTGGGAAATATTTTCTGAAGGGGAGGGTGTGTTCTTGCTATCCCCACCTTCACACCCAAGATTTATGTTACAATATCTAGCACTGCCTATAAATAGAATTAGCTCTGATAAACTTACATACAAAATGCAATTTCCTGTTTTTTTTTTTTTGCGGTACGTGGGCCTCTCACTGTTGTGGCCTCTCCTGTTGCAGAGCACAGGCTCCGGACGCACAGGCTCAGCGGCCATGGCTCACGGGCCCAGCCGCTCTGCGGCATGTGGGATCTTCCCGGGCCAGGGCACGAACCCGTGTCCCCTGCATCGGCAGGCAGACTCTCAACCACTGCGCCACCAGGGAAGCCCCAATTTCCTGTTTTAAACCTAAACTTTGCCCTGTACCTGTTATGTAGTGAATATTTAACAGATATTTATGGAAAGATGACTAAAAGCATAGATTGCAAATTGGAGAGATATAGTAGTTATCACTGAATTTTTTGCTGGATTCAAAGTCAGGCTGGTCGGTTCTACCTTGTATGACTAGCTAATGGTGATTCCAGCCTGTAATATTACAGCCTATTCTTATTATTTAAGTTATAATTACAGTGACTAGAGTGATCTGTAATTTTAAGCCAAGGAAGAGAAACCAATGAATTTGCTTTCATACCTGGAAGCCTTGACATACTAAAAAAGAAATATGCTCCAAATTTGGATATTGTTAGGAGAACCTAAAAGAAATATACTGAACACAAAAAGTATCTCTTATGGCAACAAGAATGACGTTTGGACTGAGAAGGAAAGGCTACATATGTCTTAGAGATGCATAAAGCCCAAGATAGATGAAGAACTAGAAAGGACATCTAGTTGCTCTAAATAAGTTCATATCTCCTGGTCTAGATAAATCGTATCTCAAAAAACAAATGAAATTTCTAATTTTATTGCAAAAGAAGTATTGTAAATGATGGGAAAGAGGAGATTTACCAGAAAAAAGAAGTAAGCTGTTTTTTTAACACAAAAAATGGAAGGTAAATTCTGAAAATTATGGCAAATTCTTAGGTTGTGAATGTTTACCAAAAGAGTTATAACTGGAAGTCAGACATTTTCTTCAAGCAAAAGACATTTATTGAATGCTTTCCAGCTTCTAGCTTTTGTGATGTCTTTCATGATATCTTGAACAAGGAGAGATATTTGAGAAGTAGTGATATATTTCTGTGAATTCTGAATGCTTAATCCAAAGCATCCTCGAGATCACTGTCTGTCTCATCACCTTATTTTAATTTTATGCATATTATTATCTCTCTATGGCTTTTCTTTTGCTTTCTTATTTATTTGTTTGTTTATTGTTTGTTTCAGTTCATTAAGATGTAAGCTCTAGAGAGTAAAGGCTTTGTGTGTTTGTTTACTGCTGAATCACCAATACTTAGAGCAATGCATGTCACAAAGTAGATACTCAATAATATTTTGTTGAGTGAATCTATTAGTTGAACTGCCGTATTCAAATAAATTTACAAGATAGATTGATGCCCACCAGGTTGGCAGAATGCAGTAGGCAAGACCTCCCTCTCCTTGTATGTGACTTGAATGAAGATAAAGATGATATGCATAAAAAATGTTCATGAAATAATATAAAATTATTATCTTTGCAGTTTACAATGACTGACAAATCTAATCAGTGAAATTGGATAGAGATAATACCTAAAGTACTATTTTTGGATCTAGAAGGAAAAAAGCATAACTACAGGATAAAGGTTAATTTCAACAAATGTTAAGAAAAAGACGAAAGGATTAGGAATTTTAGGTAATAGCATACTCAATGTGATCCAACAATATAAAATGACTTCAACTTCATTCTGTGTATTCTAAACACACCACAAAAACCAGGCAGGCAATGCCAATGAGTATCATCTTCACTGTATTAATTGAGTTTATTGTCAATATCATGTCAGTGATGATGATATTCTACTTTGTGTTAAAAATACATCTAGATAAACACACCTTTAAAAAATTTATATATAATAGTGTGTTAATCCCAAATTCCTAATTTATCCTTCTCCCCACGTTTCCACTTTGGTAACCATAAATTTTTATTTCTTATTTTTTTTAGAAGAAATGTAAATGTTCTTTTATTTTATTTTTAATTTTTTGGCTATGTAGGGTCTTCACTGCTGCGTGTGGGCTTTCTCTAGTTGTGGCCAGTGGGGGCTACTCTTCATTGCAGGGTGCGGGCTTCTCATTGCAGTGGCTTCTTTTGTTGCATTGCATGGGCTCTAGGCACGTGGGCTTCAGTAGCTGTGGCACGTGGGCTCAGTAACTATGGCTCATCGGCTCTAAAGTGCAGACTCAGTAGCTGTGGCACACGGGTTTAGTTGCTCTGCGGCATGGGGGATCCACCCGGACCAGGGCTCAAACCCGTGTCCCCTGCACTGGCAGGCAGATTCTTAACCACTGCGCCACCAGGGAAGTCCCCATAAATTTTGTTTTGAGGTCTGTGAGTCTGTTTTATAAATACGTTCATTTGTATCATTTTTTTACACATTGTAAATCAACTATAATCTAATATAAAATAAAAATTAAATTAAAAATATTTAAAGGAATATTGACAGAGGAAAGGGATAGTGAAATTCTTCAGCTGAGGATCAGTAAGGAAGGGGTAGGTGGAAACAGCAGTATAACTATCACACAGAAGAGAGCTCTTAGTCCAAGCAGGGAAAAAGAGGACCAAAGTCCTACAGGAGTAAGTTAGCAGGAAACATATTTTGGCTCAATATAAAGGGGAATTTTGTACCAGTTCTAACAATTAGACCTAAATGTGCTGCCTTGGGAGGTAGGCAATTGTTCATGGTGTGCCTGAACAGAGAATCAGAGAGATTGATGCCTTGGATGAGGGGGTTGAAACAGATTGCCTTCAATATCACTTCTAATTCTAAGATTATATGGCATTACATTTATAATAAGATATTGCTCTGTAGAGGCTTCGTCAACTGTATTCTTTAGGACAGCTGCGGACAAGCATTATAAATGATTACGCATCCTGAAAGGAGAGGCAAGAGCTTATGGCAGGTAAATCACAGTTGTTGAGCTGGAGCACCCTTGTACAAATCCCAGCTATGATTTAGTAGCTAGTGACCTTGGATAAGTTTCTTAACATCTGTCTGTTTTAATTTCCATATATAAGGTAAACATAATGTAATACCTACATAATAGGTTTGTTGTGAAAACTAAATGAGATAATACACATTAAGGTTTCAGAACAGTACCTGGCTTGTAGTGATTGTTATCTATTATTATTGTTGCAACTATTGCTACAGTTAAATATCCGCAAACCATTGTGGAGTATTAATAACATATTTTATTCTGCATTATTTGCCTGTTTAGATATTCCTTGGGAAAAAGTATCTTACAGAGAAGCATGGATATTGGATCCAGATGGACCTGGATTCCAAATCTGTTTGTTTTTTATGGGCTGTGGTCTTAGACGAGTCACCTGAGCTCACCACAATCTTCTTTTCCTAATGACTCTTTAATTATAGGGATTCTGAAAAATTAAATGAGGCAATGCATGTTATTCGCCTAGTCATAGATGTCAGCTCTAATTCCACATGCTGAGATGGCATTTTATTTTAGTGCTTATCCAAATACATTATTTTCTGGAGACGATAGCAGCACTGGATCAATAGAGAGACTTATAATTAATGACTTTAGTCATTAATTATAAAATTACAGGATTCTGCTTCAGTAGGTAAGCTCAAGTCTTGAAGGGACCAGAGACTTTCTTCTTCCAGGTCTGGCATTTTGATTTTTTTCTACTTGAACTTCTTCCTAAGGAATATGAATGTGCCAGCCTCTTACCTTCCTCACACCAATTGAATGAAGGTTACACCAATCCCATCCATAAAATTCAAGGTTTTATTTTACTTGATTACCGTGTCTTCTTCTGTAGATCCTTTGGTCTTCTTTCCAGGGGACGAAGACAGCCTGGAGCTGCGTGCCAGTTTCCCGCTGGCTCTGGGCGAGTGGGGAAGTTGCCTGAGAGCTTTTGAAGTGAGAGGAACCTTGAGCTTAGTTAAGCAGCTTGGGACCCAGAACAATATCAAAACTGGACCTTTGGTTATGTATATGATACTGGTTTCTACAACTTTCTCACGCTCAACCCTCTCCCCCAAATACTTCCCAAAACTGAACTAGATTACTCTGAGTTTTACTTAAAACTCAGAATGTTGGGCTTCCCTGGTGGCGCAGTGGTTGAGAGTCTGCCTGCCGATGCAGGAAACATGGGTTCGTCGCGGAGCGGCTAGGCCCGTGAGCCATGGCCGCTGAGCTTGCGCGTCTGGAGCCTGTGCTCTGCAATGGGAGAGGCCACAACAGTGAGAGGCCCATTCTGAGAAAACTCAGAATGTTTTATCATCTGATTCATTAACATCACTGTATTAGAAAGTGCAGGAAAGGGTGATAAGGTTTAAAAAAATGAAATTAAGATCAAGAGCATGGCCTTCTAGTTTTTCCGTTATGGAGTTAAATTGCTGATATCACTTCTATTCAAAATATACTACTTTCTAAAAATTACTGCTAAATTTTATGTGTTCTGATCATTGTTTTTATGAATGATGCAAGAGAATGTATTGAGTTCAATTAAACTTATTGGCATAATATTTGTTAATTATGACACTATAAAAAAAGAATTGCTTTCCTTTGAGAATCAAGCAAAAATACCCCAAATATTTATACAATAGTATTCTTCTCAGGGCATGCTGCTAATGAGAAATCTATATATAACTTTGTAAAAATGAATGTTTTTAAGTTCTGAAATGATATAGCATATACTTGCCTATAACCTCTAGGCTGATATTTTACTGTGATATTTCTTTGCTTCTCATTCTAATAAAATATTAACACGATAAACTAATTTTTTTCTGTCAGAAACAAGTTGTTGAAGCATAATCACTGTTTTCTTCATTTGATAACATGTGGTTTAACTTGGTAGAACTAGTCTAAATTTATGTCACATTCTTTCCCCTTTTCAACTCCACTCTTGCTTTCTGGTTACCCCCATTCTAGCAATACAAGACCAAGTCCAGCTACAAGGCTTTTGCAGCAATCCCAACAAACACATTGCTTTTGGAACAGAAGGTCAGTGTTGGCGCAAAAGCAGAGTGAATTTTGGTGATGTTTTCTAAAATTGCTTATGTCATTTTTGTTATGTTTAAAAAAAAATTCTGTTTTTCAAGTTCTGCCTTTACTAAAATAAAATGCTGCTCTTAGTTTAGGATGACGTAGTGAAAGCATCTTGGATAGAATTGGAGACATCACTGATTTATTGGTAGAGTCTTGGTAGGAGCCTGGAGTTATCCAAGCTACTAAGCAGCTCTGAGAAACTTGATTCAGATTTGGGTACACCCCTGTCCTTTGGAATTTTAAATGATTATTAATATTTAAGAGCTTCTACCTCTATTCACATTGATCAATAGAGTAGAGGTAAAATGGGGTTACGTGTGGGCAACTGGCCACCTTTGAAATTTGATGATTAATAGTGGCTTCTACAGGGTGGAAATATTATAGCCAAACATCCAACTTAGCCTCTTAAATCCCATAACGGTCTGAACATCTTTATCCATTTTCCTCAGCCATTGATCTGACCTCCATGAATGGGAGGGAGGGTTTGAGATCCCTTCCAATGACCCAGCTATTTTCACATGGCTCCAGGGCATTTTTGACTTGCTATTGAGTCATTAACTGTAAAATTACAGGATTCTGCTTCAGTAGGTAAATTAAATTAAAGCCCCTTGTTTCATAAGTCCATTACAAATACTCAAATGAAGCCCCAGTGGAGGATCATATCAGAATTGAAGTGAAATCAATTACCAGGTCTATGACATGATACATTTCTTATGTTATTTTTATGATATTTATTTTGGCAATTTATCTTTGCATGAAGCCCATTTTTTTCTGTGCAATTATAGTGTTTCAAATAATGTTATAATTTGTCAAAATGTTAATGTTTGCAACCAGGTGGTATTTTGACCACTGGCTTGTGAGCCTACATTCTTGTTATTTTAGCATGATCTGGAGAATAAAACTGTTATATATTCTTTTGTCTAAAAAAGTAGGAATTGTTAGTGGGATATTCTAAGTGGTATATAGGTGAACATTGGTTGGCAGTATCTCTTATATCATGTATCTCTGATAACAAATTCCCAATTATCCACCTGTGGCCCAGAGTCTATGCTCTATATATCTGAATGCCTTGAACTGGAGGTGGGAGGTGAGGAGGCCATCTGTAACTTTTTCTCTAGCTTCTCTTCTGAATTTTGACCTTCTATGGTTCATTGAAAGATGAGATGGGCGTAAAACACCAATTTCAGGAGGTTTCAGGAGGCTTCAAGAAGTGACACCTTCACCAGATGCCCCTTATCCTATTTTCTAGAGTTAAATATTATGTGGAGTCATAGTAGAAGTGTTCCCTCACCATAGACCTTCTCCCCATTTCAGATGGACATTTCCAAAATCTGGTCACAAGTGCCTGCCTTCACAGAAATGGAAGAAGCTCTCCCACTCAGTAGCCAGGCAGAGAGAATAGGGGCTGTTCTGCCACGGTGTCCTTCCCTCATGCTGGCCAGCTCTCTTCTCTTCCAATTCAGTGGATTTTAGAGATTATAATCCATTAGTCAGTCATTAAAAATGAGGAATGATTAGCTTAATTTCAAATTGCATCATAAACCCATTTCATAAATGTCTATGGTGGTATCGCTTTGCATTGAACCTAATGCAAGTTCATTTGGGAGAGGTTTTGTGTTTTTAATTTTGAATAAAACATACTCTTCAGTAAAATTATTATTTTTATTTTTAGTACTACAACATGTAAATATCATGATATCTAGTTTAAAATATCTACGTTTAAATATCATGATATCTAATTTAAAATATCTAATAAAATTATCTAGTGTGGATAATGGTCTCTTGGCTAAGATGTTGGTTTTGGACAATAAATATTTGAATTCTTCAAAGGTCACAGGATATAACATGATGTTTGTTTTTCTTTAGAGCCTTTTATAATTACACTTTTTTTTTTTTGGCTGGCTTTCCCATGTTATGTATTCCTCAATAAGAGATTTTACTTTGTAAGAATTTTTAAATAACAAAAGTATTATCCCAAGATTTTATGAGAGTTTATTTCTATTTTCAGTAATATTTCTTGAATGGTATTGTGCTGTTTCTTTCATGGTTGTTGTTTTTAAAAAATAAATCTGGTAATTTCGATCTTTTTGCCCAACTGTTTATACAGTAGAACTCATCCTATGACATTAAAATCAAAGGGACTTATTTCCGAGTTGAGTGAGTAAATTAAAACTATAATCATCAGAGACATCTATTTGGGAGAGGATTAACATTTTGGAATATTTTAAATCACAGAAGCTTTTCTGAGATCCCTTTAATATCTTACAGAACAGCACAATTAGGGGGTAGGATGATGGCGCAGTGTCATTACAATATTCTGTTAGGGCCTGTGCTGTGGAACGCCTTGAAGATAGAATAAGCACATTTACTTCGTCTTAAGATAGATGGACAATTAATTCTCTCCCCCAACCGGATTTTTTACACCACATTCTGTTTTATAGCATATAGTATAATTAATGAGGAACCAGAATTACTTTAAAAAATAATACTATTTTTAAAAGCAAAATTTTCTCCAAATTGAAGTACAGGCATCCCTTCCAATCAGACATTAAGCTTTCATTGAATCCTTGGATTGGTTTCAGTTTTCATCACCCCTTCATGAAACCCATAATTTTCAAAAGAGTACATTTTGTTGGCAGGGGACATGAGGTTTCTGATACTTCAATTCTGTAATTTATTGTCTGTGTCAAACTTAAATTTATAGCTTATTCCATTTTCTATCATTTTTTCCCCTATGAACTTTTAGGAGGGAAGAATTTTTAACTAAAGCCTTAACTAAGGCTTTACAGCCATCATATTTTAATGTGTTGGTGTTGGGGTCTTTGACTTAATCTCCTGCCAATAATCATCTAAGATTGAGATGAGGATGTAATACAAGTGATTATAAAGCAGGAACAAAATAATCAGATGAATGTGCATTTGTGACTGTCCTTATTACAATAGGTTCAACAATATACTGGACTCTGTAGAGGAAATAAGTTTGATATGGACATTATTTTTTAGTCTCAATGTGGGTACTGCTGTCCTTTTCAGAGAATGTTGAAGATCTCTCTCCCTCTTATTGACTAATTTTTCTTCTTAATCATCTGAGTCTGATAGCAATAGGTAAAAAGTGAAAATTAAACTGAAGGGCACATTTTAATATTCGAAATAAATGGATTATTATTTTTATTGAGCAATTGTGTTAAGGAAAGGAAAGATGAAGGGATATTTCCTTGAAATCAAATATTGCCAATATATATTGTCTCAGAGTGATTAATTTTTTTCCATGAAAGAATACACTTTTTCCTTGTAAGTAATTTATCTGTTCCCTTCCTCACAATTATTTCTCAGGATAAAATCAAGGCTAGGGTTAGGTACTGTTTCCCAACAAATGATATTACTATGCATTTAATTCATAAGCTTAATGTGTTTGAAATAATTTTAGAGTAGCTCAATTTTATAAATAGCACCTATAAATTATAGGATTAATTATTTAAATGAAAGTTACAGGAGAAAACTTATTTTATTTTTCCTGGTGGAAGGAGGATAAAGAACAACTGTTTTGAAGACAGTAGTAAAAACTGTGCTACAAAAATAGAAGGGTAAAGATTTGAGATATCTTGTCAATTGTCAAATCATTTTATTCTAAGTTGCCAGTTTAATTTTTTAAAACATGAGTTGGTAAACTCCAATCTGATTAAACATATGTCTTTGGGTGAGACTATTTTAGGATCTTTGCATGTCTCAAAAATTTAACAAAATCTGGTTACCAACTTAGCATATGGTCTAGACTAGAGAGACATCTCTTGATTTAGGTTAGTTCAAGAAGTAAATGTGTTCCCAATTTCTTTAACAATGGAAAAGTGCCCAGGACCCAGATCTATACCAATTGGTTCTTCTTGGGCAGTTGTCTACCCTGCAACTATTTCTTTTAAGGCGCTTAGTAAACCATATTAAAGTATGCATACTGGTTGTTTTTTTTTTTTTTTTTTCTACTATAAACTATTTGAGAAAACATAGTAGTTTTTGTTAAACATTCATTGAATGAATTAATTTAATTTGCACCTGGGTAGGTCTCTTAAATTTCCAATTTTATTCCACACGATTTTAAAGCAATTTTTTGCTCATAGGATTGTAAAAATAAGGGGGCCTCGTATATGGCAATTAGGATGATGGTAAGCATCTTCCTTTAGGGTAGAATAAGCTTCATCAATTCTAATTCCATGGAAAAGATATAAAAGGCCTTCTGCTACAAGGAAAGTAAGTTGGTTTTAGACTTGGTAATTTTTAATGGTTAAAGAATACAATCACAATGGCTGCCATACTGAGTACTTTAGCATGTCAGACACTGAGCTAAATGCTTTACTATCCTCACAACTCTGTGAAAATTTTGATGCTCCAAAATGTCAACTAAATTTCCCAAAGCTGCAGGGCTAGTGAGTTGCTGAAATGGACCTTAAGTGGGATCTGATTATCCCCTAGCTTTTCCCTGTTCACCATGCAACAGTGACATCAATTAGCTAAAGTGAAATATTGAGCAAGAGGTGATGTTTTGGATAATTTTTTATTACCTGCTGGAATATATTTAAATCTTCATTAAATTAGAGCAGCAAAAGTTTTTTGTTTTTTTTTTAATGAGGAACAGTTAAAGGGAATTGGAAATAGCTTAGTTCTGACAAGACTTGAGTTAGTGAGGGTTTACAAAGCAGCCCAATTTTTTGAGTTATTAAAAGAGAGGTGGTGAATTACAGTAGAGGAGGTGCTGGCTGGGAATCAGGAACACCCTTCTGATATACTTGATTAAATGAAGAAAACGTCTGGTGGCTTTGCCATTAAGTCTTCAGGAACAGGTTTGAAACTGGCGTAATGACTTGCCAAAACTCCCTTCCTTCTGTGTGAGAAGAACAGACATTTAACCCTCCAGAGATCTTGGGATTAAAAACACCAAGTAAATTTCCTCAATTCTTGAAATTTTTAAACCAATCATATGAAAATAATCTGCTGATAAATATTCCTAGACCTTTCAAGAAGCTGTAATTTTATATATTGGAGGCCTCTTTGGCTTACAGCATACATTTCCCCCTTTTCTTCAGATCTGAATGCTATTCAGACCTGAATCTCCAACTAGAGAATCAAAATGAGATTTATTTAGCTGAGAATATCTCCAATCCTACAAATGGTTTTGTATTAGTGACTGAAAATCAAGCAAATCTCTTGTAGTCACAGGGTTTATTCTACCAAAGAGCTGGTCAGATTAACAAAGAATAGCAGTTTTGGGGTTTCTGCCTGAATTGTTTTTTGGGAGGTTAATTTTATCATTATTAAAATACAGTACTCGCCCATGAAATTTTTGAAATCCAATCCAGTTAGATAGTTCAGGCATCACAAAAAATTTACAAGCCCTTTTAGAGTGTCCTCTCTTTGGAAGGAGTTTACTTTCTAACTCTTAGAGTGCAGCTAATTCATTCTATTTTCAGATTTTTAGAACTTAATCCTAGTCCCAGAAAGAGCAGGTTCTAATCAGTCTGCTGATTCAATATACCTGACTTAACAGTGTTTGCAATTCCATGAGAGATGCTCCTTTTGGATGGGGAACACATATTACAGTGTGTGGTCATATATTCTCATAAAGACTTTGATTTACAATGCTTGCTCCTAGTTCTTACCTCTTAATTATAATGTCATGCTGAGCTCAGAAACTATTTTCTTCTAAAAGGAGATTCACTATGTCTTTTTTCAAAAACTGGGCCCCAAAGTTGGTTGTGCTGAGTAAAATATAACTACTTTTAATGAGACTATTTCTAACCATTAGTTAAGAATCTTTAAAAATAGGATTCAGGGCTTCCCTGGTGGCGCAGTGGTTGAGAGTCCGCCTGCCGATGCAGGGGACGCGGGTTCGTGCCCCGGTCCAGCAAGATCCCACATGCTGCGGAGCGGTTGGGCCTGTGAGCCATGGCCACTGAGCCTGAGCGTCTGGAGCCTGTGCTCCGCAACGGGAGAGGCCACAGCAGTGAGAGGCCCGCGTACCGCAAAAAAAAAAAAAAAATAGGATTCAAAGCATGTTCCATTTATGCCTCACTTGGCTATCAGCCAGTTTGGTAGAAAATATGTTTTTTAAATAAAATCTTTAATTGGAGAATATTCTGAGAGAACTTCACTCAAAATGAATAAATCTAAAGAAACATCAGTACAATCCTGCCGGGCTAAGTTGTCAAAAAGCAATCTACGGTCAGGCTTCACATTAATGGAGATTTAATATATTTTCTTTTAATACATTTTTGTACTACAGAGAAAAAACCTACTTTTTATGGCTGCTAGAAGGAGTGGATCAAGATGATATATTTGACAGAGAACTCCTTGTCAATAAAAAAATCAATTCTAGTGAATTTCAAGGCTATTCAAACTTAGAATAATCCCCCTTCCAAATTTTAATGCAGTTCGAGTATTATCTCCATTTCAAAGTTTCAGCATTACTGACTGAATACTAGTTATCTTCCTTAATTTTCCAAGCATTCTGAGTAGATAGTTTTTTCATTCTTTGAGTAAATTTCAATACTTTAAGTAGCATAATAAAAGTTGTGTTTTCCTATAGTAATTTCCCACGAAGTAACCAAGATAATAACCCTATTTGATTTTGGCTGAAAAAATATTTGCTCATTATATTAACATGGATCACATACTCAGATCTTTGATGGTAAACACATTTAATTGAAATATGGGAAAATAAATTGTTACTTAAAATATTCAGAGTTTAAACTCCTTCTCTAGAGCATTTTACCAAGGCATATTAAGATCATATTCTTTCTATGATTCATTTATTCATTTAACTCCATTTATTTGTCAGTCTGCCCTTTCAAGTCATCCTAAAGATCTTTACTGAAGACATACCATGTGTTCTATCCTGAGACCGCCAAGATAAATACCATAGTTTCCTAATTGTTATAGGACAAATGATCCAGTAGAGAGGAGATACAGTTGAAGAGTAATGATGATACAATATGCTTAAGGCATGTATGGAATGATGCAGTGCCCCAAGGAGGGAGGGGCAGATTTTGCCTGGTGCAAACGCCAAAATATATTATAAAGGAGCTGGATTAGGATTTTTAGGATGAATACGAATTCTAAGTGAGCTGAGGATGGAGGAGGGATAATCTAGGCAAAGTTAATATCGTGTGCTTGGAAGGTCAGCACAAGTTCAAAGAACTCAAGTGATCCATTGTGGTTAAAGAGCAGCATGCAAGTGAGGAGTGGGTAGAAGGTGTTGTTGGAGAGCAAGGAAGAGCTAGACCAAGGTTCTCTCCTAAGGAGTTTGTTGTTAATCCTGGTCACTAATTAATTTTTTCTTCTTCTTTTTTTTTTTTCCTTTTTTAACTTTACAAGTATTTTCTCCCAGTCTATGGCTTTTTTTTTTTTTTGAGTATAATTGCTTTACAATGTTGTGTTAGCTTCTGCTCTACAATGAACTGCATCAGCTATATGTATACCTATATCCCCTCCCTCTGGGTCATTAATTTCTGACTTTTTTCTTCTCTATAATGATCGTCATAGTTAGAAGCCATGTGTAGTGTAAAGCCTAAAATTAAAGCCCAATACTACCTGCTTGGCACCTGGTAGAATTGGGAGGGCCTCAGCTGGTCTAATTGCAAGCTCACCTCCCCACTCTGCTCCCCCAGATAAAGTCCCCTAACCCTCCCTATCAAACCAACCAGGTGCAGTGCCTACTTATTCAAACAAGCCGACCACACCCTTCTAAGGAAGCAGGGACGCCTCACTCTCTTGATCCTACAAAACCTGCCTTCCACAGCCCCTGTTGTTCACTGTTCCCCGAGCACAGCTCTTATGTGGCCCTGATGGAATGCACAGTTTCTTCCCCTGGGCCGTTCCACCTCTGACTATTAAACTGCTGTTGATTTCACCTGTCCAGTGTCAGGTGTCATGTATTCGGCCATCCCCATCACCACAGAGTGCGAAGCCCTTCCCCTCCCCACCAACAGGGTAAATAAGAAGTGATTAGAACACCATGTCAAGGAAAAATTAAGCTGTCTGAACACCAGCAAGGAGTTATCTTTACGACATCTTCTCTTCCCTGCTATTCATTACTCATGATTAATCAAAAATATAGAGGATGGGCTTCCCTGGTGGCGCAGTGGTTGAGAGTCCGCCTGCCGATGCAGGGGACACGGGTTCGTGCCCCGGTCCGGGAGGATCCCACATGTCGCGGAGCGGCTGGGCCCATGAGCCATGGCCGCTGAGCCTGTGCGTCCGGAACCTGTGTTCCGCAACGGGAGAGGCCACAACAGTGATGAGGCCCGCGTACTGCAAAAAAAAATAAAAAAATATATAGAGGATGGAGGAGGAGAGGAAAAGAGGGTTTTTTTTATGGTAGGAAAGAGGCAGTCTCAAGGGTTTCTATTAGGTTATCATAGCCAATATTTTATATTTTATTTAATGCAGAGAAATAGATTTTGAAAAAATGATTTTCAGACAGTATTTTCCTTTGTGAGTTATTGAAATAAGGGGGATAGCTTAACGTAATAAATGTTTATTTCCTCCCCACAACACAGTGAGGTATAGCTCAACTTGGCCATTCAGTATGGCTCTCTGTCGGTGACTCAGCGATGTAGACTATTTCCATTTTGCATCTTAGGTATATGCTAATAAAAACATTTGGTTTTATCGGGCAAAATAGAGATTAAGACACAAAGCACTATTAGGGATATAGAGGGTTACCTCATAATGACAAACTTTTAATTCATGAGGAAGGTATACTTCTTCTAATTATGAATGTAGCTAATAAAATGGTTTCAAACTACATTGAGAAAAATTGCTAAGATCACAGGGAGAAATTAACAGACTCACTACAATTCTGTGATATTTTATGGTGACTTTCAATTAATTGATGATTTTCAATTATTAATAAATAAAGAAAAAGAAAGTAGTAAAACTAAGATGATTTGAAAAAAAATGAAAAATCGTGATCTGATAGATACATACACACACACACACACACACACACACACACGCACACACACAGCTCTGCAGCCAACAGTTAGAGAATAGATGTTTTCTTTAACATAAATGGAATATTTACAAAAAACCAATCATGTCTTATACCATAAATCTCACACTACATAAGAAATGGCTATTTTGAAAAGTTCTATGGTTATAACTAAATAAGTAGGTAATTTAAAAATTGGGGGAAAAAAACCCTTATATTTTAAAAAAATTAGAAAGAAAAACTACCTTAATGGAAATACCTAAAAATGTATTTAGAATTGAATGACAGTGACCATACAACATATCACAACTTGTAGAATGCAACAAAAGGGATTCTTTGAGGGAAAATAGGATAAATCCAAAGAACGTAGAAGGAAATAAATAGTAAGGATATGAACAAAAACTACTGAAATGGAATGTGAGTATGCCAAAGAAGATCAAAGTCAAAAGTTAGTCCAATTAAGAGATTAGAAATGGATAATTCTACATGGAACTTGATTAAGAAAAAAGCAGGTGGACACAAATAATTATTAGAAATGCTGAAGGGGATGGACCAAGATGGCAACATAGGCAGCTTCTGAACTTCTCACCTCCTAGGGACACATTGAATATAAAGCTGCACATGGAGAAATTCCCTCTGAGAGAAATCCAGAAACCAGCTGAGCGACTCCAGCATCTCAGATTAATAAGAAAATACCCATTCGAAACCTGGCAGGAATGGCTGAGATACATTCTTGTCATCAACCCCATCCCTGGCACAGTGCCAAACAATTGGGAGGGAAACCCCAGCTCCCAACTTTGCCCTGAGGTTTTAGGCTGTACATCTAATGTCCCAGCTTTTAAGGCTCCCACCCAAGGGACAAGCCCCCAAAATACCTTGCTACAAAAGCCAATGGGGCTTGTGCCCACAAAAACTACGAGACTCCTTATATTGGAGATACTAGTTCCACAGGAGAAAGTAGGCAGTTGTGGGCAATGCCTCCAGGTCAGAGAATAGCTCATCAAATGTTTCAAAGATATTTCTTCTTGGAAACATTGAGACATACAGGGCTTTCTTTGAATTCAGACTTTACTACATGTATATTTGACTAAAATCCTCACATGAGAACTATTTCATTTATTATCACTAGGCACTAGACGAACCAGCCAAGACAGAGAGCATCTCCAAGGACAACACATTAGATCCACCTCTGGAGGTAATGGCTTCAGATCACCTCTGCTTTTGAAATGCAATCCCGAAACTCATTGCTAACCCAGTACCTGGTTTCAATTCTTCCAGTTGTGTTTCCCTGAACAGCTCAGGCAGCAAACTGAAGAGCTCTGTGCTACCATTGATAAGGTCTTACAGGATTCCTTGTCTATGGTAATGCCTTAGACTAGACCGTGCAATTCAAACCTTTGCTTTGCTTCACTTCATTTCCCTCTGCTTGGCTAGGATGGATGCATCATAAGCTTGTCCTTTTTTTTTTTTTTTCTAGCATTCTTCTGATTCTCCTTCAAGTTCCCTACAGACATTTTTGGGTTCTGACACAATGAAAGTATGTATGTATTTAATATAATTTACTGAACCATAATATAGAAATATTAATGATTTTTAAACTGCAGGTCAAGGCCCAGTAGTGATTTGGGAAGTTAGTGGATAGCAACTAGCATTGTGTTTTTTTTGTTTTTTGTTTGTTTATTTGTTGTTAGCAAACAGCATATTAAAATAGAATAATAAGAATGTAAACTATCAATCAGACTGTATTATTCCAAGCAGTGAGTAGGTATTGTTGACATTTATTTCAATTCATTTACATGTACAGGTATAGGCATGTGTATATAGGTTGCAGTAAAATCTATTTCTAACTGTAGGTCAAGTTCAAAACAGTTTGAAAGCCAAAGTATTAGACTGTGTTGTTATATGTTGGCATTTAGGATATAGAAATGTATGTAGAATTTGTGACTTATTCTCATCCCAAACCATAGCTTCAGTCCTTATGTAATTCAGAGCCCTTACACTTGTAGAAACTGAAAATGAGGTAGACTAAAGTAGTGTTAGTCTTAGAGCTTTAACACTGGTATTATTTCTGGAATTCTTTTCTTTGGTTAACTGAATTTATTTCATTGTTCGTTGACTCAGAGGGACAGAATCCTGGATATTTTAGATCATTTGAGAACTACTAAAGCATTGTTATAATTGAATGTTTAAGTACTCCCTTCTTATCATGTAGTCTTTTTCATTTGTTGGGATAAAATATTACATTTCTCCAAGTTATTTTTTTTTTTTGAATGCTTTGTACAGATCTACTTACCCAAATTTCAAAATGATTGTGATTTTTCTTTTATTGATAATTGTTAGGTTTTTTTGGTCAGTCTTATTTTCTCTCTTGGAATTAGTATAAATACTTTTTGCATATTCTTTTTCAAAATTGGACATTGTATGTATAAAGTAGATTTTATTGAATTTTACTTATTTAAAAATTTTTATTAGAGTTGATTTACAAAGTTGTGTTTAAAGTAGATTTTAAATGTACAGAATTGCCTATAACTAAAACAGTATTTCTAATTTTCAATTGGAACATTATAGACGAATATCCTTTAATAATGATGTAGAAGCCAGGTAATCACTCATTGTCAGTATTATTATATTTTAGTAGAGAGAACCTGCAAATGGATAGTTATAGCTTCTCTATTTGTAACCTATTTTGTATATTCCTTAAGTCTTTTAATCTAAAGATAGAAAAGTTTGATTTGCCAGAGACTATATAAATTTTAAATGTATTTTTTTCTCATTTCATTTGTTGAACATATAAAAATACCCTATATTACATTAAATAGGACTTAAGTAACATGTGAGTAATAACCTGTATTATTGATTTATTTAACAAATATTTAACGCTTATAGTGTTAAAGATGCATTATTCTAGGCCATTCAATTTAAGGCAATTTTTCATTTAACAAATATTTATTAGTGCTTACTATGGGCTTGGCACTGTGAGGTACTATGGTGATAAGTGTGAGCAAGGCAGAGTAATCGGAGAGGCGTATTTCTTTTTTTTAATTGAAGTAGATTTACAATGTAGTGTTAGTTTCAGGTTACAGCACAGTGATTCAGTTATACAAATATACATATATGTATTCTTTTTCAGACTCTTTTCCCTTATAGGTTATTACAAAATATTGAGTATAGTTCCCTATGATATACAGTAGGGCCTTGTTGTTTATCTATTTTATATACAGGAGTATGTATATGTTAATCCCAGCTTCCTAATGTACCCCTCCCCACACCCCCTTTCCCCTTTGGTAACCATAAATTTGTTTTCTATGTCTGTGGGTCTGTTCTGTTTTGTAAATAAGTTCATTTGTACTTGTTTTTTTTTAGATTCCACATATAAAGTGATATCATACGGTATTTGTCTTTGTCTGACTTACATCAGTTAGTATGATAATCGTTAGGTCCATCCATTTTGCTGCAAATGGCATTATTTCATTATTTTTTATGGCTGAGTAATATTCCATTGTCTATATGTACCACATCTTCTTTATCCATGCATCTGTCAACAGACATTTAGGTTGCTTCCATGTCTTGACTATTGTAAATAGTGCTGCAATGAACATTGGGGTGCATGTATCTTTTCAAATTGGAGTTTTCTCTGGATATAAGCCCAGGAGTGGGACTGCAGGATCATATGGTGGTTCTATTTTTAGTTTTTTAAGGAACTGCCATACTGTTCTCCATAGTAGCTGCACCAATTTACATTCCCACCAACAAGGTAGGGGGGTTCCTTTTTCTCCACACTGAGAGGTGTACTTTGGATATAACGATCTGAAAGTAGGATTCAAACTGAGACCATGAGGGAAAGAAGCCAGTCATAGAAAGATCAGGGAGAATGGCTTTCAGGAAGAGGAGTAAGCACGTGCAAATATCCTGGCAGGAAAGAGCTTAGTGTGCATGAAGAAGGCCAGTGTGGTTGCAGTATGGTGAACAGTGTGAAATGAGGTGAGAAAGGGGTGTAGGGACGGCGAGGATACTTACATGCCATGCCATGAAGTTTGGATTCCAGGGAAAATGGGAAGATATAAAAATATGGGGGGAATAATATGAAACCATTGAGAAAGCTGGCTGATGGCTGCTGTGATGAGGCTACCGAGGTCAGAGGAACCATGATGGTGGCCTGGTGCAGAGGAGCTGCAGAGAAGCACTGAGTATGAAAGAGATATTGCAGCCTTGCTTGGGTTTGGATGTGTGCAGAGAAGGAGAGGAGAATCGTGGAAGAGCTGCTGCTCTTTGCCTCGACGGTAGACAAACGTGAAGGAGGCTCAGTGTGGTAGAGGGAAGAGGGTTATGTTTATTTGGATAAGGTAAGTTCAAGATGTGTGTCAGGGAGGCCTTAAACCTGTGTGGCTGGAGCTGGTACGAGAGATCAGGGAATGACTGGTACGTCGATGCTGTGGACACCGGGTACGGAGCTCCCAGGAACAAAATATTGCAGGTCCAATCAAGGAGAATGAAAGTCTATTGTGCTCAGAGCAGTGTGGTAACATGGAAGCTACAAGAGCACAGTGTTTAAGAGAGTGTGATCGTGGTGATTGTTGCCAAGAAAAAGAGAACAAATAAGCCTAGAGAAGTGTTCATAAGATTTGACTTTGATTTTGAAACTATATTGCTATTGCTTATGTGTTTATTCTCATCATTTTGATTTTTCTAGCCTTTATTAGCCTATAAAGTCCTTGTGAACCTGAGGCTGTTCTTTTTAGTCTCATATGAAAATTGTGACCTTATATATTGATACATAACATATATGTAATTTTTAATTCATGTTTTCCTAGATGTATCTTTTATTACTTTTTTCTACTATTTTTTTTACTATTTTCTATTACTTTAGTTTTTTATCTTTTTGTACACTCATCTTATTTTCTTCAAGACAACATATTTCTGGATATCACTTTTATATTTGATCTGAAATTCTGTTTATCTGGGACCTTAAGCCATTAGCAATTACTGTAATTCTTCTTATATTAGGACTAATATCTCCCATCTTATTTTATATTTGCTACTTGAAATGTTTTCTTTTTTGACTTTCCTGCTTTCCTTTGGATATTTTGATATTTACTGGTTTGAAAATTTTACTTTGCTTTTTTGTTACTTTTCATATTTACCTCTAAATTATTAAAGACAATAATTATGCTTATTTTCCTATCAATTTTAAAGCTTACATATATCTTTTTCTAAACTTAAGTACCACAGGATTTTTCACTTTCCTGTTGTTTTTAATCAAGATCTATCTATCTATCTATCTATCTATACATATGTATGTAGACGTAGTTTGTTAGTAGTTTTTGGACTTCTGGATCTGAATTTTATATGGTTATATCTTTCTTGACTTCTTCTTTATTTAGACACATACTTTATTTAGATCCTTATTTCTTACACATTCATAGCTTTCTCCTGGATTTATTTTTCTTCTTGTTGACCTCTTGGTTGTATTCAATAAGGTCTTTTTGTATTGATTCTATTGCCTGTGTTCCTGAGATTATCATTATTTTGCCCTTTATTTTATTTATTTATTTATTTTTAGTTAAATTTATTTATTTATTTTTTAATAGACCTTTATTGGAGTATAATTGCTTCACAATACTGCGTTAGTCTCTGTTGTACAACAAAGTGAATCAGCCATATGCATATATGTATCCCCATATCCCCTCCCTCCTGAGCCTCCCTCCCACCTTCCCTATCCCACCCCTCTAGGTTGTCGCAAAGCACAGAGCTGATTTCCCTGGGCTATGCTACTGCTTCCCACTAGCTATCTATTTTACATTTGGTAAAGTATATATGTTGATGCTACTCTCACTTTGCTCCAGCTTCCCCCTCCCCCGCCCACCATGTCCTCAAGTCCATTCTCTTCTATGTCTAAGGCTTTATTCCCGCCCTGCCACTAGGTTCATCAGTATCAGTTTTTAAAATTTTGGATTCCATATATATGCGTTAGCATATGGTATTTGTTTTTTTCTTTCTGACTTACTTTACTCTCTGTGACAGACTGTAGGTCCATCCACCTCATTACAAATAACTCAACTTCATTTCTTTTTATGGTGAGTAATATTCCATTGTATATATGTGCCACATGTTCTTTATCCATTCATCTGTGGATGGACATTTAGGTTGGTTCCATGTCCTGGCTATTATAAATAGTGCTGCAATGAACATTGTGGAACGTCTCTTTTATTTAAGAATTTTTAAAAATTTATTTATTTAATTTATTTATTTTTGGCCGCATTGGGTCTTCATTGCTGCATGCGGGTTTTCTGTAGTTTGGTGAGTGGGGGCTACTCTTTGTTTCAGTGTGTGGTCTTCTTGTTGCAGTGGCTTGTCTTGTTGCAGAGCATGGGCTCTAGGCAGGTGGGCTTCAGTATTTGTGGCACGTGACCTGAGTAGTTGTGGCTCGCGGGCTCTAGAGTGCAGGCTCAGTAGTTGTGGTGCACGGGCTTAGTTGCTCTGCGGCATGTGGGATCTTCCCAGACCAGGGCTGGAACCCGTGTCCCCTGCATTGGTAGGTGGATTCTTAACCACTGCGCCACCAGGGAAGCCCACATGTCTCTTTTAGATTTATTGTTTTCTCAGGGTATATGCCCAGTAGTGGGATTGTTGGGTCATATGGTAGTTCTATTTTTAGTTTTTTAAGGAACCTCCATACTGTTCTCAGTAGTGGTTTATCAATTTACATTCCCACCAACAATGAAAGAGGGTTCCCTTTTCACCACACCCTTTCCAGCATTTACTGTTTCTAGATTTTTTGATAATGGCCATCTGACAGGTGTGAGGTGATTGCTCATTGTAGTTTTGATTTGCCTTTCTCTAATAATTAGTGATGTTGAGCATCTTTTCATGTGCTTCTTGGCCAGCTGTATGTCTTCTTTGGTGAAATGTCTATTTAGGCCTTCTGCCCATTTTTTAATTGGATTGTTTGTTTTTCTGATATTGAGCTCCATGAGCTGTTCGTATATTTTGGAGATTAATCCTTTGTCCATTGATTCGTTTGCAAATATTTTCTCCCATTCTGAGGGTTGTCTTTTCATCTGGTTTATGTTTTCCTTTGCTGTGTAAAAGTTTTAAGCTTAATTAGGTCCCATGTGTTTATTTTTGTTTACTATTTTGTTTTCTATTTTGTTTTTATTAATCTAAGAGTTGGGTCCAAAAATATCTTGCTGTGGTTTATGTCAAAGAGTGTTTTTCCTATGTTTTCCTCTAAGAGTTTTATAGTGTCCAGTATTACATTTAGGTCTTTAATCTATTTAGAGTTTATTTTTGTGTATGGTGTTAGGTAGTGTTCTAATTTCATTCTGTCACATATAGCTGTCCAGTTTTCCTAGCACCACTTATTGAAGAGGGTTTCTTTTCTCCATTGTATGTTCTTGCCCCTTTGTCATAAATTAAGTGACTGTATGTGCGTGGGTTTATCTCTGGGCTTTCTATCCTTTACCATTGATCTATATTTCTGTTTTTGTGCCACTACCATACTGTCTTGATTACTGTAGCTTTGTAATATATTTTGAAGTTGGAGAGCCTGATTCCTTCAGCTCCGTTTTTCTTTCTCAAGATTGCTTTGGCTATTTGTGGTCTTTTGTGTTTCCATATGAATTGCAACATTTTGTGTTCTAATTCTGTGAAGAATGCCATTGGTAGTTTGATAAGGATTGCACTAAATCTGTAGATTGCTTTGGGTAGTATAGTCATTTTCACGATATTGATTTGTCCAATCCAAGAACATGGCATATTTCTCCAACTGTTTATGTCATCTTTGATTTCTCTCATCAGTGTTTTACAGTTTTCTGAGTACAAGTCTTTTGCCTCCTTAGGCAGGTTTATTCCTAGGTATTTTATTCTTTTTGTTTCAGTGGTAGATGGGATTGTTTCCTTAATTTCTCTTTCTGATTTTTCATTGTTAGTGTATAGGAAGACCAAAGATTTCTGTGCATTAATTTTGTATCTTGCACCTTACCAAATTCATTGATTAGTTCTAGTAGTTTTCTGGTGGCATCTTTAGGATTTTCTATGTATAGTATCATGTCTTCTGCAAACAGTGAGAGTTTTATTTCTTCTTTTCCAATTTGTATTCCTTTTATTTGTTTTTCTTCTCTGATTGTTGTGGCTAGGACTTCCAAAACTATGTTGAATAGGAGTGGTGAAAGTGGACATCCTTGTCTTTTTCCTGATCTTAGAGGAAATGCTTTCAATTTTTCTCCATTGAGTACGTGGTTTAATGTGGGTTTGTCATAAATGGCCTTTATTATGTTGAGGTAGGTTCCCTCTATCCCAATTTTCTGTAGAGATTTTTGTCATAAATAGGTGTTGAATTTTGTCAAAAAGTTTTTCTGCATCTATTGAGGTGATCATATGGTTTTATTCCTTAATTTATTAATATGGTGTATCACATTGATTGATTTGCATATATTGAAGAATCCTTGCATCCCTGAGATGAATCCCACTTGATCATGGTGTATGATCCTTTTAATATGTTGTTGGATTCTGTTTGCTAGTATCTTGTTGAGGATTTTTGCATCTATGTTCATCAGTGATATTGGTCTATAATCTTTTGTGTGTGATATCTTTTCTGGTTTTTGTATCAGGGTGATGGTGACTTTGTAAAATGAATGTGGGAGTGTTCCTCACTCTGCACTTTTTTGGAAGAGTTTGAGAAGGATGGGTGTTAGCTGTTCTCTAAATGTTTGATAGAATTCACCTGTGAAGCCATCTGGGCCTGGACTTTTGTTTATTGGAAGATTTTTAATTACAGTTTCAATTTCATTCCTTGTGATATGTTTGTTTATATTTTCTAACCCTTCCTGGTTCAGTCTTGGAAAATTGTACCTTTCCAAAAAATTTTCCATTTCTTCATAGCTGTCCGTTTTATTGGCATATAGTTGTTTGTAGCAGTCTCTTATAATTCTTTGTATTTCTCTGGTGTCAGTTGTGATTCCTCCTTTTTCATTGCTAATTTTATTGATTTGCATCCACTCCCTTTTTTTCTTGATGAGTTTGGCTAAGGGTTTATCGATTTTGTTTATCTTCTCAAAGAGCCAGCTTTTAGTTCTATTGATCTTTGCTATTGTTTTCTTCATTTCTATTTCATTTATTTCTGCTCTGTTCCTTATGATTTCTTTCCTTCTACTGAGTTTGGGTTTTCTTTGTTCTTCTTTCTCTAGTTACTTTAGGGGTGGTGTTAGATTGTTTATCTGAGATTTTTCTTGTTTCTTGAGGTGAGATTGAATTGCTATAAACTTCCCTCTTAGAACTGCTTTTGCTGAGTGCCATAGGTTTTGCATCATCGTGTTTCCATTGTCATTTTGTTTCTGTGTATTTTTTAAATTTCTTCTTTAATTTCTTCAGTGATCTCTTGCTTATTTAGTATTAGTAGTGCACTGTTTAGCCTCCATGTATTTGTGTTTTTTACAGTTTTTTTCCATTAATTGTTTTCCAGTTTCATAGTGTTGTCATCAGAAAAGATGTTTGATATGATTTCAGTTTTCTTAAATTTTCTGAGGCTTGATATTTTTTATTTTTTATTTTTATTTTATTTATTTATTTATTTATTTGTGGTACGTGGACCTCTCACTGTTGTGGCCTCTCCCATTGTGGGGCACAGGCTCTGGACGTGCAGGCTCAGCGGCCATGGCTCACGGGCCCAGCCGCTCTGTGGCATGTAGGATCCTCCTGGACTGGGGTACGAACCTGCGTCCCCTGCATCGGCAGGCGGACTCTCAACCACTGCGCCACCAGGGAAGCCCTGAGGCTTGATTTTTGACCCCAGATGTGATCTATCCTGAAGAATGTTCTGTGTGCACTTGATAAGAAAGTTTATTCTGCCACTCTCAGGTGGAATGTTATATAAATATCAGTTAAACCTATCTGGTCTCTTGTGTTATTTAAAGCTTTTGTTTCCTTATTTATGTTCTGTTTGGATAATATGTCCATTGGTGTAAGTGGGGTGTTAAAGTCCTCTACTATTGTTGTGTTACTGTTGATTTCCCAATTCATGGTTGTTAGCATTTGCCTTATGTATTGAGGTGCTCCTATGTTGGGTATATAAACATTTACAATTGTTATATCTTCTTTCTGAATTGATCCCTTGAACATTATGTAGTTTCCTTCCTTATCTCTTGTAACAGTCTTTATTTTAAAGTCTATTTTATCTGATATGAGTATTGCTACTCCAGCTTTCTTTTGATTTCCATTTGCATGGAGTGTCTTTTTACAACCCCTCACTTTTAGTCTGTATGTGTCCCTAGATATGAAGTGGGTGTCTTGTAGACAACATATATACGGGTCTTGTTTTTGTATCCATTCAGCCAGTCTGTGTCTTTTGGTTGGGGCATTTACACCATTTACATTCAAGGTTATTGTCGATATGTATGTTTATTACCATTTTCTTAATCGTTTTTGGTTTGTTTTTGTGGGTCTTTTTCTTTTGTGTTTCCCGCCTAGAGAAGTTTCTTTAGCATTTGCTGTAAAGCTGGTTTGGTGGTGCTGAATTCTCTTAGATTTTGCTTGTCTGAAAAGCTTTTGATTTCTCTGTGGAATCTGAATGAGATCCTTGCTGGGTAGAGTAATCACAGTTGTAGATTTTTCTCTTTCATCACTTTAAGTATAACCTGCCACTCCCTTTTAACCTGAAGAGTTTCTGCTAAAAAATCAGCTGATAACCTTATGGGGATTCCTTTGTATGTTATTTTTTGTTTTTCCCTTGCTGCTTTTAATATTTTTACTTTGAATTTAATTTTTGTCTTTCTGATTAATGTGTGTCTTCATGTGTTTCTCATAGAGTTTATCTTGTAGGGAACTCTCTGTGCTTCCTGGGCTTGGGTGACTTTCCTTTTCCATGGGAAAGGATTATAGTGGGAAGTTTTCCACTATAATCTTTTCAAATAATTTCTCAGACCCCTTCTTTTTCTCTTCTTCTTCTGTGACCCCTATAATTTGAATGTTGGTGTGATTAGTGTTGTCTCAGAGGTCTCTGAGCTTGCCTTCAATTATTTTCATTCATTTTTCTTTATTCTGCTTCTTGGCAGTTATTTCCACCATTTTGTCTTCCAGCTCACTTACTCGTTCTTCTGCCTCAGTTATTCTGTTATTGATTCCTTCTAGTATATTTTTCATTTCAGTTATTGTATTGTTCATCTCTGTTTGTTTGTTCTTCAGACCTTTGTTAAACATTTCTTGTATTTTCCTAATCCATGCTTCCATTCTATTCCCGAGATTCTGGATCATCTGTACTATCATTACTCTGAATTCTTTTTCAGGTAGATTGCCAATTTCCTCTTCATTTATTTGGTCTTGTAGGTTTTTGCCTTGCTTCTTCATCTGTGACATATTTTTTGCCTTCTCATTTTTTTTTTTTTTTTTGATGAGTGGGACTGTGCTCCTGTCTTACTGATCGTTTGGACTGAGGCTTCCAACACTGGAGTTTGTAGGCTGTTGGGTAGAGCTGCGTCTTAGTGCCAAGATGATGACCTCTGGGACATTACTCCGATGAATATTCCTTGGGGTCTGAGGTTCTCTGTTAGTCCAGTGGTTTGGACTCAGATCTCCCATCACAGGACCTTTGGCCTGACTCCCGGCTTGTGAACCAATATCCCACAAGCTGTGCAGGGCAGCAGAAAAAAAAAAAAAGAACAATAACAAAGTAAAAAATAAAATTAGACTAGGAAACTAACAGATATGTTAGAAAGAATATAAAAATAAAAATATAGATGAAACAACAACCAGAAGGCAAAACAGAACCACAATAGTAAGAAAGAGGAGGAGAAAAAACCCAAAAAGGTGGAAATGGCCTTGGCTGTGGAAGGTGTGTCCTAAGCAAGGGTGGGGTTTGAGCAGTGGGTGGGATCTATGCTTAAGACCCACAGGGCTGGCAAGGCCCTGGGAGGTATGGGGGGTGGGGCTTAGGCTTAATGGAACAGAAGGGGCCCAGGTGTGCCTCCCACCTCTGGTCTCAGAGAGCAGGGGCCCCACCTGGGAGCCCAGCAGGCTTCCCAGGCTCAAGTAGGCAAGGCAAATGCCCTCCGTGCCTCTCCTTCTCCTCTGGTCCTGGAAGGTCTCTCCCTCCTGCCTCTCTTGTTCTCCCCCCAGCCTCCATCCTATGCCCCCAGGACCAACTCAGCCCAGAGGGTGACTCTGAATGCTTAGGACATGGCCCAAGAGCCAGGCAGGCTTCCCCAGCCTACTGGGCAGGGGAAACTCTGGGTGCACTCCCCCCAGTCCAAGCCCCTGAGGGTCCCTCCACTTGGGAACACCTCCCCTCTCTCAGCCACCCCTCAGGGGCACCCATCTTGTCTGGCCTCCACTTCTCCTCCCCTCTCAGTCCCCCCACATCCCACCAGTTCGCTTGGGGGCTCCTCTCATTTCCTTGGGCATCGAGGTCCCCCACCAGTGTCCAGCACGTACCCTAGTTGTGGGGAGACATGAACTCCACATCTTCCCACACTGTCATCTTGACTCTGCCCTCCCTTCTTTTAAATTATGGTTTTGCTGGATGTAAAATTATAGGTCCCCTCTTTTCAGCAGTTTTTGCCCTAGGTTCTTTTTTTTTCAACAACATAACTTGTGAAGTAATTTGTCAGCATGATATTTACTCCTCTGCTACAGAGTGATCATTTACAGAGTGGCACTGTGATCTTTTAGAATTTTATATTTATCTATGATGTTACTGATTTTTCCTATTATGTGTCTAAATGTGCTTTGTTTTTCTCTTATGTATCTCTTTGACCTTTCATCTGAAGTTTTCACTCTTTTTTCCCCCTTACATTTAAGATAGTTTTAGTCATTATTTTTTTTCAAACACTTCTTTCCTCCTAGGACTCTTACTAGACTGATTTTGTCACTTTTGCTTCTGTATTCTATATCTCTTAATCTTTAAATATTTTCTTAATTTATTGCTTCCTAATGCCTGTAAGAGGATTCGTCAATCTGATATTCCAGTTCAAGAATCTGTTCAGTATCTACTATATTCTTCAGTCTCTATGTTCAGTTCTTTACTATAGCTTATATAGTTCTGTTTTAAAAGTCAGGTTTATTGAGGTACAATTTACCTACTGTAAAATTTTCCTTTTTAGTATACAGTTCTATGAGTTTTGACAAAGCATAGAGTTGTGTAACCTCCACCACATCCAAGATATAAAACTTCCATCAAAAGAAAAAGTTTCCTTGTGCTCCTTTGTAGACTATTCCTCCCTGCAACCCAAGTGCACTTGCATGTATCCATAACTAATTTCTTATTTTTTATTGAAATATAGTTGATGTACAATATTATTTCATAATTTTTAATGAAATCAGTTAGCTTAATTGAGAGAGTTTCCTCAGCCATGTTTTGCATCTCCAGTACAAATTTAGAGAAAATATATGATACGGTCCATCCAGGTTTTTGTTGTTGTTGTTAGTTTTTGTGAGTTTGTCACAAGGAGAGAAGGAAGCAAGATAAATTAAGGTACTATTAAAATAGCTGAGAATATGAAACATGTAATGAGAGAGGCAGTAAAGCCATAATGGAGCTGGGAAGGCTCATTGATTTTGAAGTCTCAGTGAGGCTGAAGAAATGTCGTTTTGGGATATTTGAGAAATGAAGATGGTAGATGAGAAGTAGAGTTCTAAGAGGAGGATGTGAAAATGAAATTTCCAAAGTTTTCCATTTTATTTTTGAAGGTGACATCTAGGGATGGTCCTGGCAGCGGATGATTGAGAAGGAGTGGATAAGAGTATCTTTGGAGTTGAGCGGCCCAAAGAATTGAGGGGATAGAGGCTTCTGTGTGAATTTTGAAATTGCCAAAATTACATAAGGAACTATTATGATCCATGAATGAACATCATCAATAAATAAGATAAAACTTCCTAGAAAGCTTATCAATAACAGCAATGAAAGAAACAATAAAGTGATAGTGTTTAATGAAATAATTTTCAAAGGGACAGGGGGTTTTGTAAAGAAAAGAGGGAGCAATGGTTAGAAAGTCTTAATAGGAAAAAAAAAAAAAGGTGAACATATTTATCCCAGAAGTTGAATCTTTTAACATTTTCTTGATTACTTCAGTAGTGTAATTGTTTTTATTTTCATACAGATGCCTACAACTCTTCCAAGAGCAGCTGGTCGAGAAACCAAATATGTAAGTCCCTTCATAATTATACATACTGCTTTTTATTTTATTTTATTTTTTTTGCGGTACACAGGCCTCTCACTGTTGTGGCCGCTCCCGTTGCGGAGCACAGCTCCAGACTCACAGGCTCAGCGGCCATGGCTTACAGGCCCAGCCGCTCCGCGGCATGTGGGATCTTCCTGGACCGGGGCACGAACCTGTTTCCCCTGCATCGGCAGGCAGACTCTCAACCACTGCGCCACCAGGGAAGCCCCATACTGCTTTTATAATGGGTGCATGTGCATGCTTTGGAGGAAACTCAATTATATAGTCATTTAAATTGAATTAGTTGAATTTTTATAAATGGAAGGGGTAGGATGGTATGATTGGCCCAGAGGTGGAAAATCACATTATGTCAGGTAAGTTTATTGAATAAATTCCTTCTTAAGTGAGGTCTCATTTGATTAGTTTGGCTGAATCAAACAGAATTCTAACACCTGCTTTCTGTCTTTCTAATTATCAAGGCTTAGATGACAATTTCATTTCTGTAATGGTTTATCATGCTTATTATGAAAGAGTCAACTCACATAGCTGAAACATTAAGATTTGTCTGTTTCTAATGGGATTGCCAATTTATTTGATTTGGACTAGTTTGTTGCTTTCTTTCATTTAAATTTTCAAATAAATCGATTTCCACCTATGAGCAAAAATATAGTAATAATGGGTACGTAGGTATAGACTCACACACTTGATTCAATTAATTGTGGAGATCTGGCTCCAAACATCCTAGATGCACACTCACACACATAGCCTCATCCCATTCCTATTCTTTATTTACCTAATAATCCATCATGTGGCCAACTTCTGCTTCTGACCCAACATATTCTAGTATAAGCAAGATTGTCTCATAAGCAAGTGTTTAGCTTTTAGTTTAAAACAAACCAGTAAACTGTTCCCTTTAGTTTATACTTCATATTTTCTACTATGTAGTTTTCATCATCATCATCATTCAGAGCCAATAATTAGTAAATATAAATTTTGTGACATATCTTCTTTGCAATTTATACATTTCTGCCTTCTTTAGAACCTCCCTAAGGCAGATAATAAATTGGGTGAAGTTACTGAGCTTCATCACATTCAGAAAATAATGTTTGGAAGGTATGGATAGGCACACTACTTAGAACATTTTCTAGAAGCCTTCACTGTTATTTTCTGTTATTACTGGAAGTCATTTGGAGTAATACTTAAAAGAGTGGAGGCAATTAGCGGGCTATACCCAAGTTTTAATCACAGTGTTGCTGCTTGTTAATGAATCCTGGAAAGTCACTTAACCTCTCTATGCCTTAATTTTTTTCATCTATAAAATTGGGATACTAATATTTAGTTGATGTAAGATTTATAACTGTTAACATCTGAAAAGCCCTTACTGTAGTCTGACACATAGAAATCATTCAATAAATAATGGTTCTCCCCTTTTTTCCCTCTCTTTTTCCTTTGTTTTTCCCTTCATCCATGTCTCCCCCCTTCTCTTCCCTCTCCTTATCTTGGAAAGACTAGACGCACCATGATTTAGCTGAGTTCCTTGATTCTTCAGTTGGATATAAGAAAAGAAAGTCCCTAAAAATGCTTCTATTTTTTTGTGACTGAGACATTCTACAAGAGGCAGACCCAAGAAAACGTAGTTAGAATATTCTTTACTCTCACCTTCCTTTCTCATCTACTCCTAATTTGCACCTAAGTGCATCTGATTTAGACTCATTTATAATGAGGTACAGAGAGCTGATGCCTCCTCCCACACCTCCTGGAGGTGGATAATTTGATAACAATGGAAACAATTCTGGAGGGGCTGCTTCAGTCTCCATAGTTAGAGGTTATGTCACATTGTTCTTCTGTCAGTTATCCAATTTGATTAAAGGAGGTTAACATTTGCCGCAAACTTTGTGAGAGCATTTGAGTCATTCAAAGTTAACACTGAATCATCAAATAGATTTAATATAGCCTCGAACAAATATAAACTCTAATTCAGATAAAATTATTGGCTTTGATTAAATTTGGTTTCTTGGAAAAGCTTTGTTTATTAACTTCTCTCACAAAATGACATTTGAATTGTTGTTTGTGACACCTCAAATATGTCCATGTCTTTTGAAAGACTAGATGGGATGATTTTATGGTGGAATGGGAAAACCAATTTTTGGTGCCATCAGAGAGAAGTCACACTTGTAAATATTTGGCTTCAGTTATTACATTTACTAAGTGATGTCTGATACAGTGTTTTTGAGGAGAAAAATGAAATTTTAGAACAGAAGTGTTCCTTAGCTATAAGCCTTAATCATATGTCAACAATTGACCTTGAATACACTAAGTCCTGATTTTTAAAAAAGAATGATACTGTAATATTTTCTTTCTTAAAAACTTTTTAAATTTTTAAAATTATTTTTTATTAATTTTTTTTTATTTTATACTGGACTGTAGCTGATTTATGATGTTGTGTTAGTGTCCAGTGTACAGCAAAGTGATTTAGTTATACATATATCTATTCTTTTCCAGGTTCTTTTCCCATGTAGGTTATTACAGAGTATTGAGTAGAGTTCTCTGTGCTATGCAGTAGGTCCTTGTTGATTATCTATTTTATATATAGTAGTGCGTAAATATATGTTAATCCCAACCTCCTAATTTATCTGTCCTCCTGACACTGTAATATATTTTTCTAGAAATTCTAATATTCATATTAGCAGAGCTCCAAATGCCTCATATTAAGTGCAACTTGAATAGTTTTCCCTTAATTAATTAATTAATCTCCACATTTTTCTCCCTTCCTCTCCCATGGAAACTCAAAAGCAAATCTGAGAATCCTACAAACTGTAACATTTCAATATTCCTCCATCTCTCTTCAAAACTTTGAAGAAAGTAGGCATCTTCACAGTATACAGCTGCTGGGACTTGGTGTATCATTGCCTTTGTAGAGCTTCTTAGATTCTATTCTAAAGCAGGGATCATGCCGTTTACCAATGTCTGCACCACAGAGAAAAAAAAGGGAAGACTTAAATTAGAACCAAGAAAAAAAAGTTTTGTTACACTTGAGGGTGGCCTCAGCTGCTTAGCACAGTCCACTCAAAATCCCTATTTCTGGGGGCTCTTTAAAAGTATAGTATATAGTCTGTGAATTGTGATGAGTAGAAAGTGTAGTCAGTTTCTAGCTCTATTATTCAATTTTCCACTGTTTTGACAAATATTTGAGTGTCTGCCATGCCCCAGCACTCACGTGGAGTCACTGAGGTGTGAGGGATGAATAGAACAGCAAGGCCCCCATTTCTGAAGCACACCATGTGGGAGACAGTAAACAAAATAAGAAAGAGCAATCTTGCAGAAATTGGAGGAGAGCTAGCCAGAGCACTGGCTGATGTTAAAACAAATGTACAAAGTTGCTAGTTTTCAATGTGTCAGTATGTCCATTGGATTTCCAATTTTCCTGGGATGATGAGAGTGGTTTAATTAAATAATGAGAAATGATATGACTAATTCCTCTTTAGGGGACTTTGATAAAAAGCTGACTTCCCTTCATCAAAAAAAAAAAAATCCATGTAAAACAATTCATTTCCTTTTCTTAATCTTGATTGCACATATTGTTACATTTCACTTAGTCTTTTTTTTAGGATGAGCCAGATACAGTAAAGGACCTTCAACTTAGACTAATTAAAGTCCAGGTTTTTCTTCAATTCATCGTGTACTTGAATTGCAGTTTAAAGTAATTTAATTGAGGTTCTCTTAAGTGTCATAGAATTTAAACAAGGCAAACAAACACGTTGAGTGGTCCTGATCTCCACAGGTCACCTGTGGATTGATAATTTATCATTCGTATTTCACTTGATTGTTTTTAACAGATGCCAAATTCAACAATCATAATAACTAGTGTTTTGAGTTCTTACCTTGCAAATCAGTTTTAACTATCTCATTTAACCTTATACCAGTCCTATGAAGTGGGTATGATTATTTCAAATCTCCATTTTATGGAGGAGGAAACAAAGTCACAGAGACGGCAAAGCCCAACCCAGGTCTTCCTCATGTCAAAGCCCCTGTTGTTATTATTTGCGTGTACCGACAGGGTCTAGAAATAATTTGTCTTCCTTAAATATTTTATCCATTAGTATTCATATTCTGGGTTTAAATTAATTCTTCATCCCCAGTAAACTCCAGCTTAAACTTTGAATGAATAATTTCATATTTGGTGACAACTTCTAAGATGATAATGTTTAGTATATTTCTAATGTTTTAAATTACTTGCTTACATGTAAATTAACTCATCAGTTATCAGTTAATCTACAAGTGATTGTTTCTCATGGCACTCATTTTTAGAGTTTCCTTCCCTCTATGTAATGGAATGAATTTTCTAATTAAATTTCTATTTCATTCTGTTTTCACTCTATCATCTTTGGAGGGGAGTGTTATTTTTTTTTCCTTTGCATTACACTTGCCTTAGTAAATGTTTATTATTTTTCATTAACTGCTACCAGTATAAATTCATTTCATTCATGTAATTCAAAACCACAGTATGCTTTCTTAATAAAGAGCAACCTCAGAAAATAGGGCAAATATTTGGACCTATTACTAGTTTATCAAAAAACTGTCATTTGGAGTCACATTCTATTGATAACAACTTATTTAATAAACTCTCTACATTTAAGAAGTTACTTTTAAGTGCCAGAGAATTAACAAAGACAGCTTTATTGAATATGATATAGCATAGAGGTAAAATCTCATTTTAATGAGCTTGAGGGACAGAAAAATATCATTACAGTGGAAGCATATTGCTTTAAAAATATCACAGAATATGAAAAATGTGTCAAACTTTATTAAGAATATTTCCCTCTATATATACAGATGTTCAAATAAAGGCCATCTTCTCCAATTAAGCCACCTCACACAGTCCCCTTGTTGCTATGCTTGGAAATGTTGCTATGCTGGAGTGTTTCAGAGGTGATGTGCCCTAATGCAGCCATAGATCTTAAGAGTAAGAGGTGAAAAATCCAATCTACTTAAATCCAGACATGGATCCAAATCTGCTTCTATAGGTTGTGACCAGAGATTTGATGAGTTGTGAATAATATAAGCAAGAAATTCCACTCTACTGATCATTCTTCATTCTGTCTTTCTTTCCTTTTTTTTTTTTCTTTTCCACTGTTCAGAAATGTTTCCAAGGTATGCATGTGTGAGAGGGGATGAGGAGGGAAAGGAAGGTAATTATATAGGCTGAGCTAAATGAGGAAGAAGAGAAATGATTTAATGAGACATCCTTTATGCCTTGGTCCTTCCCTTCATCATTTTAGATGTCACCAAAAATGAAGGCGCCATATTTCAGCCACACTTCCCTTGATCTGATTTTTTATTCCTCCTTTGCACATGTAAACTGTGACTGTCACTGGTCACTATGCCCTTTTATTCTGCCTACCAATTATGTTCATAACAATGTGGAATCATCATTCCCTAAGTTACTGAGTCAAACTTTTTAAATACTTTCAACTCTACTTTTTATATTTAGATCTTTTGAGGACATATCACTAACTCATAATATAGCTCTTAGTGAGATATTCATATAGGGTAAGGTCTACAAGTAGAATAAACAGTATGAAGCAAGAAAAATATGACGTCTCATACATATATCTCTCTGTCCTTGGTGCCTACCATGCTCACCATTGGATTCAACTTTTTAAAATTTTATTGAAGTGTAGTTGATTTACAATGTTGTGTTCACTTCTGCTGTACAGAAAATTGAGTCAGTTATACATATATAGATTCTTTTTCATATTATTTTCCGTGTTGGTTTATCACAGGACATTGAATAATTCCCTGTGCTATGCAGTAGGACCTTGCTGTTTATCCATTCTATATAGTTTGCATCTGCTAATCCCCAACTTCCAATCCTTTCCTTCCCCACCTCTCCTCCCCCTTGGCAACTGCAAGTCTGTTCTCTATGTTTGTGTGTCTGTTTCTGTTTTGTAGATATATTCATTTGTGTCGTATTTTAGATTCCACTTATAAGTGATATCGTATGTTATTTGTCTTTCTCTTTCTGACTTACTTTGCTTGGTATGATAATCTCTATGTCCATGCATGTTCCTGCAAATGGCATTATTTCATTTTTTCTATGGCTGAGTAATAGGCCATTGTATATATGTACCTAATCTTCTTTTGGATTCAATCTTTTGAGTAGTGCCTTATGTACAAATAATAGGAATGCTCTCTAGCTAAAGGGTAAGACAGAGTCTTATCATCTTATAATTTTATATTTCCTCAATACCAAGCTCAGCAACACAGGGATTATTAGGGGCTCTGTTGATATTTTAAGTTTTACCTTTTTGCTTGTCTGTAGATCAGTCTTATCTGGGAGAACTAAAATAATTCAATTAACACATTATCACTAATTAGAGTTCTTTGAGCCTTAAGAAAAGAAAACTCAGGACAATTAAAGTCAACAGGGAAAAGGTCAAAGAGAAACATTTTAATCCTATTGAATTGGATGTTATATTCAGGGAGGAGGGACATGACTGCTGAAAGGGAAAAAAATATTGCCCAAAGTAGAAGTACATAGGGTAGAAGGCAAAGGTAACTGTTCAACACTTTTTACCTGATACAATTTGATTTTGTCCCAATCTCCCAAAAGGTGTCTGCTAGTGTGATGCCTGACACCCATGAGTCGAGATGGGGAAAAGCTGCAGATTGCAAGGAAAAGCAACTCTAGACAATAGCTGAGGAGCTTGGATATACTTTATGTGCCTCTGGCATGAGGTCTTTGGAAGAAGAAAATGGTTTCTCCAAAGTGGGCTTGGCCTAAGTGGTGGCTTTGTGTAGCAATTTATTTTTCAGTGGTTCTTAAATCTTCATTTCTTTCCTTAGTCTTAACTCTTTCAGTTTGCATATAACCTACCGCTTTAATAGGTTTTCTTTGAAATACGAAATTTTGACTTCCCAATTTTTTGACTGCTCTGTTTGTTTTAAAGTTTTGTTTGTTTTTTAATGGTGATATGCTGGTTAAAATCCTCCTACTCTATCTTCCTCTCACTTTTTTTCTTTTGTAATTAAAATGATGTCAAAGGCTGTAGAATATAGGTTATGGGATCTTGTTTCACACAAGAGTCATTCTTATACTCATCTCTAACGTTCTTCATGGTTAGTATTAGCGTGGATAGAACAAATGACTGAAAACATCAGTGCTGTTCAAGTCCAACTTCAAGTTTATTTTTAGGTGCCTCATGTTGCTTCTCTTCCTTAGTTTAGTTGACCAACTGGCAGTTTTTTAAATATAGTAGCCTTCTCTTGCTACTCACCATTCCAATCTCAGCTCACCAGACAATCTTTCTTTACTTTTCAAAAGTCATTGCTGCAATATTGTAACATAACTATAGCTACAGAATTTAATAAACATTAACATGTATTGGGCAAGCAGAGGGAAGCTTCTCAAAGAGTTTGACACAACTGGGTTAGTTGAAAGCATCTGGTTATATTTGTGATGATACGCATAAGCCAATATTCTTTTTCTTTGATAAAGGATCTGCAGTAGCTTTATAAATATTAACTCTACCCTGAGGTTCAAATTTAATTCTGTTTTTTTCCTCTGGGAATAGTTTCTCATAATAGTGATATGAAGTCCATTATATTAGATGAAATAAAAATGTACTGGGGGTGTCTAAATCACCTTATTGTTATGTCATAATTCCCAGTGAAGAAATTTTGGGGACTTACGGAGACTGGATACTAAGATATTTGTGTTTGTCCCTAATTTAATTAATGTGTTTGCCTGAGCACTTTCTCTTTTTTCCCTATGATAGTTTGGTATTATTTAGCACAAAGTACTGAAAAATGTTAGTAATATAGTTAAATTGTGCAAATACTTTATTTTTAGTGTGTGACTTCTTTTTTCCTATAAGTATTGAGGTAAAAATATAACTATATTTTGTTCCTGTCAAGATACATTCAGTTCAGCATATTTCATAGAAGTCATTTAACTTAGGGAATTCATAGAGAATTCTCTCATTACTGCAATAATGAAGAATTAACCAAAAGGAAAAGATCCTAAGACATTAGAAGAAATCGTTATTACTCATATTACATTATGAGGTTAAAAATGAAACCCTAGGTGAATTGAAAAATCACTGGGATAGGCATTCTGCAGGGTAATTTTCTGCAGCACAGAATAACCATGAACCTCAGTGCACGGTAACCTGGTCCACAGCAATTAGAGGTGGGGAACAATTAGCCAGGACATACTGCTGCTGTAGAGCAAGCAGGGATGGCAGTGAGCAGTGACCATCCTGGTGAAGAACGTCATGAGTCAAAATATCAAAAACAAACCATGTTGGACACAGTATGAGAAGGACAGCAGGCGCCTGGTCGTTATGTTTGGTGACTCACACTCTTACGTACTTGGCGATACCATAGGAACCACTCAGCTTTCAGTTATCATTCACTTCTCAGAGAGTAAAAGCAATATTGACACATGTGTCATAACCCCGAAAATATCTGCAATTTCAAAAAGAATAGAGATAGTGTAGGAACACAACTTTATCATGTGTCAGCCAAGTATATTTATGATTGTGCATCTGTATGTTGACCACTTCCCTGATGTGGAAGCCTGGTCTCCCATTCAAGGGCAGAAAAGCTTGAGAAAACATAACTATTAAAATATATATATGTAACCCAATCTACAAGAAAGAAAGAGTAACTGTGAGTGTCAGAAATGAAGAGGGAGCTCCAGGTGGGAAAGTTAAGAAGAAGCTTAAGCTCTGGGGGAACACAGGTATGTCAGAACCCAGGTGACAGTAGCCAGGAGCTTAGAGTTTAACTTTCACTATATAATGAGTCAGAGCTGTGGATGAATCCTTTGTGTGCATCCAGGAGCCTAGAAGGCCACATGGCCATGAAGCATGTGATAGAAATAGACATAAATCCTCCCACCAACTTTAATCTACACTCTTGGGTGGTAATATAGTCATCCATGAGAAAATGGGTCCTAAACCTGTGAAAGTTGAAGATGTGGGGACCTGCCACCCTGTAAGTTCAGGAATATGAGGGCGATGAAATAAAATGGAAACTGGTCCAGAATCAGTGAAATACCTGGGCCCCCATTAGGGCAAACGTGAAATGTATTGTAGGCATGGTTTCCCAACCCAGGGTTTCTCAGATGCCTACAGAAATCATCACTGAAATTACCCTGACTGAAGAGGAGCTCAAAATCAAAAGTAAAAAGCCATCAAATGAGTAAAGAACATCATAGGGCAGAGGCATGAAGGAGAGTCAGCAGATACAAGAAACAAGGGATTTAGCCAAGAGAGATTATAGAAAAATCTGGAATGAATTTATAAATATAATAAAATGTTGAAATAGTTAAAAGGAATTACAGATACCATAAACAAGATTTGATAAGGAACCAAACTGAACTTCTAGAAGTTAAAAATAATGTCATTAAAATATAAAATTCAATGGCCATGTTAAATGTATTAATATACTGCTGAAGAAAAATGTGTCAACCGTCAGGCTTATATGTGGAAATGATCAGGAATGCAGCATAAAGAGATAAAAAATATGACAGGGAATTTTATAGAGATGGAGAATGGATTCAGAAGACCCAACATATATTTAATCAAAGCTCCAAAGAAGAGATTAGATATAATGGGAGAGAGGCAAATCCTGGAGGATTTTCCAGAAATGAAGAAAGATACGTATTCTCAGAATGAAGGACTACACCAAGCCCCCAAAAAGGATACATAAAAAGAAGTCCATGCCCAGTCACATCATAGTGGAATTACAGAATGTCATGGAGAAAAATCTTAAACACTAAGCAAATGTGAAGATGGATGATCCAAGTTATGACGTTTACATTGACAGCAGTAACAGAAGTCAGAGCAAGTGGGCAGTCCTCAGAATGCTGGGAAATAATAACTATTACGTTAGAATTCTATGTCCAAGTAAACTTTCATTCAGGATGAGAACAAAATAAAAACATTTTCAGACAAAGCCCAAGACAGGAAGTTCTGAAAAAACTACCAGAGCATTTACTTCAGCAAGAAGAAAACTAAATCCAGAAGAAAGGAGTGAAATTCAGGAACCAAGGATGATGAAACAATATTAGCCTCCTCTTTAATTTAAAGCAATTAAAAATTTTTTTTCATGAAATCATGAAAACTTTATTTTCTAATATGAGTAATTTAATGAAAAAATCTGTTATTTGTTTCATTTTGCTGTACATAAATATAAGTAGCTAACAATGTTGGTAAGTTTGAGTAAAATACGGAGTATACAGAGCATGACATATTACACCTTGAAGAATTTTTGATGTCTTACGCTAGTACTTGTGTTAAGATGCTAAGGAAAAGCAACATAGAAAACATCGTATTTACTATTATGTGAGCTGAATAAAAATGTGTAGGAGAAATACTGTAAGGCAATGTACCAAAAATGTAAAAAAAAAATCATTTTTTGGTGGCATAATGATATTTTTTCTTTTACTTAATACCTGTCAAAATTCTACAAGGGACATGTGTTATTTTAGCAATAAAAAACTTCAGAATACTTAAAAACATAGCTATATTATCTTACTAAATTATGAATTTCACTAAATAAACACTACGTTTATAATTTTGCAGGCAAACCTCGCCTCACCATCTTCTACGGTATCTGAGAGTCAGCTGGTACGTATCCTCTTACTAGACATAGACCTGGTACTTTAGAAAATTCTGATCTTTTAAGACAGCTTTATATGAACAAATGTGAACTGAGAACAAATTGACTGTATATAAGTTTATTTGCTTCCTTGTCTAGTAAAAGTTCACTGATGCTTTACTAAAGCTCCATGTGGTTGTTTTGCAAGTCACAGACATACATAAGAACATATATAGAACTTATTTGCCAGTAACTTGCATCCTAGTAGTGGTGTTAGGATAGAATGGGCAAAGCCAGAAGGAAGATGCCGATGGAGGTTAGAGACAAGGACTCACTTCCGGATGGGAGAGATCAGAAAAGGGTTCAAGGACAATGTAGCCTTTGATCATGTAGAGTAGGTTCTGCAATTGAGGAAATGAGATATTTCAGACAGGAAGATTAGCATGTGGATGATCTAGACCAGGGACGAACAATAGAAATATAGTGTGAACCTCAAATACAAGCCACATTTGTAATTTAAAATTTTCTAAGAGCCATGTTAAAAAAGTAAAAAGAAATAGGTCACATTAATTTCAATAATACATTTTATTTATATACACATTATCATTTCAATATATAATCAGTATAAAATTGAGATTATTTTACATTCTTTTTTTGGGGGTAAAGTCTTTGAAATCTGCTATGTATTTTACATTTACAGCATACCTCAATTCAGGCTAGCCACATTTCAAGGACCCAACAAGGGGGCTGGTGGCTACTGTGTAGGACAACACAGATGTAGGCTCTAGAATCTGTTATTTATAGATAAAAATTTGATTAAGTAGGAAAATTACTTTTTCTAACAGTGTTTTGTATTATTGTTACAGTGATGAGCAAATTGGAACCATGATATGTTACCTAGATATTACTAAATATTTTTTTTATTATCTTTTAATTTTTATTGTTTATAATTAATTATAAACACCTTCAGTAAAATTGAATGAAAATATCTAGTAAAGCACTGTAAGACATTAAGAAGACAAAATCAGTTTAATACTGATTTTTCCCCCTATTTTAAGCAATTATTTCTGTGTCCTACATCCATAGCCAACAAGTCATCTTGTCATTATCATGTCAAAATGACAATGATATTTTTATTTGTAGTGCTGGGAAACCATAAAAAGTGTAGTTTGACTCTTAAAATAGCATGATTGAAGCAAATGGCTTAGGCATGTTGGTGTTTATACATACAGTGTGTATACGGGGTGTGTTTGTGTGTGTGTGCATGTATGTATGTGTGAAGTGTAATTTTAGTGTCAGTTGATTTAGAATAGTGGGCAGCAGTATAGGATAGTTGAAAGAATGCTGGAACGGGGTCAGGAGACCCATCTTTTACTTCCTGCTCTAACGCTAACTACTGGGCTGACAGTGGAGAAGTCAAGAATCTGGGAGACTGGGCTTCAATCTTCTAAATGAACAACGATTACACTCTGTCCAAGCCTCTCTAAGGCAGTGAGTCCATGGTTACTAGTTCAGGGGAGCAAAGGAGTTGCCATGGAAATAAGAGGTACAATAACATTGTGAAGTTGAACAGTTTCCCACTTTAGTATGGAGCTATTGTTACAACTATTTTAATATTTAAAATAATGATATATGTACTTGTTTCTTGAGAGTAATGTGTGAAAATTAAGAAATATTTTGTATACTCAACATAGATACAACAGATTTTAGATGTTGAATGTGTGTGAATATATATTATCAGACTGACATATACATATATAGATAGATAGATAAATATCAGTTCTTGACAATATTTTAAGAAACTATTTCAAAGAAGCAAATATAGATAATGATTTCATAAATTAAGGCATAGTATAAATGACCCATTGTAAATGTAATAAGTGAACTTTTTTGGCCAAATATTTCTATGAATTTGATGTTTGTGTTCTGAGAAAAGTACGAAGTGTTGCTTTGACTGACTTTGATGATATTATTTTTGCATTTACTTTAGACAGTTTCTCTAGAGAGTTCAAGGAATTTCTTAACCAAGTTTTAAATTAAGTTTTAATCCCAAAATTCACTTGAGATCTAGGTAGATTTGTGAAGGGATTGTTATCAAGCAGGCTATCACACACAAAAAGAACATCTCTTGGATGGATGTAATTATTCAATTCAATCACTGACTTCTACTTCATGATATTAACCCTGTATTTACATTCTGTGAATATAGAATAGAGTAGAAGTAATTGCATGCAAGGGATGCTATATGGATTTGCTTTTTTAAGGATTTGTAGTATTTTCACTCTTAAGCATTGTAATTTATGAATGAATTATATTTTTATGAATGGATTTCCAATATTTGCCATCATGAACTCTCTTCAGGGTTAAGTTCTGAGTAATTTCAGTAAATAAGAATGCCTTTGAAAAACAAATATGTATATATACACACACAGTATGTGTGTGTGCTTATAACATATACTATACATATAGATGCCATATGACAGGTAATTCTGATAGCACACACACACATATACATATTGCTTTCTGTTTATATGTGTGTGTACATGTGTATAGCACATAAATACAAGATTTTGGGGAACACATGATAGATTATAGTTAAATTATGTAAGTAAATATTGTATATTTTGCATAAAGTAAGCAATTAAAATTATTTGATTCCTATTTTAGGGGAGAAATGTAATAAATTGAAGTGAAAATAAATGTTGAATCGCTATGATAGCACAAGCTTAACACAGAAGCCATTTTGCTTTTGAGCTTTGGCTTTTTAAGAATATATCATTTTTTCATATTTTTTCTTTTTAACGTGGCTTAGTTATTTGCTTGTTTACATTGCAACTGTACCCATTCAACACTGGAAGGAAAAAAAGAAATATGACCTTGCCCATTACTCTTAAAATATTTCCACTGTTTACTCTGAAAACCAAATTATGTAGCATTAGGCTCAGAGAGAAGTGTTTTGGGGGTCCTTATGAAACTAGTTCACCATTTTGTGCCTCAGTTTCTCTTCTTCTATTAAACAGTAATGCAGTACATCAAAACTGGGAAGGATTTAGAGATGAGGATGTTTTAAATACACATCTAGAAAATGGAGTTTGGGACAACTACCCTGTCAACCTGAAAGCGTTTTTGTAAGGCTCACATATCATAAAATGTAAAGTTGCCAATGTAGCCCTATACATATGGGGTGGGGGGTGTTATTATTGCATATAAAGTCTCTGAAATATTATCTCTGAGATTTAACGAGTGGCCATTTTCTACAGATAAAGAAACAGAGGGTCACAGAGTTTGAGTAGATCAACTAAGATCACAGCGTTCGTGGTCATCTTTGTTCCGCGTGACTTTCAAAAGGAATCATTATTGATTTTAAATAATTCAAGGGGAATAAAAAAGGCTGATGAAGGAGTTGGGAAATAGGGCCTCTGCGGAAGTGTGACTTCCACCGGCGCATGTGATCATTTTCTGAAGAGAAAGGGCTGAGTAGGATCAGTTAGGGTCCTGAGGCTTCACACCTGTGGATAGTGCATCCCCTGGCATCAGAAAGGGAACAAAAGGAAAGGAAGATCCCGGATCTAGGCTGAACCTCCACAAAGCTTTCCTAATTGCTGAGCTGACTCATCATAATATTAACAGAGGCTGGTGGGGTCTCTTTTCTCTGGGTAGGAAAACAGGTTGGGCTTTATAAGATGGGTAGACACTGGTCTTCCTTGGCAATAGGTAAGGGAACCTGGTTTAGGAGACATTTGGCTTTTGCTTTTGAAATTTCATGCCACTACAAAATGCTCATTGTTGCCCAAGATGGAATACTGAAGTACAAAACAATAGATTTAAAAAATAAACCACATGGTTATATATAGGTAAAAGCAAAATGGAGCTTACTGCAACACTGTACAGAAGAGGTGCTTAACCTTGCAGATACTTTGTTCCCAGTTCTGAAAGCCAACTGACGTGTCCTGTTTTAGTGGTGCATGACTGATCTTTCTAAGGGCCGTTGAGGTCTCTGTTGTTCAGAAAATGCAGCCCTGAAAGCTTTTGCATAGAACTAATTTCTTCAAGCTTGAAGGCGGTTTGTCCTTGACTAATTTTCCTTGACACTACATGCTCAAGTGCTACAGCATTTATCATGTATGCCTCTTCAGGTCTGAGTCATGCTATTTTCTTTTAACTCTTGAAATATTTTAAACTGGCCAATCTGTGTTGTGTACATTCCAAAAAATATTTTTGGAGTTGTGAGCTGTGGTTTATAATTATTGAAATCCTGCATATGTTTATTTTAATACCGCTATCATAGTAATTATAAAATATACTTTTGGAAAAAGCTCATCAGATAAGTATTTTCCTGGGTAGTCTAGATCATTTGATATCAATACTCTGTATTATATAATACAAAGTGCAAAAACAGGAAAAAGGAAAGGTTTTTTTTTTCCTTTCAAGTTCCTTTTATGATATTTTTTCTTTACAAATTTCTGTCACGCATATGATCTCGTTAGAGTCACACAATCATGTTGTGAGTTAGCATTGATTGTTATTTCCATTATTCTGATGGAAAAAACCCTGGAGTCTAGATATCTACCATGTGTCAACAGTCTCACACCTAATGGGTGGTATTAAAAACTGTCTGCCCCCTCCTCCCTAATCTTGGAAGCTTTACTCTGTACTATAGTGTTTTGAAATGTTTCTTTGAGGGGAAAAAAAAAGCTTAAGTATTTGCTTTAAGCATATAATATTTTTATTAAAAAAAAAAGAATTAGAGTTAATAAATTTTTATTAATTAGAGTGAATCAGCTAAATAATTTAGAAAATATTGCTTTTGTCAACAGTCTTGACTAGGAGAATGTTTTTGAGTTTCTCTGAGCTTGTTGCCACAGAAATTCTAAAGAAAAAAAAATAACACTGGAGAATATAGACAAGACAGAAGCAAATGGCTAAAAGAAGCAGCGATGGTACTTTCACAAACTCCTTGGATCCATCAAATTAGTCAGACTCACAGAATTTTCTGTATGATGTGTTTTATTACTTTCTTGCTGTTTTTTTTTTTTTTTTACACATCTTATTTCTTCAAAAAGATAGAAATAAACCCTTGAAAACTGGGATCCTATTCTTTATTTCTTTTCTTTTCTTATCACGACTCCAGAGCTTACTACCTCAGTCAAAGGCAATTAAAAACACCAGTCCACTAGTTGGAGTTAATTTATGAAAGACGTGGTTCTAAGAAGACATTATCCGTATAATGGATTCTCTAGGTCAGTGTTGACAGTTAATTTTCAACTTTAGTCTCCAGCCAGAGGCAGTACCAACTTGTTGTCGTAGAATTATGATTATAAGTTCCAAAGGACAGAAACAATATCTATTTTCACAGTGCCCGAGTAGCAGTATTCAAGGATAAGTGTATACTTGATGAATTATAAATACAAATGAATAGTGGGATCAGTGCCCTACAGGCCATTAAAACCTGCCCCCAGTCCCCGGGACTCCACATACTGTATCTCTTGGACTTTTTCTCCCTTAAGACTAATAATAGAGTTAGCTGTGATCTCCCAAGTTCCACCCACTCTTGAATTCTCCAAAGAAGATGATATCATTTTCTTCCATGTTAAGACTTATTGCTTATCACTGCAATCAAACAGGGAGAAAAAGAAATGATTTTTTAAAAATAGAGTTAAAATCTTGCAAAGTCCTTAAAGATGTGGCCTCTGGTCCCTGGTCTTGACTTCCTGTATCATTGGAGATGATAACTTCGGCTTTCTACTCTTTCTTATCTCTGAGGGTGGAGCTCACCAACTCACATTCATTCTTCTAGTCCCCTAGGGGTGAAAGGCATGTAGATCTTCTATCTGGCGAAGTTCCTTCTTCCTGGTTATACTGTAATCAAAAAGTCAGTCCAGGAAAAATAAGGGGAGACCCGTACTAGATCATAGCCAGCATATTGAACTTCTGCCTGTCAATTAGTTTATTCATCCTTCAAATGTCTATTTAGCATCTATTAGGTTCCCAGCACAATTCTAGGTTTTGGAGAGATAACAGTGAACAAAACAATGATCTCTGGTCTCACAGATCTTAAATACATTCTAGTGGAGGAAGGAAGAAAATAAACATAAACTGAGTTCAGATTGTGTTAAGTACTATGGAAAAAAAATAGGGCGAGTAAGAGGAGGTGGGGATTGATATTTTACATGGGTCGTTAGGGAAAACCTGTCTGCTAATAAGGTGGCATTTGAGCAGAGACTTGAAGAATTGAAAGAGAGAGTCCTGGAAAGGGAGAAGAGAGTTCCAGACAACACAAAGAGCAAGTTCAAACTCCCAGAGTAGGGAACACAGTGTGTGCCAGAGTGGAGAGTGAGGGAGAGGGGCAGTAGCAGGAGACAAGATTGGAAAGGGAGAAGCTAGTTGGAGAGTGAAGGATTAGGTCATATGGAGCCTTGTAGGCATCACCCTGCAGGCATTGTAAGGGTTTGGGTTTTTACTCAAAGTGAGAAGATGAGGCATTAGAGTGCTTTGACTGGAGTCCTGTGACGTGGTTTGATTTACTCAGTGATTGTTCTGTGCTTAACTCACCTGAATTGTGAGCCCTCTGAGTACGAGTGTTATGTCTTATTCATCTGGGTAGACACTACAGTTACTGACATAGAATAAGTCTCACTTGGCAAAATGCCTGCAGAGAGCATCTGATAGATGGTCTGATAGAGGAATGCTTCAGAGCTCCAAGACAATGGTTGCTTTGTATTTAAGGCACTTCAAAAATGTCAAGAACACATACATATACATATATGTCATACATACATATATGTCAAGAATACATACATACATGTATACATACACGAATACATATATGTATAGCAACATATACATATATGTGTATAACTGAATCACTTTGCCTTGCACCTGAAATTAACACAACATTGTAAATCAACTATACTTCAGTTTTTAAAAAAAGACTTTATCAGTATTGTGTGAACTACTCTTCTCATCAAAGCAAATGGAGAGCAGAGTTGTCCATGATTGTTGGGATCTAGCACTCTTGGAATTGTGTCAAGAAGAATATAAACAGGCAGACTCCCCATCCACTAAAAGCCCATATGTACTCCTGGCTCTAATGAGGTTCTCAGATTTTAAAACTTACAATAACAGAATCACAGTATTCTGTTATCAGAATCACAGTATTCTGGTTCCAGTTAAAAATAAAACATCTGCCTACCCTTTTCTGCAATGATAATGCTTTTTTTCTGAAGGTGGGGGAAATATTTTACTAGCAAGAATGAAAGATTAACCTTTTTTTTTTCAAAATATAGCTCCAAAAGAGGGGGGAAATGTCTTACATCCAGTGTGAATCAATTCTCAGGAGGTTCATCACAATACATTGAAATTTGCTATTTGGAGAACCTTCTTGTTGTTCTTTCTGTGCTCCTTTAGCTGGCTATGGGAGTCATTACATGTTTTTATTTCTCCACGTAGGCTGGAACGAAAATTATCGTGTCGCTTTCCCTGGCATTGTAAGAATGACATTTGTTTGTATCACTCACGAGTCTAGCTGGATCTTTCGATTCTTTAGCAGCTAAAAAATGAAGGAAGGGCCTCCTCGGGTGAGTTTAGTTGTCATGTTGCTGGCAATGATCGTCTTAGAGTAGCTCACCTTTTTAGAGTCTTCTCACTTGTTAATCTAATTTCCTTTGTTTTTGTTTGGATGCAGACTTAGCAAATTAGGTTTGCCAGAATTAGCGAACCAGTCTACTTGGAGTCTAAAGAGACCGGGTGACTATGAGCAAGGATGCAGCATAGATTAGGAATTGATAAAGGACAGTCTGTTCTAGGCCTTATGCAATAACTTTGTGTGGTGTGGTTCTTGAGGAGGCAGGAATGTAAATAATCAAATGTGCCATTATTCATTATTAAAGGACCTAATCAGGCAGGAGGATTAGGATCCTTTAGTTGATGGTCCAGACAGGTCGAATGGCTTTTTTCCAAGGTCATACAGTCTATTAACACTATTGCAAAAATCAAAATCTATGTCCTTATACTTTCCCCCCACCAATATCATGCTGCTTCTTGGATTTTATACCAAGTCCAGAGAAATATCAGTATAGATTTTGATGTCTGGCTGTGGAAACTACAGAATCCTTTAGGAGGCTGAATGTAGTGTTTGTGCCCTGCTTAAGGTAAGAAAAACTGGATTTACTAAGGCTAGTGAAAAGAACAGTAAAATGACATGTAATGAGTTAACCATGGCCTAAGTCATGAATGTGGCAATTGGCAGTGGAAATAAAACAGAAGCAATGGATTTAGAAGGAATCAAAAACATAAAAATACTAGGACTTTGTTAGTGATTGCCCAGAGGACATTATAGAGAGGTGGGAGTTTAAAAATCATGTTAAGTTTCTCTCTACGCTGTTTCTCTCCCTGTCTCTATCTCTGGAGCAGGCATCAGAGTAATTAAAACCCTGGGTTTATGATCAGACTAGACCTGGATTAAACCTCAACTTGTTCACATATTAACTGTATGGCTTTGGCATGTGACTGATTCTAAGTCTCTCACAGGGTTGTTGATAAGGAATTGATGAGATAATCAATTTAAAATATTGAATGTAGTGCCTGTAAGATATGGAATCTGGGTCTATGGGATAATGATGATGTCATTATCTGCAATGAATCCTCAAGTGTTTTGAGGCTGGTTTCAAAGCATGTGGAATGGTATGAGCAAGGTGCAGAGGCTGCCATAAACAGGATTGATCAGTGTACCATGGTTTATGGAGAGTACATGAGGCTCAGAATTGGGCCAACAAGGTTTGAGTTTCAATTTAACCAAAGGCCGAGACACAGTTAGGTGTGAAGGGTATGGTTAAAGGTTATAGGGCAGGGCTTCCCTGGTGGCGCAGTGGTTGAGAGTCCGCCTGCCGATGCAGGGGACACGGGTTCGTGCCCCGGTCCGGGAAGATCCCACGTGCTGCGGAGCGGCTGGGCCTGTGAGCCATGGCCGCTGAGCCTGTGCATCCGGAGCCTGTGCTCCGCAGCGGGAGAGACCACAACAGTGAGAGGCCCGCGTACCGCAAAAAAAAAAAAAAAAAAAAAGGTTATAGGGCAGGAAGCGTGAACAATGTCAAAGGCAAACTATGTTTAGTCTTCCCTTGCCTGGAGTTGGCTTCCCTGTCCATGAAATGCTGGCTGGTAAGTGACAGCAAGTTATGGTGCAGGAATAAAAACAGGACTAAGGAAAGAGGTAATGGATATAATGGAAGAATTGGGGCAACTGTACTGAGACCAAATAAGCAAACTAGAATGAGGAAAATTCAGAGATTTCAGGTAGACCAAAGCCTAGGAACACAGAATCCAAGAAAAGAGCAGGTGGAAATAGAGGAAATAGGGAAAGAATCCTTGTTCAATTGCCAGACAACTATCAAATCCAGGAAATTCATAGCAAAAAATGCATCAAACCTGGCAGAGAAATAAGCATGAAGGGTCAGTAACTAATTCTGATATTAAAGCTACTTGATATCCAGTCAACCAGAGGACTGTCTTTTCTGGATTCACCCTGGAGGATGATGATCCCGAGAGAGATGATCTGAGTGGAAGTTTCCAGGCCAGGATGACCCAAAACATCCACCTGCTAGCAATGCAGGAACCAGGGCATCAAGTTTCTCTGGCAGGGGGATTCTCACAGCATATCAAGTGCTTCTGGTCAGGTTTCTTCCCTCTGCTTTCATCTTTTTGCTGGTGCCGCCAAGTTTAGCTTCTAAACTTCCGTGTTGGTTTTAGAAACTGGTAAGCCCTGAGTACCGGAGTTGTACTGATTGCCTGCTTCCCAAAGGAGCAGGAGAGAAGGTACAAGAGTAGGAGCAGCAGGAAGGAGAAATGAAACAGGAAGTCACGTGGAAAAGAGAGACAGGAAATCTGGACAGTTTCGGATCATGACCCAGGTATCAGGCGTCTCCCTATGACAGGTGGCTGTAGAAATCAGCACCTGCTTGAGCTTTGCTCTCATGCTGAGTTCATTGGAGGATATTACTCTCATATGTATACTCAACCGTGTGACGTCATGCATAACTGGTTGTTACTTGCTCATCTTTTCCCCTGGAGAGAAATCAGAGTTTCTTAAGTGGGAGATATTTCCCTGCCTGGGGAAGATAGAGATTTTTTTCTCAATCTTTATTCCCCCAGTTGGCATAGATATGAAAGCCAGCTGGGAAAATATGGGTTGAAAAAAATATTGCAGAGTGGCATTTATTCAAGACTCAAAACAACGGGTGGCTTATAGGGCAGAGAGATAGATGTCCTCCCTTAAGGCTTAATTCGAGAGCATCAGCACAGACTGAGGAGAGCTAATTTACTATTTTCTGAAAGGAAATGGGCTTGAGAAGAATGATTACAGCAAAATGCTCAAACAGAAAAAGCATCACAACTTTTTACTGAATTCTTGTTTGGGATGTTTTTTTGTAAACTTATCAATCATTTTGTGACATTTTACAGTGTAACGAGATTTTGGTGTTTGTGAAACATCATTTTGAAATTGCCCCAAACTAGATTCCTCTCTCTCTCTCTCTCTCTCTCTCTCTCTCTTTCTCTCGTCAGACTGACATTGGGTACAAATCCACGAATCTGAAATGACTGGTCTATTCACTCAAACTCTTTTGATTGCAAGTTATGGAAGTCAACCTGAGTTGGAAAAAAAAAAGGGAATTTTGTGTAAAAGAAAAGGAAAATCTTAGGAAGCCTCAGAGAAGAAATTCAGCTGGGTCCCAGGAATGTTTTGGAATTCAATTCTGGAAAGCCCTCAAGTGTGTCTCTTCTCCATACACTTTGCTGTATTTTTCTGGATCTCATCAGATCTGCTTTTATGGCAGATTAAGTCTTTCCCATAGCTCCCAAATCCACGTATTATAATTTCAGTCTCCCAGCATGGCCGCAGAGCAGTTTAAAGCAGTGTTCCATATTCATGGAAGAGAATATCTGTTTGCTACCCAGCCCCCATCCCCTTGTGTCAGAAAGCCACCCTTGGTTTCATCATACACAGTCTGAACATGGCTTCTGGGATTTTAGGCTTTCCAGAAAAAGAAAGTTGTTTTGGGCTTGCTGGATTGTACTAGATTCGTCTATACTATCATGCCCCAAATGAGTACGCTGTCTGGCACTGAGGATGCTCTCAATAAAATATTTGTCAAATGAAATATTTATTGACTGAATACACTGGCAAGGATATAGGAACATGTTTGACTAGATAAAGGAAGATGTTTTTGCATTTTGAACCTCATAATAGTAGATCTTAATGAGTTGACTGTGCTGTAACAGGTAACTAAAACTAGTTACATTAGTTAAAAATCATTTGATTTCTAGCTGTTTTTATGTATTTATAAAATCATTTTAAAATAAAAAAAATTGCTGTGAGAATATATGAATGACTTAATATACCTATGTATTCATTTTAATAGTATTTTTTCCTTTATTTTTAAAAAATTTGATATTCATGAAGACGAAGCCTGGAGTAATTCGCCCCGTACCTGTAAAATCCAAAATATTACTGAGAAAAGAGGAGGAAGTCTATGAACCCAACCCTTTCAGTAAATACCTGGAAGAGCACAGTGACTTCTTTTCTGATCAGGTGAGTGTGCATATGAGAAAGTCTTTGATATTTGGGTAAATAACTGTACAAAATATAGAGATGCCTCTATGAATATGGTGTGTGCAAGAAAATGTTTGTGATTGGAATATCCTTAGTAATAAAAAAGATCTATTTTTTTACGTAATAAAACAATTCTTAAGTATTTTCAGGATGATATTTTGAAGTATTTAAATGCTTTTTCCTAAAATTTTTCTACCTATTGTTGGTATTGTTTTGGGGACCAAGATATTACTTCCTATAAAGCATCATGGAGTCACTGATTAAATGAGTCATATAGGTGCTGCAGTCTTAGTTCTAAAATCCTGCTTCCTTTTGAAGCAATGCAATGCTTTAGGTTTGGTATATTAGTACATTTGACAGAAGATCTATTGTTTGGATTCATATCAACATAATAGAGATGATGTGATACCCTAGATTGAGTGTTACTAGATAGGGAATAAGGGCTTAAGTTCTTTTAAGGCATCATTGTTTTTTTGGTTTATGTGCAAAAAAGGTATACTATCTTCCCCTTATATATCCTATATGTTGAAGAAGGTATAATGGAAGGTTGTTGATGGTGCTTTATAAGATATTCAGGAAAAACATGAAAATACACATTTATGCAATATAAAATTTCATAAATTATCTCAAAGGGAAAACTTACATCCTTATTTGTCTTCTTCAAATGCAACAAAGCGACATGGGTTATATATTTTATATCTCAAATATTATTACATGCTTCAGCAATGAAGGCAATCCAGAAATCTTTGTGGGTACAACCAGGATGCGGAAGATCACCACCACATTTGGTAATCTATAATAGAATAGACTTGCAAAAGAATGTAAGGTGCTATACTCTTTTTAAAGTTCAGTTGGAAAATGATAACTAACAATATTCTTGAAAATAGAAATTATGGTCATATTTGTGAAACATAAGAAATATCTTGTCTCGTATTATACTAGCTCTATGACACTGAGCAAGGTATTTCATCTCGCCCAGTTTGTGTCTTAATGCATAAAATGAGGCATTCAGAAGAAGTACTTTTTAAGGATCCTTCAAATTCTAAAATCTGGGTTATTTAAAATCTAAGAACTGTGAGTAGGCTAAAAGCCTTGAAAAAGTTCATTATAAATACTTTCTCATGCTTAGCTACACTTTTTATTTATAAAATGGAGATGATAATGTTTTCTGCTTATTTATATATACTTTGTGAAGACTGATAGGATTTCAATAAGTTAAGTATTTTTAGGAGACACTAATATAATTGAAAATGATAATTAGAGGCAATTATTCTCATTTTATAGAATAAAAGGGAGCCCTTAATTAATTAAATTAAATAGGGAAATCTTATTGATATATAAGGTGTGTTCACTAAATCTGCACATAAAAGAAATGGAAATTCCTGTTTGGAAGGCATATTTCCATCATCAATGAAAATATTCATTATATATCTATTGCTTATATGACACTGATATTTTAGAGGCTTAATGTGACATTTTAGACAGTATGGGATTATTATAAAAATTTATAAAAGTAATCTAGTATTATATGACAAAAATGCCAACAGTTAAAATAAATTTCACATATTATCCATGCAACATAGTCTTCAAATATGATCTAATTCTGTAAAATAAAAATTTTGTTCTTTTGTATTAGTATAATTTTAAATTCATGCATTTTACCTTAAACAAGATTCTTTGTAGAATGTCAAGTTAACCTAACTATAATTTATCACAATTTATTGTCCTCTGGAATGATAAACTCCATTTTCCGCTGTAAGAAACTCTTTTCATTAAAAGGAGTTGCCAGTTCTTTTCATAGCTTTTCCTGACTATACAACAAGTTTAAAGCTCTGTTTATGTACACCATAAACCTATGTATTTTCAGATAATTTGTAGAAAATTTGAGTTCTTCTGCAAGTATTTTGGTGGTGCATAGACTTATTTATATTTTCTTTCAATCAGTTTATTCTTGTGTCTATCCCAGCTTCTGTGTCAGCAGACTGTCAGAATTGAAAGAAGTCTAGCAGAGCACTTAAAAGTGAATTCCAGACCTTCCCTGATCTTATTCATTGACCTTGCAGGAGAGGAAAAATGAATATACTAGGAAACCAGGAAGCTGCATATACTATCAACTGGCCTCTACATGGAGCTATAACCACCACTTCATTGTGGCCAAAATCTACAATGGAGGCAGATACAAAAGACAGCTCACAAGCATAAATGCTGAAAGCTCCTTAAATAATGAATTGAGTAATAACAATTTATGATCTCAGCATGACTACTTCATCAGAACTTAACTCAAATTCAGTTCTGGTCGCTATTGCGTTCTCTTTTGCTGCTGCCACAGAATAAATTGAATGGTTCTAAACTCAGTTGATCTCACCATCCATCCATGTAATGGAAAATTCTTTAGCCCGACAGTTGAGCCAAACTGAAACAGCTCACATTCACTGATCTGCCCTGCCCTGGGGACAGTCCCACATGACAGGAGATGTTGGATAGGATTGTTAAGTCCATGAATTTCCCCTAGCAGCTTCACTGCCATAAAATATGATTTCAAAACTCTGTTACAAAAAGTTACACACCAAAGATGATGAGACAAGACAAAAATGTATTTACTGTAGCATAAGAAGGTACAACCAGGCAGACTTTTGAACTTATAATGAACTGAAAAGTTGCCTGGAGATAGCCCCTGAGCACTAAAAGCAAAGTTTGAAACCAAATGCTTAATCAAGTAATTGAAACTTATTAATCAACAACTTTTACATCAAAATGGCATAGACCAGGAAGCATCATTCTATTCTTTTTTTAAGTTTAACAACTTTACTGGAGTATAACTGCTTTACAATGGTGTCTTAGTTTCTGCTTTATAACAAAGTGAATCAGCTATACATATACATATATCCCCATAACTCCTCTCTCTTGCATCTCCCTCCCATCCTCCCTATCCCATCACTCTAGGTGGTCACAAAATACTGAGCTGATCTCGCTATGTTATGCGGCTGCTTCCCACTAGCTATGTACTTTACATTTGGTAGTATACAAAAGTCCATGCCACTTTCTCACTTCATCCCAGCTTAATCTTCCCCCTCCCCATGTCCTCAAGTCCATTGTCTACATCTGTGTCTTTATTCCTGTCCTGAACCTAGGTTCATCAGAAACATGTTTTTTTGTTGTTTTTTTTTTACGTTCCATAATATGTGTTAGCATGCAGGATTTGTTTTTTTCTTTCTGACTTACTTCACTCTGTATGACAGACACTATGTCCATCCACCTCACAACAAATAACTGAATTTTGTTTCTTTTTATGGCTGAGAAATATTCCATTGTATACATGTACGACATCTTCTTTAAACATTCATCTGTCGATGGACACTTAGGCTGTTTCCATCTCCTGGCTATTGTAAATAGAGCTGCAATGAACATTGTGGTACATGACTCTTTTTGACTTATGGGTTTCTCAGGGTATATGCCCAATAGTGGGATTGCTGGGTCATATGGTAGTTCTATTTTTAGTTTTTTAAGCAAGCTCCATACTGTTCTCCATAGTGGCTATATCTATTTACATTCCCACCAACAGTGCAAGAGGGTCCCCTTGTCTCCACACCTTCTCCAGAATTTACTGTTTGTACATTTTTTGATGATGGCTATTCTGACTGGTGTGAAGTGATGCCTACTGTAGTTTTGATTTGCCTTTCTCTAATGATTAGTGATGTTGAGCATCCTTTCATGTGTTTGTTGGCAATCTGTATGTCTTCTTTGGAAAAATGTCTGTTTAGGTCTTCTGCCCATTTTTGGATTGGGTTGTTTGTTTTTTTGATATTGAGCTGCATGACCTGCTTGTAATTTTGGAGATTAATCCTTTGTCAGTTGCCTCATTTGCAAATATTTTCTCCCATTCTGAGGGTTGTCTGTTCGTCTTGTTTATGGTTTCCTTTTCTGTGCAAAAGCTTTTGAGTTTCATTAGGTCCATTTGTTTATTTTGTTTTTATTTCCATTTCTCTGGGAGGTGGGTCAAAAAGGATCTTGCTGTGATTTATGTCACAGAGTGTTCTCCCTATGTTTTCCTCTAAGAGTTTTATAGTGTCTGGCCTTACATTTAGGTCTTTAATCCATTTTGAGTTTATTTTTGTGTATGGTGTTAGGGAGTGTTGTAATTTCTTTCTTTTACATGTAGCTGTCCAATTTTCCCAGCACCACTTATTGAAGAGGCTATCTTTTATCCACTGTATATTCTTGCATCCTTTATCAAAAGTAAGGTGACCATATGTGTGTGGGTTTATCTCTGGGCTTTCTATCCTATTCCATTGATCTACATTTCTGTTTTTGTGCCAGTACCATACTCTCTTGATTACTGTAGCTTTGTAGTATAGTCTGAAGTCAGGGAGCCTGATTCTTCCAGCTCTGTTTTTCTTTCTCAAGATTGCTTTTTCTACTTGAGGTCTTTTGTGTTTCCATAGAAATTGTAAAATTTTTTGTTCTGCTTCTGTGAAAAATGCCTTTGGTAGTTTGATAGGGATTGCATTGAATCTGTAGATTGCTTTGGGTAGTATAGTCATTTTCACAATGTTGATTCTTCCATTCTAAAAACATGGTATATCTCTCCATCTGTTTGTATCATCTTTAATTTCCTTCATCTGTGTCTTATAGATTTCTGCATACAGGTCTTCTGTCTCCTTAGGTATGTTTATTCCTAGGTATTTTATTCTTTTTGTTGCAGTGGTAAATGGGAGTGTTTCCTTAATTTCTCTTTCAGATTTTTCATCATTAGCGTATAGGAATGCCAGAGATTTCTGTGCATAAATTTTGTACCCTTCTACTTTGCCAAATTCATTGATTAGCTCTAGCAGTTTTCTTGTGACATCTTTAGGATTCTCTATGTATAGTATCATGTCATCTGCAAACAGTGACAACTTTACTTCTTCTTTTTTGATTTGTATTCCTTTTATTTCTTTTTCTTCTCTGCTTGCAGTGGCTAAAACTTCCAAAACTATGCTGAATAATAGTGGTGAGAGATTTCCTGATCTTAGGGGAAATGGCTTCAGTTTTTCACCATTGAGAATGATGTTGGTTGTGGGTTTGTCACATATTTCAATATACAGCCTTAATTATGTTGAGATAAGTTCCCTCTATGCCTACTTTCTGGAGGAGTTTTATCATAAATGGGTGCTGAATTTTGTGGAAAGCTTTTTCTACATCTGTTGAGATGATCATATGATTCTTCTCCTTCAATTTGTTAATATGGTTTATTCCATTGATTGGTTTGCGTATACTGAAAAATCCTTGCATTCCTGAGATAAAGCCCACTTGATCATGGTATATGATCCTTTTAATGTGCTGTTGGATTCTGTTTGCTAGTATTTTGTTGAGGATTTTTACATCTATGTTCAATAGTGATATTGGCCTGTAGTTTTCTTTCTTTGTGACATCTTCATCTGGTTTTGGTATCAGGGTGATGGTGGTCTTGTAGAATGAGTTTGGGAGCATTCCTCCCTCTGCTATATTTTGGAAGAGTTTGAGAAAGATAGGTGTTAGCTCTCTCCTAATGTTTGATAGAATTCACCTGTGAAGCAATCTGGTCCTGGGCTTTTGTTTGTTGGAAGATTTTTAATTACAGTTTCTATTTCAGTGCTTGTGGTTGGTCTGTTTATATTTTCTATTTTTTCCTGGTTCAGTATCAGAAGGTTGTGCTTTTCTAAGAATTTGTCCATTTCTTCCAGGTTGTCCATTTTATTGGCATATAGTGGTTTGTAGTAATCTCTCATGATCTTTTCTATTTCTGCAGTGTCAGTTGTTACTTCTCCTTTCTCATTTCTAATTCTATTGATTTGAGTCTTCTACCTTTTTTCTTGATCAGTCTAGCTAATGGTTTATCAATTTTGATTATCTTCTCAAAGAACCAGCTTTTAGTTTTATTGATCTTTGCTATCGTTTCCTTCATTTCATTTTCATTTATTTCTCATCTGATCTTTGTGGTTTCTTTCCTTCTGCTAACTGCAGGTTTTTTGTTCTTCTTTCTCTAATTGCTTTAGGGGTAGGGTTAGGTAGTTTATTTGAGATGTTTCTTGTTTCCTGAGGTAGGATTGTATTGCTCCTACCTTCCCTCATAGAACTGCTTTTGCTGCATCCCATAGGTTTTGGGTCATCGTGTTTTCATTGTCATTTGTTTCTAGGTATTTTTTGATTTCCTCTTTGATTTCTTCAGTGATCTCTTGGTTATTAAGTATTGTATTGTTTAGCCTTCACGTATTTGTATTTTTTACAGATTTTTTCCTGTAATTGTTAAGTAGTCTCATAGCGTTGTGGTAAGAAAAGATAGTTGATATGATTTCAATTTTCTTAAATTTACCAAGGCTTGATTTATGACCCAAGATATGATCTATGCTGGGGAGTGTTCCATGAGCACTTGAGAAGAAAGTGTATTCTGTTGTTTTTGGATGGAATGCCCTATAAATATCAATTAAGTCCATCTTGTTTAATGTATCATTTAAAGCTTGTTTTTCCTTCTTTATTTTCATTTTGGATGATCTGTCCATTGGTGAAAGTGGTGTGTTAAAGTCCCCTACTATGATTGTGTTACTGTTGATTTCCCATTTTGGCTGTTAGCATTTGTCTTATGTATTGAGGTGTTCCTATGTTGGGTGCATAAATATTTAGAATTGTTATACCTTCTTCTTGGATTGATCATTATGTGGTGTCCTTCTTTGTCTCTTTTAATAGTCTTTGTTTTAAAGTCTATTTTGTCTGATATGAGAATTGCTACTCTAGCTTTCTTTTGATTTCCATTTGCATGGAATATCTTTTTCTATCCCCCCACTTTCAGTCTGTATGTGTCCCTAGGTCTGAAGTGGGTGTCTTGTAGAGAGCATATATATGGGTCTTGTTTTGTATCCATTCAGCCAGTCTATGTCTTTTGGTTGGCGCATTTAATCCATTTACATTTAAGGTAATTATCGATATGTATGTTCCTATTACCATTTTCTTAATTGTTTTGGGTTTGTTATTGTAGGTCTTTTCCTTCTCTTGTGTTTCCTGCCTAGAGAAGTTCCTTTAGCATTTGTTGTAAAGCTGGTTTGGTGGGGCTGAATTCTCTTAGCTTTTGCTTTTCTGTAAAGGTTTTAATTTCTCTGTCAAATCTCAATGAGATTCTTGCTGGGTAGAGTATTCTTGGTTGTAGGTTTTTCCCTTTACCACATGTCCTACCACTCCCTTCTGGCTTGCAGATATTTTGCTGATTCCCTTTTATGTTATTTGTTTTTTTCCCCTTGCTGCTTTTAATATGTTTTCTTTGAATTTAATTTTTGACAGTTTGAGTAATATGTGTATTGGCATGTTTCTCCTTGGATTTTTCCTGTACGGGACTCTCTGCGCTTCCCGTACTTGATTGACTATTTCCTTTCCCATATTAGGGAAGTTTTCAACTCTAATCTCTTCAAATATTTTCTCAGTCCCTTTCTTTTTCTCTTCTTTTCCTGAGACCCCTGTAATTTGAATGTTAGTGCATTTAAAGTTGTCCCAGATGTCTCTAAGACTGTCCTCAATTCTTTTCATTCTTTTTTCTTTATTCTGCTCTGCAGTAGCTATTTCCACTATTTTTTCTTCCCAGTCTCTTATCCGTTCTTCTGCCTCAGTTATTCTGCTATTGATTCCTTCTAGAGAGTTTTTAATTTCATTTATTGTGTTGTTCATCATTGTTTGTTTGCTCTCTGTCCTTCTAGGTCCTTGTTAAATATTTCTTGTATTTTCTCCATTCTATTTCCAAGATGTTGAATCATCTTTACTATCCTTACTCTGAATTCTTTTTCAGGTACACTGCCTCTTTCCTCTTTATTTGTTTCGTCTGTTGGTTTTTATCTTGCTCCTTCATCTGCTGTGTGTTTCTCTGTCTTCTCATTTTGCTTAACTTATCGTGTTTGGTGTCTCCTTTTTGCCCGCTGCAGGTTCGTAGTTCTGTTGTTTTTGGTGTCTGCCCCCAGTGGCTAAGGTTGGTTCAGTGGTTTCTGGAGACTTCCTGGAGGAGGGGACTAGTGCCTGTGTTCTGGTGGATGAGGCTGGATCTTGTCTTTCTGGTGGGCAGGTCCACGTCTGGTGGTGTGTTTTGGGGTGTCTGTGGACTTATTATGATTTTAGGCAGCCTCTCTGCTAATGGATGGGGTTGTGTTCCTTTCTTGCTAGTTGTTTGGCATAGGGTGTCCAGCACTGTAGCTTGCTGGTCGTTGAGTGGAGGTTGGTCTTAGCATTGAGACAGAGATCTCTGTGAGAGCTTTCTCCATTTGATATTATTTGGAGCCAGGAGGTCTCTGGTGGACCAATGTCCTGAACTCGACTCTCCCACCTCAGTGGCACAGGCCTGACAGCCACCCCGAGCACCAAGGCCCTGTCAGCCACACGGCTCAGAAGAAAAGGGAGAAAAAAAGATAGAAAGAAATAAAATAAAGTTATTAAAATGAAAAATAATTATTAAAAATTAAAAAAAATTAAAAAGTAATTTTAAAAAAAGGAAAGAAAGAATGAAGGGAACATCCAAACCAAAAAACAAATCCACCAATGATAACAAGCACTAAAACCTATACAAAGAAAAAAAAACAATGGACAGACAGAACCCTAGGACAAATGGTAAAAGCAAAGCTATACAGACAAATCACACAAAGAAGCATACACATACACACTCAGGAAAAGAGAAAAAGCAAAATATATATATATATAAACAGGAGGAAGAAAGCATCCAAATCAATAAAACAATCTACCAATTATAATAAACTCTAAATACTAAACTCTGATAAACATAAACCCAGAAACAAATTAGATGCAGAAAGCAAACCCCAAGGCTACAGTTGATCACAAAGTCCCCTGCCTCAATTTTGGGATGATTCTTTGTCTAGTCAGGTATTCCACAGATGCAGGGTACATCAAGTTGATTGTGGAGGTTTAACCTGCTGCTCCTGAGGATGCTGGGAGAAATTTCCCTTTCTCTTCTTTGTTCGCACAGCTCCTGGGGTTCGGCTTTGGATTTGGCCCAGACTCTGCCTGTGGGTCGCCTGAGGACATCTGTTCTTGCCCAGACAGGATGAGGTTAAAGTAGCAGCTGATTAGCAGGCTCTGGCTCACTCAGGCCCGAGAGAGGGAGGGGTATGGAATGCGGGGTGAGCCTGCTGCAGCAGAGGTCGGCATGACGTTGCACCAGCCTGAGGCATGCCATGTGTTCTCTGGGGGAAGTTCTCTCTGGATCACGGGACCTTGGCAGTGGTGGGCTGCACAGGCTCCCAGGAGGGGAGGTGTTGATAGTGACCTGTGCTTGTGCATAGGCTTCTTGGTGACTGCCGCCACAGCCTTAGCATTTCATGCCCATCTCTGGGGTCCACGCTGATGGCCACAGCTTGTGCCTGTCTCTGGAGCTCATTTAGGCAGTGCTCTGAATCCCCTCTCCTCATACACCCTGAAACAATGGTCTCTTGCCTCTTAGGCAGTTCCAGACTTTTTCCTGGACTCCCTCCTGGCTAGCTGTGGCACACTAACCCCCTTCAGGTGGTGTTCATGCAGCCAACCCCATTCCTCTCCTTGGGATCTAACCTCTGAAGCCAGAGCCTCAGCTCCCAGCCCCCTCCCACCCCAGTGGGTGAGCAGACAAGCCTCTCAGTCTGGTGAGTGCTGGTCGGTACTGATCCTCTGTACGGGAATCTCTCTGCTTTGTTCTGTGTACCCTGTTGCTGCACTCTCCTCCGTGGCTCTGAATCTTCGCACCCACCCAGCCCCTGTCTCCTCCAGTGAAGGGGCTTCCTAGTGTGTGGAAACTTTTCCTCCTTCACAGCTCCCTCCCAGAGGTGCAGGTCCTGTCCCTCTTCTTTCATCTATGTTTTTTCCTTTTTCTTTTGCCCTACCCATGTATGTGGGGAGTTTCTTGCCTTTCGGAAAGCCTGAGGTCTTCTGCCAGTGTTCAGTAGGTGTTCTGTAGAAGTTGTTCCACGTGTAGATGTAGTTCTGATGTATTTGTGGGGAGGAAGGTGATCTCCATGTCTTACTCCTCTGCCATCTTGAAGGTCTCCTCTCGTCATTCTATATTAGATGGATTTTTAAACAAAGACACTTCAGAATGAAGTTTATGCTTCTCTGAAATTACCTTTCAATCCATTATTATATCAATTTGTGGTCCTTTTGAGTTCTAACAAAATATCCTTACACTCCACCTACGGATATAAAACTATGGTGATGTACTTTGAGGCATAGTTCTATTGATAACTAAAGGCAGAGTTAAATAACTAATAGAACTGATTGGACAAATGGGCATCCAGAAGACATAGAGGCTTAGAAAATCAATTCACTAATTAAAATGAAGATACCAAAAAGAGGAATGGTGTTTTGTTTATCTGACTACTCGCGAGTTTGCAAAATATACTGACTGCTTTCTGGTCATTTAATGTATTTAATTAGACAAAAGTGATTTCTGCACTGAAGAGTCTCAACTTAGTAGAAAAAGCAATTGCTAACCTCAGTTATATAAAATGTGGTATAAAATATTTTCTCTCATTCTTTATAAATTAGTAATTCAACCCATGATATTAGGTATGTCATTTCTTTCTTGAAGCCCTAGAAAAATGTATAAAAATATTGTGGACAGAATTGAAAGGGGGTTGTATTGTAGTTTCATCTCATTTTCCTGGAAATGTTTTCATTTTTTCTTTTTGTTAAAATGAGAAATAGTGCTTTCCAGCATGTATGCCTCTTAAATTTTATTTTCCTCCTAATTTGCTTCAATAGGGAAAAGAGCATGTTTTTGTGTGAAAATGACCATTTAACGAGTTTCCTTCACACCAAAGAGAATGTAAACGGGTAATTACAGGGAATTTTCTTTATTGTAGTATTTACATTCTTTCTTTTCTTCTGAGTTTTCTTAGACATCTGACTTCCCAACCAAACTATCTGTTTGACTTTCAACTTTGATGACAATGCGGGTGACTTTCAGTTTTCTATCTAATTATTCATCAAATTATATATATATATATATATATAAAGCATCTTTATTGGAGTATAATTGCTTTACAATGGTGAGTTAATTTCAGTTTCTGCCTTATAACAAAGTGAATCAGTTATACATATACGTATGTTCCCATATCTCTTCCCTCTTGCATCTCCCTCCCTCCCACCCTCCCTATCTCACCCCTCTAGTTGGTCACAAAGCACTGAGCTGATCTCCCTGTGCTATGCGGCTGCTTCCCACTAACTATCTATTTTACGTTTGGTAGTGTATATATGTAGCTGTGACAAAGTGAGAGAGTGGCATGGACATATATAAATCAAATTATATTTTTACTGTGACCTTCACCTGCACTTCCTTACCACCCATGTGTTACAATTATAGAGCAAACACCTTTGTTAAAAGGTGAACTAGATAATATTGCCTTTTATTATGAATGACTACTGGCTTTGTCACAAGTTGCTACCTTTTCAACATTTGTTTCTCAATCAAGATGGCTCAATCTCTTTTGTCATAAAATTATCTTTTTATCATTGCTAACCTTTTATCAAGAAATTTTTTCAGTTTAAAATGTTTAACATTTTTAGATCTAGAAATGATTAAGTGGTTTACTGAATAGTTTTGAGGGAAGAGAACCAAAATTGCTTGCAGGGTTACATTTCTTTTGGAAGAGTTAAGACCAGAGATTTGGCTTCTCCAACGGTTACCAGGTTGTTTTTGATTATTCAAGTAATGAAATCCTTGTGAGTTTTTCTCTTCATCTTTTCCCCTTACTCCCTCTGTCCCTCGCTCCCTACTCCTTCCTGCCTTCCTTCCTTCCTCCCTTCTTCCCTTCCTCTATATGTAATAGGTAATAGACAATTTATCATATACAGGTTATGTACGATATGTAATAGATAATTTATCAACACAATAAACTTTTTAATGTTAAAGAAATTTTCCTATAGAGACAATATTTACTTTTTCTTCCAGGATATAATCATATAGGAGCTCTTCGTCAAACTTAGGCTTTTATCTCTCCCATTTATTATTTATTTATTTATCATTATTTTTATTATTATTGCTTTAAGATTTCTCTTGACCTTGTGTATGTACCAAGGAAGACAGGAACTAAGGTGTGCAGGTTTCCACATTGCTAAGGGTGCGGGTTTCCACAGCAAAGATTTCTTCTCCTGCCCCTCTTCCATTGCTTTATGTAGGTTTAAAAATCTTAGATTTTTACTTGCTTTATTTATTTATCTTTTTCAATTTTAGAAGTTTCTTTAATTTTTTATACAGCAGGTTCTAATTAGTTATACATTTTATACATATTAGTGTACATATGTCAATCCCAATCTCCCAATTCATCACTCCCCCCAACACTTTCCCCCCTTGGTGTTCATACGTTTGTTCCCTATATCTGTGTCTCCATTTCTGCCTTACAGAATATTTGTTTTTCTCCTTCTGACTTACTTCACTCCGTATGACAGTCTCTAGATCCATCCACCTCTCTACAAATGACCCAATTTTGTTCCTTTTTATAGCTGAGTAATATTGCATTGTATATATGTACCATATCTTCTTTATCCATTCATCTGTCGATGGGCATTTAGGTTGCTTCCATGACCTGGCCATTATAAATAGTGCTGCAATGAACATTGGGGTGCATGTGTGTTTCTGAATTATGGTTTTCTCTGGGTATATGTCCAGTAGTGGGATTGCTGGGTCATATGGTAATTCTAGTTTTAGTTTTTTAAGGAACCTCCATACTGTTCTCCATCGTGGCTGTATCAATTTACATTCCCACCAACAGTGCAAGAGGGATCCCTTTTCTCCACACCCTCTCCAGCATTTGTTGTTTGTAGATTTTCTGATGATGCCCATTCTAACTGGTGTGACGGGATACCTCACTGTAGTTTTGATTTGCATTTCTCTAATAATTAGTGATGTTGAGCATCTTTTCATGTGCTTCTTGGCCATCTGTATGTCTTCTTCAGGAAAATATCTATTTAGGTCTTCTGCCAATTTTTGGATTGGATTGTTTGTTTTTTTAATATTGAGCTGCATGAGCTGTTTATATCTTTTGGAGATTAATCCTTTGTCCATTGATTCATTTGCAAATATTTTCTCCCATTCTGAGGGCTTTCTTTTCATCTTGTTTGTAGTTTACTTTGCTTTGCAAAAGCTTTTAAGTTTCATTAGGTACCATTTGTTTGTTTTTGTTTTTATTTCCATTACTCTAGGAGGTGTATCAAAAAAGATCTTGCTGTGATTTATGTCAGAGTGATCTTCTGATGTTTTCCTCTAAGAGTTTTATAGAGTCCACTCTTATATTTAAGTCTCTCCATTTTGAGTTTATTTTTGTGTATGGTGTTAGGAAGTGTTCTAATTTCATTCTTTCACATGTAGGTGTCCAGTTTTTCCAACACCACTTATTGAAGAGACTGTCTTTTCTCCATTGTATATCCTTGCCTCCTTTGTCATAGATTAGTTGACCATAGGTGTGTGGGTTTATCTCTGGACTTTCTATCCTATTCCATTGATCTATATTTCTGTTTTTGTGCCAGTACCATATTGTCTTCATTACTGTAGCTTTGTAGTATAGTCTGAAGTTAGGGAGTCTGATTCCTGCAGCTCCGTTTTTGTCCCTCAAGACTGCTTTGGCTATTCGGGGTCTTTTGTGTTTTCCATACAAATTTTAAGATTTTTTGTTCTAGTTCTGTGAAAAATGCCATTAGTAATTTGATATGGATTGCATTGAATATGTAGATTGCTTTGGATAGTATAGTCATTTTCACAATGCTGATTCTTCCAATCCAAGAATATGGTATATCTCTCCATCTGTTTGTATCATCTTTAATTTCTTTCATCAGTGTCTTATAGTTGTCTGCATACATGTATTTTTTCTCCCTAGGTAGGTTTATTCCTAAGTATTTTATTCTTTCTGTTGCAATGGTAAATGGGAGTGTTTCCATAATTTCTCTTTCACATTTTTCATCATTAGCGTATAGGAATGCAAGAGATTTCTGTGCATTAATTTTGTATCCTGCAACTTTACAAAATTCACTGATTAGCTCTAGTATTTTTCTGGTAGCATCTTTAGGATTCTCTATGTATAGTATCATGTCATCTGCAAAAAGTGACAGTTTTACTTCTTCTTTTCCAATGTGTATTCCTTTTATTTCTTTTTCTTCTCTGATTGCTGTGGCTAGGACTTCCAAAACTATGTTGAATAATAGTGGCAAGAGTGGACAACCTTGTCTTGTTCCTGATCTTAGAGGAAATGCTTTCCATTTATCACCAGTGAGAATGTTGTTGGCTGTGGGTTTGTTGTATATGGCCTTTATTATGTTGAGGTAGGTTCCCTCTATGCCCACTTTCTGGAGAGTTTTTATCATAAATGGGTGTTGAATTTTGTCAAAAGCTTTTTCTGCATCATTTGAAAAGATCATATGGTTTTTATTCTTCAGTTTGTTAATATGGTGTATCACATTGATTGATTTGTGTATGTTGAAGATTCCTTGCATACCTGGGGTGTGTGATCCTTTTAAAGTGTTGTTGGATTCTGTTTGCTAGTATTTTGTTGAGAATTTTTGCATCTATATTCATCAGTGATATTAGTCTGTAATTTTCTTTTTTTGCAGTATCTTTTTCTGGTTTTGGTATCAGGGTGATGGTGGCCTCATAGAATGAATTTGGGAGTATTCCTTCCTCTGCAATATTTTGTAAGAGTTTGAGAAGGATGGGTGTTAGCTCTTCTCTAAATGTTTGATAGAATTCACCTGTGAAGGCATCTGGTCCTGGACTTTTGCTTGTTGGAAGATTTTTAATCATAGTTGCAATTTCATTACTTGTGATTGGTCTGTTCATATTTTCTATTTTTTCCTGGTTCAGTCTTGGAAGGTTATACTTTTCTAAGAATTTGAAAATATCTTCAAGGTTGTCCTTTTTATTGTCATAGAATTGCTTGTAGTAGTCTCGTAGGATGTTTTGTGTTTCTGTGGTGTCTGTTTTAGCTTCTCCTTTTCCATTTCTAATTTTATTGATTTGAGTCCTCTCCCTCTTTTTCTTGATGAGTCTAGCTAATGGTTTATCAATTTGGTTTATCTTCTCAAAGAACCTGCTTTTAGTTTTACTGATCTTTCTTATTGCTTTCTTTGTTTCTTTTTCATTTATTTCTGCTCTAATCTTTATGATTTCTTTCCTTCTAGTAACTTTGTGGGGTTTTGTTCTTCTTTCTCTAATTGCTTTAGGTGTAAGGTTAGGTTGTTTATTTGAGATTTTTCTTGTTTCTTGAGGTAGGATGTTATTGCTATAAAGTTCCCTCTTAGAACTGCTTTTGCTGCATCCCATACAGTTTGGATCATTGTGTTTTCATTGTAATTTGTCTGTAGGTATTTTTTGATTTCCTCATTGATATCTTCAGTGATCTCTTGGTTATTTAGTAACGTATTGTTTAGCCACCATGTGTTTGTGTTTGTTATGTTTTTTTACCTGTAATTGATTTCGAATCTCATAGCATTGCTGTCAGCAAAGATGCTTGATATGATTTCAATTTTCTTAACTTTACTGAGGCTTGATTTGTGACCCAAGATGTGATCTATTCTGGGGAATGTTCCATATGCACTTGAGAAGAGAGTGTAATCTGCTGTTTTGGGATGGAATGCCCTATAAATATCAGTGAAATCTATTTGGTCTATTGTGTTATATAAAGCTTGTGGTTCCTTATTAATTTTCTGTTTGGATGATCTGTCCATTGATGTAAGTGAGGTGTTAAAGTCCCCCACTATTATTGTGTTACTGTCAATTTCCTGTTTTAAAGCTGTTAGCAGTTTCCTTATGTATTGAAGTGCTCCTATGTTGGGTGCATATATATTTATAATTGTTATATCTTCTTTTTGGATTGATCCCTTGATCATTATGTAGTGTCCCTCTTTGTCTCTTGTAACATTCTTTATTTTAAAGTTTAGTGTATTTGATTTATGATTCCCATTTGCATGGAATATTTTTTTCCATCCCCTCACTTTCAGTCTATATGTGTCCATAGGTCTGAAGTGGGTCTCTTGTAGACAGCATATGTACGGGTCTTGTTTTTGTATCCATTCAGTGAGCCTGCGTCTTTTGGTTGGAGCCTTTAATCCGTTCATGTTTGAGGTAATTATCGGTATATATGTTCCTATTACCAGTATTTATTTGTAATGTGTGTTTTTTTTGGCCATACACGGGCCTCTCACTGTTGTGGCCTCTCCCGCTGTGGAGCACAGGCTCCGGACACGCAGGCTCAGCAGCCATGGCTCATGGGCCCAGCCACTTCGCGGCACGTGGGATCTTCCCGGACCGGGGCACGAACCCATGTCCCCTGCATTGGCAGGCAGACTCTCAACCACTGTGCCACCAGGGAAGCCCTGTAATGTGTTTTTTTTTTTTTTTTTAGGTCCTTTTCTTCCATTGTGTTACCCATTTAGAGAAGTTCCTTTAGTATTTGTTGTAGAGCTGGTTTGGTGGTGCTGAATTCTCTTAGCTGTTGCCTCTCTGTAAAGCTTTTGATTTCTCTGTCGCATCTGAATGAGATCCTTGCCAGGTAGAGTAATCTTGGTTGCAGGTTCTTCCCTGTCATCACTTTAAATATATCATGCCACTCCCTTCTTGCTTGTAGACTTTCTACTGAAAATCAGTTGTCAACCTTATGGGAGTTCCCTTGTATGTTACTTGTCATTTTCCCTTGTTGCTTTCAATAATTTTTCTTTGTCTTTAATTTTTGTCAGTTTGATTACTATGTGTCTTGGCGTCATTCTCCTTGGGTTTATCCTGCTTGGGACTGTCTTCACTTCCTGGGGTTGGGTGGTTGGGTGGCTATTTCCTTTCCCATGTTAGGGAAGTTTTCGACTATAATATCTTCAAATATTTTCTCAGGTCCTTTCTCTCTCTCTCTTCTCCTTCTGGGACCCTTATATTGTGAATGTTGTTGCATCTAATGTTGTCCCAGAGGTCTCTTAGGCTGCCTTCACTTCTTTTCATTTTTTTTTCTTTATTCTGTTCTGTGTCAGTGAATTCCACCATTCTGTCTTCCAGTTCACTTATCCGTTCTTCTGCCTCAGTTATTCTGCTATTGATTCCTTCTAGTGTATTTTTCATTTCAGTTATTGTATTGTTCATATCTGTTTGTTTGTTCTTTAATTCTTCTAGGTGTTTGTTCTTTAATTCTTCTAGATCTTTGTTAAACATTTCTTGCATCTTCTAAATCTTTGCCTCCATTCTTTTTCTGAGGTCCTGGATTATCTTCACTATCATCATTCTGAATTCTTTTTCTGGAAGTTTTCCTATCTCCACTTCATTTAGTTGTTTTTCTGGGGTTTTGTCTTGTTCCTTCATCTGGTACATAGCCCTCTGCCTTTTCTTGTCTATCTTTCTGTGAATGTGGTTTTTGTCCCAAAGGCTGCAGGACTGTAGTTCATCTTGCTCCTGCTATCTGCCCTCTGGTGGATGAGGCTATCTAATCCTCATGCACTGAGGATGAAGGTGGGGCTGATGGGTGGGGCTGGATTCGCTCCCTGTTGGTTGTCTTGCCTGAGCTGACCCAACAGTGGATCATACCCAGCTCTTTGGTGGGGCTAATGATGGACTCTGGCAGGGTTCATGCCAAGGATTGCTTCCCAGATCTTCTGCTGCCAGTGTCCTTGTCCTCATGGTGAAAGACAGCCACCCCCTGCCTCTTCAGGAGACTCTCCAACACTAGAAGGTAGTTCTGGTTCAGTCTCCTATGGGGTCACTGCTTCTTCCCCTGGGTCCCGAAGCACACACTATGTTGTGTGTGCCCTCCAAGAGTAGAATCTCTGTTTTCCCCAGTCCTGTCAAAGTCCTGCAATCAAATCCTGCTAACTTTCAAAGTCTGATTCTCTAGGAATTCCTTCTCCCATTGCTGGACCCTCAAGTTGGGAAGCCTGATGTGGGGCTGAGAACCTTCACTCCAGTGGGTGGACTTCTGTGTTATAAATGTTCTCAAGTTTGTGAGTCACACAACCAGCAGTTATGGGATTTGATTTTATTGTGATTGCGCCCCTCCTGCCATCTCATTGTGGCTTCACCTTTTTCTCTGGACGTGGGGTATCTTTTTTGGTGAGTTCAGTGTTTTCCTGTCAATGATGGTTCAGCAGTTAATTGTGATTCCGGTGCTCTCACAAGAGGGAGTCTTTTTACTTGCTTTAAAACAGACACACAAAGAAGACCTTTGCCACTTCTATCATAATAGATGGAATAATTCTAATAATTAGTTAAGCAACTGAATTCTAATAATTAGTTAAGCTTTGAAGCATTAGTAGTTTAACAAATTGGTGAATATATAGTGTCTGACTGTACCCCAGTCTATTGGGAAACAATGATAATCTGAAAGCTTTATATAAATATGTCCTATGTTTTGTTAACTCGTGATGTCCCCAGATATCTTTATTTATGAGAGGTGATGATTACCATATTTAGAACCTCTCATGTAAATTATATTCCTTTTTTTTGTTTTTTGTTTTGGTTGAATTCAATCTTTATTTTCATTTTTATCTACATCTAATAGGGTTGAAGTTTATGAAATAAAAAGCTGTAGTCATTATATCTAAACATTTATTACTTCTATTTGGAAGGCTAAGTTTCTTTCTTCAAATTTTTAAAATTAAAAAAAATTGTTTTATTTTATTTTTATTTAAACATTTTTGTATATTATGGTTTTAAAGTAAGGTTTTATTTCCTTTATATTTGTGTGAGAAAAGCCAGGGAATGGCAAGACAAATAGTACTTAAAATAAGGTTTTTTTAAAACAGAGTTTAAAATTCTCTATTGGTTTTACCTGAAAAGTATCAGACAACAGAATTTTAAGAGGAGAAGGTAGCTATGTAAAAATAATTTTAAGCAATAGCCAAAATAAATATTATTCAAAGTTTAGAAAGTTCATTTTATTTGTTGGCAAGAGAAAAGATGTGTTCTTATGTTTTACTTCAGAGGAGTCTATTTCTCAAAACTTCTTGAACTTTAAGTCAGTGTCAGCCTGTGAATAGAACTATATGGTGACAACAACATGGCTTTGGTATAGTTTTGTCTTTTATACTGTATGTCACACCTTCTCCCAGGACATTGTCTACAATGATCTCCTCCCTCCCCCTCTAATTGTAGATTCAATTCTACAACTTCCTTAACATATCTGGGGTGCTAGTTATCAATAAGTGTACGTAGGAAATGCAACCTGGGTGAGGGGCTTGTGGTTTTCTTTTCTCTATGAACATTTTCTTTGACCTACGAGAAATGGACTCTAGGTAGAATATATTTAGAGGAGGATGTAGTAAAAAACTGTATGTATTCTTTGAATATAAATGCTAAGATTGATGTGTTTAGAATAAATGTTATAATCTCTAACCATTGGAGAGATTGTTAGATATTTTAAAATGTGGGTGAGATTAGGCCAGCTTTGCATGATGACAAATGTAAAGGTCACAGCAAGATATAGAAATTTGAAGCTGAGTCATACGAAGAGACTTGGAAACTTTCTCTTCCTCACTGTGATCTAAGATAAAATAACTGTGAGTTTGTCATTTTGGCAGAGAAAACAATAAATCCAAATGAGAAGAGCAATCAAGAGGGTGCACAGGACAGAATGAAACAGAGAGCTAAAACTGGTAAATAAACTATTTTTTAAGTTCCGTTAAAGAAACCAAAGACAGCTTTAGAAGTCCAATCTGTGAAAACTGAAATCAGGTTAGTGAAGCAAGTGATTTAAAATAAATATATGGAAAAAAAAAGCCAGGATTAAAAATGTATTTTTCTTTATCACAAAGGCTGTGTGAAAAGAACAATCTGTAGTAAATTTGTAAGTTCAAAACTGGTTATTCCTTTGAGATGGGAGAGCTGGTAGGTTTATAGGGTTTTTAAAGATAATGTTCTAACCTCCAAATCTAGACATCCTAAGTGAAATTTAATCTACTGTAGCCCAGCCATCCAAATACGAATTTGTTTTTTGAACCTTTAGATCTTTAATATTTTTTACCTTACTTTTCCTTGAAAACAGAAAATGCATTTGGTAAGAAACAACTTACCAGGACCCAGATTGTCAGTTATCTTTGTCCAGTAGAGCTGAGAGGCTTAGCATCTTTTACCTGCTCAAGTGAAAGCAAGTATATATGATATTTATCCCATAGGGTAGGCTCAGAAAAATAGAGGTGTTTTTCTCAATCTGTGGCTTAATGGCTTTTGGGAAGTATTGGGCCCTCATGAATTGCATTTGATAGAAGGACTGGCCCTTTGCAGCATATTCTAAAGTCAGGCTAGTTTCACCTCACATTTCAGAAACCACATTCATGCAAGATCTGATGCCCTTATTCATTATGATACATAATTGAACCAAAGGAAAACTAGGGCAGGTTGGTTTTTCAGAAAGAGCTCTGAAGTATGTGTTCTAGTTGTGATTGTGTGGTTAATCAGTTCTACTCAGTGCATTTGTGAAATGAGGGGACCCGTGGTTCTCAACTGGCATGACTTTGCCCCAGATATTACTGTCATGACTGGGGCTGAGCATGCTGCTGGCACCCAGTGGGTAGAGGCCAGGGATGCTGCTAAACATCCTACAGTATCCAGGACAGTCCCCCACAGCAAAGACTTATCCTACCCCAAATGTCACTAATGCTGGGGTTTAGAGGCCCTGGGCTAGCCCACCTATTGCCTCCCTTCCAGCTCCAAGAATTCTATGACTAATGATGCTCAAAGCTACCCCTGCCAGGGGCATTTCCTTTCAAACAACATTGATTAGGTGCCTTCTTTTGTGTTTGAACTAAGAACTTTTCCGTATTTGATTTACACAAAAGAGGTAAGTAAGCCTCCATTTATGAGAATTTCCACATTCCATAGAGCCACTACTCATAATGATAGCGCTGTTTGACAAGGGACATACATTTTCCTTGGCTCTATGTCAGCAAAATTATGGCTTTACCACTTTTCTAGACATTTCTCTTTCTTGTATTTCCCCAATTGTTAGGTGTAAAGACAATTAACTGAAAGGGAAATTTTAAAAAGTCAGGCAGTCTGATGTTAACTCTTAAAATGCATGCTGTTAGACTAAGTCATTCCTGACCCTGAATTTAGTTACACATCTGCAAAATGAGTGTGTTGTATGAAGTACTTTCGAAGGTACCTCCTTACTATGAAATTCTGTGTTTGTGCCCTTAAATATTACTGGAACCCTTCTGATATTTCACATCCTTAGATGATCCAAAAAAAAAAAAAAGCAAGTATTAATCAGGTCATAACTTTGGAGAGATGGAAAATCTTATAATCTACTGTCTAGGTCAAAATCATGACAAATAAGACTAGTTCTACCCCCATAGTTACTTTGATTCTTTTCTTTGTGATTGAGAAAATTGGGGTAGGGAATATTTTCTTTTATTTTGATTTTTTTCCTTTTTAAAAAAATCATGTCCTATTTACTTCCTATTTGTGGAGTAATAAGAAATTATCAATATGATTCATTGTCATTATTTCCCTTTGAATAACTATACTTTGTTTTGCTTTTCCTTAAACTAAAATCCCTGGGAGAGAAATGATTTCTTTTCAAAGTTAAATTTATATATACATATATAAATGTATATATAACATATATACATTTATATATGTGTGTGTGTGTGTGTGTGTGTGTGTGTGTGTGTGTGTTCATATAAAAGACACACATATATAACAGCCTGTATCAGGGTCCTGGTATTTGCTACTTAAATTACTTTTTTCCTTTTTTTACATTGGCAAACTTGACAACTATTTCCGTTGCAAATATCCTGAATAGGAAGGCTAAGTAGGCAACCTAAAATTTAAACAAAGATGCTTTCTATAATGAAAGCGAAGTCTTGGCTGTGTCTGGATTTCTTGTTTCTGCATCCTTTAAGTGTAGAAGACACCATGCTTTGATTCCTTTGTTTCATAATCACAAAAGACTCTGGGATAATCCTTGTAATGAACTTTGGGGATAATTTTTGCCTTTCTAGATCTCTCTGAAAGGTGATTTTAGACTGGGTGACAGGCTGTGTACAGGAAACACAATTTAGTTGGTGAACATCAACACTTTCACTTAAATTTCTTGGTAAAACAATAGTAGAGTCAAAGGAACAAAACCTCAGGATATTAAAAACCACAAGATAATTTTTCTTTAAAATTATAACACTTTGTTAACATGAACAATATGAAGGATACATTTAATGTATCTTGTACATTAAATGTACTGAATTTCTCTTTGAAATTCAGTTTTAACAGTCACCACCAAAATCCTACCCTGAGATATGAAGATGGTATTAAGCCTTAGCTGCCCATGTTGGTGGAAGGACCACAGAGCACAGGAGTGTAGGGGAGAAGGGACTGGAAAGTATTCCTGGGCTTGTAGTCCTTGCTGTGGATGGTGTCCCTGATGAATGGTGTCGCTGCTTCTGTCCACGTTCACTTCCCTTCTGTCTCTTCTTAGCATCCAGCCATTTATGTTTGTGCCAATAAAGATATGGGTGCTTTCTCAGGAAACAGAGCAGACAATATCCTTGATCCCATGGAGCTCATATCCTAGTGGGTTCTAAATATCTGAACCTTGGTCTCTGTCTCCTTCCTGCTACTCTTAACCTTCTCTGCAACCCTCTGTACTTTCTCGCTCTTACCTGTCTACTTCACACTCAGGCTACAGACTCCAAGGCCTGGCCCTCTGGTTGCCTAATCCATTAAGGGGCCCTACCTTCACTATTGGTTACTGGAGCCTACTGCTCCAGCAGTAACTTTCCTGCTTCCTGCAAAGGAGAGAAACATTACGATAGAATACAATGGAAAGAACATGGGCTTGGTGTGATCCTGGGAAGATCAGTCAACTTTCTGAACTTCAGTTTCATCCTAGAAAAATGGGGCTACTAATCTCATTTCTAATGGTACCCACACTCATACCCATTCATGATTAAATGAAACAGTCACTGTGAAAGAGCTCTGGACACTTTAAAGAGAATGCAAATTTTTAAATGTTTACTGTTGTTATCATTTCTTTTAGGAGCATTATAATTTTGGAAGAAAGGAGTTGACTTCCTACTAAAGGGCCGCCAAATACATTCTCTTCATTCTTCCCACCATGATGAGAAATCAGAGAAGCCTCTTTTCTGTGTTACTTTCTAACTTCTTCAACTTAAATTGCGCCTTTTTCCCCAAATGCATCCATGTCAGAATGTAGGATGAAAATTAAACTATATGTATAGAAAAACATAAAACTCAGCATTTTCATGCTCTAGTGCCCACTGTGATTGATTATAAAATACTTCCTCTTTCTTTTCTCTTGAGCATGTCTTAGTCAAATATCTTCACACTTTATCTATGTTATCTGCTCTGTGAAACTTGCTTTCAGACAACCACAAACTTTCAGAACTAAATAATCCAAATCCTATCTTCACAATTATGTTTTAGTCCTTTCATTTTTTAAATAGGGAATTTGAAGTAGCTAAGCATATGCTAACTTTTTCATATTTAACAAGTTCAAATTTTTTTGTTCAAGTCAGGGTCTGAAATAGATGTGTTGCTTTAAGTATGTCTGTTTTTAAGATTCACATGGATGCTTTAAAATTAGGGCTGGTAAGCAAGAAGTTATGCCATATGTTCAAAATTAAGAGACCTAAGTTATCTTGGCTTGATCTTAGTGAAATGTAGATGATTAGAATCTCTTCTCAGTAATTTGGAGTTTCTGAGATCATGTCTGTAAAATGTTGATACCTCTTTGGCCGAAGGAGGCACTCTTTAAGAAATACATTGTAATCGTCCTTGACTTTATGAACGGGGTGTTGTTTTAAATTAAAACTTTAGCAGAAATGCTAAAATTCTGATTTTGGATTACTATAGGCTCCAGGCAGGAAAGAAAAGCTGACTATAAGTGCTGCATTTGAAAATGTGTTGTTAAAAAAAGAAAAAAATTCATTTTCCCAAAGAGGTGGGAAGAGGGAAGAAAGGATGGAGTTAAAGGCTCAAGTAATTTCACGCAGTGGTGCTCTGAGTTTCAAAAGGCACAGATAACTGTGTGTGGTGTGTAGAGGGGACAGTGAGAGCAAAGGGAAAATGGATTTTCACCTTTCACTACCAAACCACAGGAAAGGAGGTTTAAAAAAACAGATGGAACAAAAGAGCCTCAGATGTGTAGGCTTTAATGAAGAGCCCATATACATTCCAATGTCCTTTTGAGTGTTGCAATGGAAAGAGCTTTTATGGTTAAACAATTTGACTTGATGGCTGAGTAGAAAGTGGGCTTCTTCTAGAGTGATGAATGCGTCAGATATTGCTATAGCATTACTTTTATGATGTCTCTGTCAATATCTAATTCTACTGGCTCTGTAGTTCTTTTAACAAATAAAGCTAAATGAATTTATTCTCTGCATGTTTTTGGTAATCTTTCTGTAATGAACAAAGATGTTATTTGCTTCATAACTTCGTGTGTTCTTGAAGTTTTGCAGGATATGATAATCAAGCCAAATTGTCAATTCTTTTTTAAAAATAAAGCTCTTAAATAAAGCTTCTTTTCTTTTGAAAAATTTGTTCTAAGTATTTTTACATTGAAAAAGACAATTCTCAAGTAAGTGAAAAGCACTGTAAGGATTTTATGGGAAATAACTATGTTACATATCTCACTGATAAAAACACATACAAGAGAATTTTACGATTCCTGTTCTTCCCTCAAAAACTAGAACCTTATGAGATTCATCTATTGAATACCAAAGCAGCGTAGAATGATGTTCATTTTCAAGAATCATTTTGAATAGTGATCTCCAAAGAAAAATGTACCAACCTCAAGATAATTCATTGGAAGGGAGGTAGGGTGCAGGTCAAACGTTAAAAAGATTTTCTTAATGTGTGTTGTTTTCAAACCTTTAGGTTTAGAAGCTATAGCCTGTGGGTCAGATCTGATTCACCACCTCTTCCATAAAGCATTATTGGCACACAGTCATGCTTATTCATTTATATATTATCCGAGGCTGCTTTCACACTATCATAGCAGTAGTAATTGTGACAGAATATATGGTTTGCAAAGCCTACAAAATACAGTATCTGGGTTTTTTTTGTTCTTCTTTCTCTAATTGTTTTAGGTGTAAGGTTAGGTTGTTTATTTGAGATGTTCCTTGTTTCTTGAGGTAGGATTGTATTGCTATAAACTTCCCTCTTAGAACTGCTTTTGCTGCATCCCATAGGTTTTGGGTCATTGTGTTTACATTGTCATTTGTTTCTAGGTATTTTTTGATTTCCTCTTTGATTTCTTCAGTGATCTCTTGGTTATTTAGTAGTATATTGTTTAGCCTTCATGTGTTTGCATTTTTTACAGATTCTTTTCCTGTAATTGATATCTAGTCTCATAGCGTTGTGGTCAGAAAAGATATTTGATATGATTTCAATTTTCTTAAATTTACCAAGGCTTGATTTGTGACCCTAAATATGATCTATGCTGGAGAATGTTCCACGAGCATTTCAAAAGAAAGCGTATTCTGTTGTTTTTGGATGGAATGTCTTATAAATATCAATTAAGTCCATCTTGTTTAATGTGCCATTTAAACCTTGTGTTTCCCTATTTGTTTTCATTTTGGGTGAGCTGTCCATTGGTTGTAATGTAAATTGATACAGCCACTATGGAGAACAGTATGGAGGTTCCTTAAAAATGTAAAAATAGAACTACCATATGACCCAGCAATCCCACTACTGGGCATATATCCTAAGAAAACCATAATTCAAAAAGAGTCATGTACCACAATGTTCATTGCAGCTCTATTTACAATAGCCAGGACATACAAGCAACCTAAGTGTCCATTGACAGATGAGTGGATAAAGAAGATGTGGCACATATATACAATGGAATATTACTCGGCCATAAAAAGAAACAGAATTGAGTTATTTGTAGTTGGGTGGATGGAACTGGAGTCTGTCATACAGAGTGAAGTAAGTCAGAAAGAGAAAAACAAATACCATATGCTAACACATAAATATGGAATCTAAAAAAAAAATAATAATGGTTCTGAAGAACCTAGGGGCAGGGCAGGAATAAAGACGCAGATGTAGAGAATGGACTTGAGGACACGGGGAGTGGGAAGGGTAAGCTGGGGCAAAGTGAGAGAGTGGCATGGACTATATACACTACCAAATTTAAAATAGATAGCTAATGGGAAGCAGCCGCATAGCACAGGGAGATCAGCTCAGTGCTTTGTGACCACTTAGAGGGGTGGGATAGGGAGGATGGGAGGGAGATGAAAGAGGGAGGAGATATGAGGATATATGTATATGTATAGCTGATTCACTTTGTTATACAGCAGAAACTAACACACCACTGTAAAGCGATTATACTCCAATAAAGATGTTAAAAAAAAATACAGTATCGGGGCCTTTACAGAAAAAGTTGGCTAACTCCTAACCTAAAGCAGTAAAAAAGATTTTAAGCTTTCCTGATGTATATGGTTTCACATTGGTCTCTTTTGTAGTTCTGAATGCTAGACACATCTCATGTATATTCTAGGTGAGATTTCCTGAGTAAGGGTCTCTTGCCCCATCCTGTACTTTCCATCATCATTGAGATTCTTTCAACTACAAGAATCTAGTAAGTATAGTCGTGAGGGTGAAAAAAAGAGTCATGGCTCTCCAACTTGTTGCAATGGACAGAGAGTCCTTAGTTGGCTATTCCTTAAGCCTGTTGCACCCTATTGCTGTTCATGTGCCCAATTGGGTATATGACTTATCATTTCAATTATTTTTGACTAAAATAATCTTCAGAGAGTGAGAAGATAACTTTACTAAAAAGACTCCTGCAAAATAATCTAGATTGAATATTCCACTATTCATATAGACATAAACAATAAGAAATGACAGAGGTCATCACGTAACACCTAGGTCTAGATAAGCTATGTTATCAACCATAAATATAAGTTATATATTTATCAGTGTTAACCTACTGGAATTTGACAAGAAGTAGGCTAATTTTTTGAAATTTTTGAAATTATTTGCAATAAGATTTTATATCTGCTTTCATTATTTTTAAAAATTTTATTGAAGTATAGTTGATTTATAATTTTGTGATAATTTCTGCTCTACAGCAAAGTGATTCAGTTATACACTACATTCTTTTTCATATTCTTTTTCATTATGGTTTATCACAGGATACTGAATATAGTTCCCTGTTCTATATACAGTAGGACCTTGTTGTTTATCCATCCTACATATAATAGTTTGCATCTTCTAATCCCAAACTCCCAATCCATTCCTCTCCCCCACCTCCCACCCTTGGCAAACACAAGTCTGTTCTCTATGTCTGTGAGTCTGTTTCTGTTTCATAACTACTTTCATTTTTAACATACCTAGCCCTAACCTTATATTTTTGCCTTGAATTTTAAGTAAAAATTGTATTATGACAACATAATTAGTAAGACATTTCCAAAGTAGGCATCTGGGGCTTGGAAATGATGTTCAATTTTCAGGAATGTTTGAAGACAAAGAGTACTCAATATTATAATTTTTAAAGTTTTGCTTAAGTAAATGTTGAGAGTCTTTTATGAGGAATCTTAATAAGGGAAAAATTGAAAACCCAATTTAATTGGGGATACATGTGTTCTTCCTGCTACAGTAAACATCATAATATAATACATAGAAAACAAAAGAATGATGAACTGAAATTCATTCCTTTGAATCAAATACCATTAGAAAATGCATAGAAAATGCCACTGAAGATTTGAAAAAGTAAGAATAAGCAAATTACGTTATATTGGAATTTTATTATTCAGCCGGATCAAAGTATAAATTTAAAAATATTCTCAATTTATAGCATTTGTGTTCTAAATATGAAATATATGAGTGACATTTTTTTCAGACTTAAAGGAAAAATAAGTCAGCACGTATTTTATTTTCTAAAATAAGTGACTTTAATAAAATCATTTTTTCAGACTTTAAAGGAAAAATAAGCCAGAAATAAGTCAGAATATATTTTATTCTCTAAAATAAGTGAATTTAATGAAATCACTGTTCTTTGGGAAAATACCCATCTTGGATGTGTGGGATACACCTTAATATGCAAACCCCCAATCCCGTGTCTTTGCATGGGTGCATATGTTGGCAACAGAAGATCCCTGAACTGATTTTGTTCTAGGAATCGGAGGAGGTAAGGCTATAGAGTGAATCACAGAGGAAGTCATATTTGCAGGAGGCTCTCTCTTTCTGTGACAGCCTGGACACAGATAAGTTGCTATGTGAAATACTGTATAGCTGACAGTCTTCATTGTTTGAGGAAAAATAAGGACTAAACAGACTCACACCCCAAAGCCTGTATCTTTGGAGCACAAAGACAATCTCAGGCGGTGGTCCCTTCCTCATATGAACCTCTTGCAAAAATTTATGGTCTAGGAAAGATTCCTTTACTATTGAGATAAATAAATCTTTAAAAAAGGGAAAAGAAAAGTTCCTAGATTAGATAACAGAAAAAGCAGTCTTTAAGCTGGGACTGTTAAACCAAGTGATTGAGAACAGCTGAGGATAACAAAGTGTTCTAGGTGCTACAAACAAAAGGAAAGGAGAGGTTATAATGTGCAGAATGGGAAGGTTGAATTCAGGCCAAAATTTCCTTAAACAAGACAAACAAGACCCCCTTATATGCTAAAGGATAAACTTTACATGGAAAATACAATCATTAGAGTATCTAAACATTAAAATGTAACATCAACGCTCATAAGGCAAAAGCAAGAGATAGGATGAGAAAAAGTGAAAATACATTGGTGGTAAAATACTTTAACTCATTTTATAGTTGTTGATAGATTACATAGGACAGTAGGTAAAAATAGATCCTCTAAAGTAAATTGAATTAATATATATGTAGTTGGGCTCTGTATCCTGCAAAAAAGCCAAACCAAAACAGAAACTATTCTTTTGCATATCTGTGGACTCTTCACAAAACCCAACCATGTATTGAGGTTAGGCCCAAAAGGAAAAGCTTTTAGTTGCCATGATAAAAGTAATACAAGATAGGGGTAGGGAATTAAGAGTACAAACTACTATGTAGTTATTTATTTATAAAATAAATAAGCTACAAAGATACATTGTAGAGCACAGGGAATATAGCCAATATTTTATAATAACTATAAATGTAGTATAATCTTTAAATTGTGAATCACAATGTTGTACACCTAAAATTTATATAATATTGTAAATCAACTCTACCTCAGTAAAAAAACTATTAACTGCCAAGATAAAAATAATACAGAGAAATTTCTCTGATCACAAAAATTTTATAAATTAATAACAAATTTAGAAAACACAAAAAGTCCCTGCCATCTGTATGTTGAAAAATTTGCTCTTTAACAAATTATTTTATTAAAGGGGAAATTCAAAATAAAATTTCTATGTGGAGAAAAAGACAATGAAAAATCATCTATTATAACTTATAGAATATAGTTAAAATAGCCCTTGGAAGAAAATTTATAACTCTAAATATGTTTAATGAATAAGAGAATGAAAATAAATCAATTAAATATTCAATTTGGAAAATTAAAGAACAGTAAGATCTCCTGCTCATAAGAAAAGCAAAAGAAAGGAACTGATGAGAATTGACAAAAATAACTGTAAAACAGAAAAGCTGTAGAAAGCATACATAAAAAATATGTTTTTGAAAAAAGTGTGTAAAATAGTAACAGTGTAGTAACACTATTACAGTGTAACAATACTTTCAAAATTCTGAAGGAAATTATTTTGCAACTTAGAATTTTGGATTTAATTTTAAAAATTAAATGATTTAATCCAAAAAAATTAAATGATTTAGTCCAAAAAATTATGCAAGGACAGAACAAAGTTTTCAACATGCAAGGTGTCAAAAATTGGCTTCCCAAATTCCATTTTCCCAGGAAGCTCCTTTAAGTCCCAGTGAATGAGAAGAAACATGGAAAAGAAAAAACATGGGCTACTGGAAACAGGAGATCAAACACAATAGAAAAGCAAAGCAAATTCCCAGGACAAAGGTAAAAAGAATCACAGGATAACAACCTACACAAAGCATAGAAGACAAGCAGCACAGATTGGAAAACGTGCCTCCAGTGACATACCTGTAGAAGCTGTCACCACCAACGGTCCTTTCTGCTTTGTACAGTCCTGACCACAGACAGTGCTCAAGTGAGCTTGTCCAAAATTCTTAGCTCTCTTTGGCCTGTGCAAATGCTGATAAAATTCTGCTCTCTCCTCCCTGCCCAGTTGCCTGGAATAGCTGATACCATCTGACCCTACAGAAGTGTTCAGGTTTGACCGACTCCTGAGAGATGGAGGTTAGTCCAGAGAGCTTAGAAGCGTAGAACACAGAGCAGCACACCCTCTTCAAACTTTTCCCCCTGGATTGGTTAGACCTTGGTTAGATTGCTCTCTATAAGGAACTCTTGGATTCCCCTGGATCACTACAGGCTGCCTCCTGACATTTTCTCACAATGGATTCTTGAACCATCTGAGACAAATGATACAAATGAACTTATATACAAAGGAGAAACAGACATAGAAAACAAACTCATGGTTACCAAAGGGAAAAGGTGGGGGGAGGGATAAATTAGGAGTTTGACATTAACATATACACACTACTGTATATAAAATAGATAAACAGCTAGGACCTACTATATAGCACAGGGAAGTATACTCAGTATTTTGTAATAACCTATAAGGGAAAATAATCTGAAAAAAATAGATATATGTATGTATAACTGAATCATTTTGCTGTCTACCCAAACTAACACAATATTGTAAATCAACTATACTTCAATAAAGATAAATAAATAAATTTTAAAAAACATTCAAGGAAAACACAAAAAGCTGAAGCCAGACTATAAACCAGAGACTGTTCAGCTCCTCTTCCTAGGCACTGTCAACTATCAATAACAATGCTGTCTTTTTCTTACACAGCTAGTCTTTGTGCTTACTACTCAATTTTCATATTAATCCTTTTCCACACTGATTAATTAGTTGTTGATAAAATAATGAAATGGTTGATTGAGAAATAAAACTCAATTAGAATACATTTTAATCTAAAAGCCATCTTTAGTGGACAAATACTACAACCCTTCCATTAAATTGCACGTTAACGTGACTATTATTTAATAATAATAATGTTAGAGGCAATAGCCAATGGGATTAGACAAAAGAAAGTCCTGCAAAGTATAAAAACTGGCAAAGAAGAGATAAATTTATGACTGTGTTAGGTGATTTAATGTTTTAGGTGATATACCTGGGACTTCCAAGAGAATCACTGAATGATGATTATCATCAGTGAGACAACTCAGTAATGTGTGTTATAGGGAATCCATAGCTTTCATGTACTGATATAGAAATGTTCCAAAATTGTAATCAAATGGAAAAAAAAAAACCTCAAACAAATAAGATGCAGAACACTGTGTATAGGATGTTATCTTTTTAATAAGTGTATGTTTGTAGTCTGTGTGTGTGAAATGAGAATGTATATTTGTAATTGCTTGATATATAAAATAAACACTTGAAGCACAAACAAGAAACTAATAAAACACTTTTAGTCATATTTTCAAGGTACATAAGGTTAAAACCCCTCATTTTTACAAACTTAAAAACCCTAGAATTTAATTTTCTAACCTGCTTAAAATTTTCCAAGAGTTTTTTAAAGTATGTTTTGAAGTAAGTTTTTAAGGTAAGTTTGAACCCATTGTGGGGGCATCTACTGATACAGCAAACACATTCAGCATAAATTTTAGAAAACCAATCGGTGGCTTAAAAATACATGGCTTTGGCAAAATCAATTCAGCTTACATGAAAAGAAATATTAATTGTATAGTCTTAAAAGTTGAATTTACCTGTTTAGCTGAATGTCATTTTGAGCAATGTGCATTATTTTGTACTGAATTTCCATTTCACACAAAGCCAAACACATTCATTCATTACTAATGGCATTCTTGACCTCATTGAAAATATTATATTCTTTTGAAAACTCAATTGTTACTGCATTAAACATCTGCTCTGTTAGGCATTATGCTTGATGCTGAGGCCTCAAAGGTGAATAAAACAGGTTTTATTTTAGAAGTTTTATCCCCTAAGAGGTTTTACTGTAGGATAATCACTGTCAATTTATTACATTACATTAAAAATTTCAGGAATATAAGAGGTGCTTTAAAAAGATCTGCAAAATAGTAGCCCTTTTCTTTTATGATGGGTATATCTATATATATATATATCTATATATATATATATAGATATATATATATATATGTCTTTCTTGTGAGTTTTCTTTGTAGATTCATGACTTCCCTCTTGTGGTTTCCTTGTTCTGTTCACATAATTCAAGGCCTCATCTAGCAGCTCTTACTTTCTCAAAGACTTCCTCAGGCAGGCATCCCTTTCCAGGGGATGGAAAGACCCTCTCTAGTTAAGACCTCATTACCTTTCCCCTCTACATTTGAGCACGTCTGTTTGTTCTCCAGTTTCTTTCCAAAGTAACACCCTGCCTGGAATGGACATCTTCGTTCATTCTTTCTAGACTCACCCCTTCCTGAGCCCTTCCCCATACTCAGCTCAACCGGAAACTTATGGCACCATGAATTATACAATGATTTGATACCCTCTATGATGCTCTCCCCCTTTCTGCCCCCAGTTTCTTCCAGACCAAATCACAAGCACCTTTAATTTAATTTCCACTGTTACTACCTCTTCAATGAAAATTCTTCTAGTCCCATCCTCCCCACTTTGGGATGAGCTCTCTCCTTCCTTAAACAAACATGGCCCTGTTGGGAGACTCTGTGGGCACTTGATCAGTTCTGCAGGAGAGGCTGGAGATGGGCGACCAACGGGAATTACTGGAAGAGACAGACAATGCACTATAAAAGGAGTCTTGTGAGGATCCAGAATATGAAGGGAGGTTTTCTTCCAACTAGTAAAAGATTCTGATGCAAAGTCTATAATATTTAGACTTAATTCCAAGTGAGCTTGACCTTTGCCCACTAACATCCTCTTTATGCCTTTCTTCTTCCCAGGATGTGCCTGTCCCTCCCAAGCCTTTTTCTCTCCATCCTTTACATCAAACTAAACTCCGTCCTCCTGCTAAGTCTCTGATGCATCCACAGACCCTCCCACATGCTGACTGTCTTACCCCAGGACCCTTCAGTCACTTGTCCTCCTTCTCCCTGAGTGATGAACAGGAGAATTCTCACACCCTGTTTAGTCACAACGCATATAATAAGGTGAGAATGCCCTGTGCTGTGAACCTTCTTCATGCTTAACTTTCGAAACTTATATGTGGATGAAACATATATTAAGAATATTTAAATATATTAAGAATGTTAAATATTTGTGTGAAGACACATGTCCTTAAAAAAAGATAATAATTAACCTTGGGGAATTATTAAATATTTATGTTTCCTTTAAAAGTCATTTCCTAATTTGCATTGCTCATTGTTTCATGTTCTAATCCCAAGGTGGAAATCCCAAGACATGTTTCAAAACCTTAAAAGATGCCATTATTAATTTATCTTCTAGTCTTAGTTTAACATTCTTAAAAAGCTTCTTAAAATGACAATACCTTGATGAGGAAGCATTTATAATTGAAGTCAGTGGGCAAATAAATAATTAGAATTTCTGCAGATATCTGCAATAAATATTAATATTTTATTTAAAAATGTATCTATCTGTCTCATAATGTATAGTGATGGGATATGTAACAAGTAATGAGGTGTTCAGTACCTTAAAAATATGTATATATATTTTTAAAAAAGCAAAAATACTTATAGTTGGCTTTGGAATGTAATCATATATATTCTATTAGAAGCAAGCAGTCAATAGCACATAAGGCTTATGTATAAGCATCCTTTGCTCTTCTGAGCATCACCATAAAGACATTCTGGCTTAACACAGACTCTCAGACCTTGAAACTTTTCTAAAAGAATTGACTAGTCAAAATCAACCTGCAATTAAATCTTTTTTTAAAATGTAAAATCTTGTTTTAAAACATTTGTTTTGCAAATTCTCTATATTTAATGAAATACACCTCTATATTTGGAAATCAATCAAGGGCATATGTAGTTGAACAATATTCCTTGGGCCTTAAAGCATTAAAAAAAATGTTCATAAACCCAGTCTAAACACAAAGAATCATCTAAAAAGTGAACATAATTATATGAGGAAAAATTATCTTTTATACTTAATAACATTTATCATGACTGAGTTGTCAACCCTGAATTAAATTTTTAAAACATCCGTTTTCTGCAAAACAAATGTTTTTAGGCAAAGTTCAGGATGACATTTGTATGGCCTTTGGTTCCTTCTCATTCTAGGTCTAGAAAAAGAAGTATTTCAGGGAGAGTATGATATTTTAAAATGATTTTATATTATCTGTAATTCTCTCTCTTTTAGTACTAGCCAACGTATATGACATCCATTTAGCTATTAAATAGAGTTAAAAATTCTGATACTAACAACCATTTTCTTATATAAATTATCATCTATGATAGGATTATAATTGTATTTTATAGATATCAATTGCTTCAAATAGCTCTTCTTTTGACATTTTTAGTGGTGTTTTCTGGAGACATTCAGCAAAGGTAGAGTCAGTATTTCATTCATAATTTAGCCTTTGCTTGGTCAGGCTGTGAAAAACAATATATGAAAGCCATTTGAGGCTAGACAACTATTTTCAGTCTACACAAGCTTCACAATAGATTTCATCTCTCAGTGTCTGAGATTTATTGATATTTTCACACCTGAAATGATAATAATGATGATGATGATGATGTTGTACTTAGACAACATTTCTTGATGGAAGATTCAGTTGCTTAGTTTTGTATTTTAATTGCTCCTATTAAAATGTATGAATTTTACTTAATTTGATATCAATGTTTACAAACACTGTGTTGTAAATATTCAGCCAATACCATACCAAGTTATCAAGACTTGTGTTTCTTTTTTACTGAAAATAGCTTCTTGTCTGAAATTGTAAAACGTAACTGTCATTTAAATTAACTTCTCTCCAATATCCTAACATCCTTCCCAGATCTCACTTTGCAGCTTTATCTGCTGGGCTCATCTCCAAACTCAAACCTTCCCTTCCCTCCCCTCCCCCAGAGGTCCACATTGAACTCGACCTTACATAACTGCCTCTGGGGCTCCCTTATCAACTGGGGCTACAGAAGATGTTTGACAAGTTTTGTTCTTCTGTTTCATCTGTAGTGTGTGCTTCTCTCTTGTCCTAAATACTTACACTAATCCCTGCTCTATTCTCTTACTGTCATTAGTTCATATGATGAACTTCATATGATGTCCTATCATATATGAAGATGCTCAGGTGTTTCCCTGTTATTGTGCTTAAACCAGTATTTCCTCTCTTTTCCCCGTCTCATGAAGGGAGTCATTACTCTTATTTCCTTCTTTAACCCTTATAACTAACATAGCCCAATGGATAAGAGCATGGTGTCTTTAGTCAGTCCATCTGAGTTCATTTCTTGAACCCACTCCTTCCAGATGGTGATAGTGGGCAAGTGAGGATGGTAATAGTACTGTCTTAATAGAATATTATGAGATTAAGATGGACTAATATGTATAAAGCACTTAGGATAGTGCCTGGGACATAACAAGAACCATATAAGAGTTAGGTCTTTGCATAAGCCTTCCTGAATTGTCATTGCCATCACTCTCCTACACCTTCATTTGTTCTTTTTCCATTGAACCCATCTTCTTTGTATGCAGAAACTTCAAAACACAAAATAAAATGAATACTTCCCCTTCCTTTTCCTTGCTGATGCTACAAACCTAGTAATTTCAAGACTTTCTCTCAAAGTGATCAGTAGCCATCGCTCTTCTGTAAATTACTCTTTAATTCATTCTTGAAGGCATTTTGTCTTTCACCTCAACCACTCTACTGAAATTTCTCTCTCAAGGGTAAACTGCTTGTCAGCAAACTCAGCTGAATTTTCTGAGTCTTCTATCTCTTTTATGCCTTTTAGCAATTGACACCGTTGATCATTCACTCTTGAATCTCTGTCATCATTCTGCTCTTGGGATAATATGTACATTTCAACTCCCTGACTGTTCCTTCTTTGTTTTCTTGGTGGACATGTCCTCCTCTACCTCTTCTCTCTAACTGCCTCACTTCAGATATTCACCTACTCACAGGCTTCTGGGGTGATCTTACTTGTACTGATAATCCTCAAATCCACATGTCCATTTCTGCTTCTCCTCTGAGTTCCAGTTTTATACCTTCAGATGCTTGCTTGTCAGTTCCCCCAGGGTGCCATGCTGTCACCTCAGACTTATCATTCATGTCGTCTCAAACCAGTTCTGTTCTGGCAGAACCCCAAATACCCTGTATCGTAAACAACCCAGCCCATTAAACTCAAACACAATCTCCACCTTCTCACTCTCTAAAACGTATAACACTACTAAAAACTCTACCACTAATCCTAAAAGAAATGCTCCTAACACAACCTTATTAGAAACCCAAACCTCAGGGTACTGCTCAGTAGCCATAGCTGTCGTGTAACCAAACACAACCAACATTCCCCCCAGATAAATCAAAAATACTATTAAACCTAAAAATGAACCACCAAAGTTTAAAACAATCCCACACCCAACACCACCACCCACAATCAACCCTAAACCCCCATAAATAGGTGAAGGCTTTGAAGAAACCCCCATAAAACTAATTACAAAAATAACGCTTATAATACAAACAATGTATGTCATCATTATTCTCACATGGACTTCAACCATGACCAATGACATGAAAAATCATCATTGTCATTCAACTACAAGAACACCAATGACCAACATTCGAAAAACACACCCACTAATAAAAATCCTCAATTACAATTTATCGACCTTCCCACCCCATCAAATATCTCTTCATGATGGAACTTTGGCTCCCTACTTAGTCTCTGTCTAATCGTACAAATCCTAACAGGCCTATTCCTAGCAATACACTACACACCACACACGACAACTGCCTTCTCATCTGTCACGCATATTTGCCGAGATGTTAATTACGGCTGAATTATTCGATATCTACATGCAAACAGAGCTTCCATATTCTTCATTTGCCTTTACGCCCACGTAGGACGTGGCCTATACTATGGCTCCCACGCCTTCCAAGAAACATGAAACATTGGAGTAATACTACTATTCACAGTTATAGCTACTGCATTCGTAGGCTATATCCCACCCTGAGGACAAATATCATTTTGAGGCGCAACCGTCATTACCAACCTCCTATCAGCAATCCCCTACATCGGTACCACTCTAGTCAAATGAATTTGAGGTGGCTTTTCCGTTGACAAAGCAACACTAACATGCTTCTTTGCCTTCTACTTCATTCTCCCCTTTATCATCCTAGCACTAGCAACCATCCACCTACTATTCCTCCACGAAACAGGATCTAACAATCCCACAGGAATTCCATCCAACACAGACAAAATCCCATTTCACCCCTACTACATAATCAAAGACATCCTAGGTGCCTTACTACTAATCTTAACCCTACTTACACTAACCTTATTCGCACCTGACCTGTTAGGAGACCCCGACAACTACACCCCAGCAAACCCACTCAGCACCCCAGCACACATTAAACCAGAATGGTACTTCCTATTTGCATACACAATCTTACGATCAATCCCCAACAAACTAGGAGGAGTTTTAGCCCTACTACTCTCAATCCTTGTCCTAATGTTCATCCCAATACTCCACACATCTAAACAACGAAGCATAATATTCCGACCCTTCAGTCTACTTTTATTCTGAATACTAGTCGCAGACTTCCTAACCCTAACATGAATTGGAGGTCAACCCGTAGAACACCCATACATAATTGTAGGCCAATTAGCATCCATCTTATATTTTCTCCTAATCCTAGTGTTAATACCAGTAACTAGTCTTATCGAGGATAAACTCCTAAAGTGAAGAGTCTTTGTAGTATAACAAAATATCCCGGCTTTGTAAACCAGAAAAGGAGAAAACCACACCTCCCTAAGACTCAAGGAAGAAGCATTGCACCTCACCGCCAGCACCCAAAGCTGAAATTCTACATAAACTATTCCCTGAAAAAGGTTTATTGTAGAATAACCACAAGGCTACAGTGCTATGTCAGTATTGAAAATAATTTATTTTATAATACTTTTGTTATATAAATCATACACACATGTACCTCCACGTGTCAATAATAGCGTCTTCCTGTAAATGTATATATGTACATGCTATGTATAACTGTGCATTCAACTATTTTCCCCACGAGCAGTTAAAGCTCGTATTAAATTTTATTAATTTTACATATTACATAAAATTATTGATCATACATAGGACATGTCCTGAAACAAATTCAAGTCAGCTAACACTATGGCCGCTCCATTAGATCACGAGCTTAATCAACATGCCGCGTGAAACCAGCAACCCGCTCAGCAGGCATCCCTCTTCTCGCACCGGGCCCATAAATCGTGGGGGTAGCTAACGGTGATCTTTATAAGACATCTGGTTCTTACTTCAGGACAATTTTAACTTAAAATCGCCCACTCGTTCCCCTTAAATAAGACATCTCGATGGGTTAGTGACTAATCAGCCCATGCTCACACATAACTGACATTTCATACATTTGGTACTTTTTATTTTTGGGGGGGGATTTGCACAGACTCAGCTATGACCTTAAAAGGTCTCGTCACAGTCAAGCAAATTGTAGCTGGACTTGTATGTATTTGTTATTTGACTAACACAACCAACATGTGCAATTAAATTAATGGTTACAGGACATAGTACTCCACTATTCCCCCTGGGCTCAAAAAACTGTATCTCGTAGTGGATCAAACCCCCCTTACCCCCTACAAAACTAACCATCTGCTTAGATATTCACCACCCCCCTAGACAGGTTCCTCCCTAGATCTATGAACCATTTTATTCATAAATCAATACTAAATCTGACACAAGCCCTATAATGAAATTATACGAACATCTTTTACACCCCATAGGTTAATGTAGCTTAAATTTTTCATAAAGCAAGACACTGAAAATGTCTAGATGGGCTCGCCAGCCCCATCAACATAAAGGTTTGGTCCCAGCTTTTCTATTAATTTTTAACAGACTTACACATACAAGCATCCACATCCCGGTGAGAATGCCCTCCAAATCACAACGATCAAAAGGAGCGGGTATCAAGCACGCTACACTAGCAGCTCACAACACCTTGCTTAACCACACCCCCACAGGACACAGCAGTGATAAAAATTAAGCCATGAACAAAAGTTTGACTAAGTCATGTTAACTAGGGTTGGTAAACTTCGAGCCAGCCACCGCGGTCATACGATTGACCCAAATTAACAGAGACACGGCGTAAAAAGTGTTAAGGAATCACACAGAATAAAATCAAATCTTAATTAAGCTGTAAAAAGCCATAATTAAAACTAAGCTAAACCACGAAAATGACTTTAGTACAATCTGAGTACACGACAACTAAGACCCAAACTGGGATTAGATACCCCACTATGCTTAGTCGTAAACCTAAATAGTCACAAAACAAGACTATTCGCCAGAGTACTACTGGCAACAGCCTAAAACTCAAAGGACTTGGCGGTGCTTCATATCCCTCTAGAGGAGCCTGTACTGTAACCGATAAACCCCGATTAACCTCACCAACCCTTGCTCCTTCAGTCTATATACCGCCATCTTCAGCAAACCCTAAAAGGGAGTGAAAGTAAGCATAACTACCATACATAAAAACGTTAGGTCAAGGTGTAACCTATGGGATGAGAAGAAATGGGCTACATTTTCTATACTAAGAACACCCCTCATACCCACACGAAAGTTTTTATGAAATCTAAAAACCAAAGGAGGCTTTAGTAGTAAATTAAGAGCAGAGTGCTTAATTGAATAAGGCCGTGAAGCACACACACACTGCCCGTCACCCTCCTCAAGTACCACAGCAAAGCCCCAGCTCACTAACCCATGCTAAGCTACGAGAGGAGACAAGCCATAACAAGGTAAGCATACTGGAAAGTGTGCTTGGATAAAACAAGATGTAGCTTAAACAAAGCACCTAGTTTACACCTAGAAGATTCCACAACCCGTGTATATCTTGAACTAAACCTAGCCCACACCCCCTCCCACCGCTACTACCATAAACTAATCAAATAAAACATTCATCATACATCTAAAGTATAGGAGATAGAAATTTAATCACCAATGGCGCTATAGAGAAAGTACCATAAGGGAAAGATGAAAGAAACACTAAAAGTAAAAAAAAGCAAAGCTTACCACTTGTACATTTTGCATAATGACTTAACTAGTAACAACTTAGCAAAGAGACCTTAAGCTAAATTACCCGAAACCAGACGAGCTACTTACAAGCAGTAACTAGAACAAACTCATCTATGTGGCAAAATAGTGAGAAGAATTATAATAGAGGTGAAAAGCCTAACGATCCTGGTGATAGCTGGTTGTCCAAGAAAGGAATTTCAGTTCAACGTTAAAATAATACTAAAAACCACATCAAGTCTTAACGTATATTTAATCGTTAGTCTAAAAAGGTACAGCTTTTTAGAAATGGATACAACTTTAACTAGAGAGTAATATAAACATAAACCATAGTTGGCCTAAAAGCAGCCACCAATTGAGAAAGCATTCAAGCTCGACAATAAAACAATGTTTTAATTCCAACAATAAGTAAACCCACTCCTAGCCTGACTATTGGACTAATCTATACAACTATAGAAGCAATACTGTTAACATGAGTAACAAGAAATTTTTCTCCTTGCACAAGCTTACATCAGTAACTGATAATATACTGATAATTAACAGCTAGTAAATATAACCCAACACTAAATTATTTATTAAAAACACTGTTAACCCAACACAGGCATGCATTAAGGAAAGATTAAAAAAAGTAAAAGGAACTCAGCAAACACAAACTCCGCCTGTTTACCAAAAACATCACCTCTAGCATAACCAGTATTAGAGGCACAGCCTGCCCAGTGACAATCATTAAATGGCCGCGGTATCCTGACCATGCAAAGGTAGCATAATCATTTGTTCTCTAAATAAGGACTTGAATGAATGGCCACACGAGGGTTTTACCATCTCTTACTTTTAATCAGTGAAATTGACCTCCCCGTGAAGAGGCGGGGATAACAAAATAAGACGAGAAGACCCTATGGAGCTTCAATTAATCAACCCCAAAATCACAAACCCAAACCACCAAGGGATAACAAAGCTTTATATGGGTTGACAATTTCGGTTGGGGTGACCTTGGAGTACAAAAAACCCTCCGAGTGATTAAAGCCTAGGCCTACTAGCCAAAGCATAATATCACTTATTGATCCAAAGTTTTGTTCAACGGAACAAGTTACCCTAGGGATAACAGCGCAATCCTATTCTAGAGTCCATATCGGCAATAGGGTTTACGATCTCGATGTTGGATCAGGACATCCTAATGGTGTAGCCGCTATTAAGGGTTCGTTTGTTCAACGATTCAAGTCCTAAGTGATCTGAGTTCAGACCGGAGTAATCCAGGTCGGTTTCTATCTATTACGCATTTCTCCCAGTACGAAAGGACAAGAGAAATAAGGCCAACTTCAAATAAGCGCCTTCAAACAATTAATGATCTAATCTCAACTTAATAAATAAGCGCAAATCATACCTGCCCAAGACCAGGGCTTTGTTGAGGTGGCAGAGTCCGGCAATTGCATAAAACTTAAACTTTTACACCCAGAGGTTCAAATCCTCTCCCCAACAAAATGTTTATAATTAACATCCTAACACTCGTCCTCCCTATCCTCTTAGCCGTAGCGTTCCTAACACTAGTAGAGCGCAAAATCCTAGGTTATATACAGCTCCGAAAAGGACCAAACATCATGGGCCCACATGGCCTGCTCCAACCCTTTGCTGATGCAATCAAGCTATTCACTAAAGAACCCCTATGACCAGCTACATCCTCCACCACTATATTTATCATTGCACCCGTACTTACCCTAACCCTAGCCCTCACAATATGAAGCCCCCTACCCATACCATATCCCCTCATCAACATAAACCTAGGAATATTATTCATGCTAGCAATATTCAGCCTAGCCGTCTACTCTATCCTATGATCTGGCTGAGCTTCCAACTCAAAATACGCACTAATTGGAGCTCTCCAAGCAGTAGCACAAACAATCTCATATGAAGTAACACTAGCCATTATCCTCCTATCAGTACTTCTAATAAACGGCTCCTTTACCCTATCCACACTAACCACAACACAAGAACAACTATGACTATTTTTTCCTTCATGACCATTAGCCATAATATGATTCATTTCCACCCTGGCAGAAACTAACCGAGCCCCCTTCGATTTAACAGAAGGAGAATCAGAACTCGTATCCGGCTTCAATGTAGAATATGCAGCAGGCCCTTTCGCCCTATTCTTCCTAGCAGAATATGCCAACATCATTATAATAAATATATTCACAACTATCTTATTTCTAGGAGCATTCCACAACCCCTACACACCAGAACTATACATAACAAACCTCATTGTCAAAACACTACTGCTCACAATATCCTTCCTATTAATTCGAGCATCTTACCCCCGATTCCGATATGATCAATTAATACACCTACTCTGAAAGAATTTCCTTCCCCTAACACTAGCCCTCTGTATATGACAGGTCTCACTGCCCGTTATAATAGCAGGCATTCCCCCCCAAACATAAAAGACAAGAAATATGTCTGACAAAAGAGTTACTTTGATAGAGTAAATAATAGAGGTTTAAACCCTCTTATTTCTAGAACAATAGGAATCGAACCTACCCCTAAGAATTCAAAGTTCTCCGTGCTACCACATTACACTATAATCTACAGTAAGGTCAGCTAAACAAGCTATCAGGCCCATACCCCGAAAATGTTGGTTTATACCCTTCCCATACTAATAAATCCATCCACCCTTATCATTATCCTAATAACCCTCGTCCTAGGCACAGTAATCGTAACCACCACCTCTCATTGACTATTCACCTGAATTGGATTTGAAATAAATACAATAGCCATTATCCCCATCATAATAAAAAATTCTAATCCCCGAGCCACAGAAGCCTCCACTAAATATTTCCTATCACACACTACCGCATCCACGCTACTCATAATAGCAGTCATTATTAACCTACTACACTCCGGCCAATGGACCATCACAAAACTTTTCAACCCAACAGCATCTATACTAATAAAAAAGGCCCTAGCTATCAAACTAGGACTATCCCCCTTCCACTTCTGAGTACCCGAAGTAGCACAAGGCATCCCCCTAACTACAGGCCTAATCCTACTCACGTGACAAAAACCCGCACCCCTATCCATCCTCTATCACATCTCATCATCGATCAACCTGCATCTAATGCTAATTATATCTTTACTTTCTGTCCTTAGTCGGAGGATGAGGTGGACTAAACCAAACACAACTCCGACAGATTATGGCCTACTCATCAATCGCCCACATAGGATGAATAGCAACCATCCTACTATATAACCCAACCCTAACTTTACTACACTTACTAATCTATATCACAATAACTTTCACCATGTTCATGTTATTCATCCAAAACTCAACCACCACTACATTATCACTATCCCAAACATGAAACATAATACCCGTCACCACAACCCTCACCATGCTCACCCTACTCTCCATAGGAGGACTCCCTCCACTTTCAGGTTTCATACTCAGATGAATGATTATTCAAGAATTAACAAAAAATGATATTCTTATTATACCAACATTCATAGCCATTACAGCACTACTCAACTTATATTTCTACATATGCCTCGCCTACTCCACAGCATTCACCCTATTCCCCTCTACAAACAACATAAAAATAAAACGACAATTTCACTCCACAAAACAAATAACCCTTCTACCAACAGCAATCGTAATATCCACAATACTCCCACCTCTCACACCAATACTCTCCATCTTACTGTAGGAGTTTAGGTTAAATCAGACCAAGAGCCTTCAAAGCCCTAAGCAAGTATAATTTACTTAACCCCTGCCTAATAAGTATTGCAAGACTATACCTTACATCAATTGAATGCAAATCAAACACTTTAATTAAGCTAAATCCTCACTAGATTGGAGGGATACATCTCCCACAAACTTTTAGTTAACAGCTAAATACCCTAATCAATTGGCTTCAATCTACTTCTCCTGCCGCGAGAAAAGAAAAGCGGGAGAAGTCCCAGCAGGATTGAAGCTGCTTGCTTGAATTTGCAATTCAAAATGATCATTCACCACAGAACTTGGCAAAAAAAAGGACTCTACCTCTGTCTTCAGATTTACAGTCTAATACCTACTCGGCCATTTTACCTATGTTCATAAATCGCTGACTATTCTCAACTAACCACAAAGACATTGGCACCTTATACCTGTTATTTGGTGCCTGAGCAGGAATAGTAGGCACTGGCCTAAGCTTATTAATTCGCGCTGAACTAGGTCAACCTGGCACACTAATTGGAGACGACCAAGTTTATAACGTACTAGTAACAGCCCATGCCTTCGTGATAATTTTTTTCATAGTCATACCTATCATAATCGGTGGGTTTGGAAACTGACTAGTTCCCTTAATAATTGGAGCACCTGACATAGCTTTTACCCGTATAAACAACATAAGCTTCTGACTACTTCCTCCTTCCTTCCTATTTCTAAAAGCATCCTCAATGGTTGAAGCTGGTGCGGGCACAGGCTGAACTGTATATCCCCCTTTAGCCGGAAACCTAGCACATGCAGGAGCCTCAGTAGACCTTACCATTTTCTCCCTACACCTAGCCGGTGTATCCTCAATCCTCGGAGCTATCAATTTCATTACAACTATCATTAACATAAAACCACCCGCTATAATCCAATACCAAACACCCCTCTTCGTATGATCAGTCCTAGTCACAGCAGTATTACTCCTATTTTCACTACCCGTCTTAGCAGCCGGAATTACCGTACTATTAACTGACCGGAACCTAAACACAACCTTCTTTGACCCTGCAGGAGGAGGAGACCCAATCCTGTATCAGCACCTATTTTGATTCTTCTGCCACCCCGAAGTATATATCCTAATCCTACCCGGCTTTGGAATAATTTCACACATTGTAGCTTACTACTCAGGAAAAAAAGAACCTTTCGGGTATATGGGAATAGTCTGAGCCGTAGTGTCTATCGGGTTCTTAGGCTTTATCGTATGGGTTCGCCATATATTCACGGTTGGTATAGACATCAACACGCGAGCATATTTTACATCAGCCACTATAATCATTGCTATCCCCACAGGAGTAAAAGTCTTTAGTTGATTAGCATCACTTCATGGAGGGAATATTAAATGATCCCCCGCTCTAATATGAGCCCTAGGCTTTATTTTCCTCTTCACAGTAGGTGGCCTAACTGGCATTGTTCTAGCTAATTCATCACTAGATATTGTTCTCCATGATACCTACTACGTAGTCGCCCAATTTCACTACGTACTTTCAATAGGAGCTGTCTTCGCCGTCATAGGAGTGTTTGTCCACTGATTCCCACTATTCTCAGGATACACACTTAACTCAACATGAGTGAAAATCCACTTTATAATTATATTCGTAGGTGTAAACCTAACATTCTTCCCACAACATTTCTTAGGTTTATCCAGCATACCTCGATGATATTCCGACTACCCAGATGCCTACACAACATGAAACACTATTTCATCAATAGGCTCTTTCATCTCACTAACAGCAGTTATACTAATAATTTTCATTACCTGAGAACCATTTACATCCAAACGAGAAGTATTAACAGTAGACCTCACCTCCACAAACCTTGAATGACTTACTTAAATGGATGTCCTCTATCCTATCATACATTTGAAGAACCAGCATACGTCAACCCAAAATGATCAAGAAAGGAAGGAATTGAACCTTCTCTAATTGGTTTCAAGCCAACACCATAACCACTATGTCTTTCTTTATAAATGAGATATTAGTAAAGCCTTACATAACTTTGTCAAAGTTAAGTCACAAGTGAAAATTCTGTATATCTCCATGGCATATCCCTTTCATCTAGGCTTCCAAGATGCAACATCACCCATTATAGAAGAACTCCTACACTTCCATGATCATACATTAATAATTATTTTCCTAATTAGCTCCCTGGTCCTCTATATCATCACCATAATACTTACAACCAAACTAACACATACCAGCACAATAGACGCCCAAGAAGTAGAGACTGTTTGAACTATCCTCCCAGCCACCATTTTAATTCTAATTGCCTTACCCTCCCTATGAATCCTCTACATAATAGACGAAATTAATAACCCTTCTCTTACTGTAAAAACAATAGGCCACCAGTGATACTGAAGCTACGAATACACCGACTATGAAGACCTAAACTTCGACTCTTACATAATCCCAACGTCAGACCTAAAACCAGGAGAACTACGACTACTAGAAGTGGACAATCGAATAGTCTTACCTATACAAATAACAATCCGAATACTAGTCTCCTCCGAAGACGTGCTACACTCATGAGCTGTGCCCTCCCTAGGCCTAAAAACAGATGCAATCCCTGGACGCCTAAACCAAACAACCTTAATATCAACACGACCAGGCTTATTCTACGGGCAATGTTCAGAAATCTGTGGCTCAAATCATAGTTTTATACCAATTGTTCTCGAGCTAGTACCCTTAGAGAACTTTGAAAAATGATCTGCATCCATACTATAATCTCATTAAGACGCTAAACTAGCGTTAACCTTTTAAGTTAAAGATTGAGAGCCAAAGCTCCCCTTAATGACATGCCACAACTAGATACATCAACATGACTCCTTACTATCCTATCTATATTCCTAACCCTCTTCACACTATTCCAACTGAAAATCTCAAAACATTTCTACTCCCCCAACCCCAAATTAATATTCACCAAAACACAAAAACAACAAACCCCTTGAAACATTATATGAACGAAAATCTATTTACCCCTTTCACGGTCTCAGTAATACTGGGCATCCTTATCACCACTCTAATTATTATATTCCCCGCTATGTTATTCCCAACACCAAATCGACTAATTAACAATCTCACAATTTCCATTCAACAATGACTAACCAAACTTACATCAAAACAGTTAATAAATACACGTAACCTTAAAGGACAAACCTGATCTCTAATACTTATCTCACCTCTCCTATTTATTGCCTCCACAAATCTTCTTGGAATATTACCCCACTCATTTACACCTACCACACAACTCTCAATAAACATAGGAATGGCTATTCCTCTATGAGCTGGCACCGTTATTACAGGTTTCCGCAACAAAGCAAAAACATCCTTAGCCCACCTTCTACCACAAGGCACACCCACTTTCCTCATTCCCATATTAGTAATTATTGAAACTATTAGCCTACTTATTCAACCAGTAGCACTAGCTGTATGACTAACCGCCAATATTACAGCAGGCCACTTATTATTACATCTAATTGGAAAAACAACTCTTGCACTAATAAGCACCAGCCTATTCACAGCTCTCATCACATTCTCCATCCTTACTCTGTTAACCATCCTCGGATTCGCTCTTGCCTTAATTCAAGCCTACGTATTCACTCTCCTAGTAAGCTTATGCCTGCATGACAATACATAATGACCCACCAAACCCACTCATACCACATAGTAAACCCCAGTCCTTGGCCCCTCGCAGGAGCTCTCTCAGCACTTCTTATAACGTCAGGCCTAATCATATGATTCCACTTCAACTCAATAATCTACTAATCTTGGGCTTACTCACAAACATCCTAACAATGTGCCAATGATGGCAAGACATCATCCGAGAAAGCACTTTCCAGGGCCACCACACACCAACCGTCCAAAAAGGACTTCGATACCGAATAATCTTATTCATCTTATCAGAAGTCCTATTTTTCACAGGCTTTTTTAAAGCCTTTTACCACTCAAGCCTTGCCCCCACTCCCGAACTAGGCGGATGCTGACCATCAATAGGCATCCACCCCTTAAACCCTTTAGAAGTCCCACTCCTTAACACCTCTGTATTACTAGCCTCTGGCGTATCTGTCACCTGAGCCCATCACAGTCTCATAGAAGGAAACCGCAGACACATACTTCAAGCCCTTTTCATCACAATCATGCTCGGCCTTTATTTTACCCTACTCCAAGCATCAGAATGCTACGAAGCCCCATTCACAATCTCAGACGGAATCTACGGGTCCACTTTCTTTGTGGCCACAGGCTTCCAGGGACTACACGTCATCATCGGATCCACTTTTCTCATCATTTGTTTCATACGCCAAACAAAATTCCACTTCACCTCAAATCGCCACTTCGGTTTCGAAGCCGCTGCTTGATACTGACATTTCGTAGACGTCGTATGACTATTTCTCTACGTATCTATCTATTGATGACGTTCATAGTCCTTTTAGTATTAATAATTACAACTGACTTCCAATCAGTTAGTTTTGGTACACTCCGAAAAAGAACAATAAATCTCCTATTAAGACTACTAACAAATACAACACTAGCCTTACTATTCATATTTATCGCTTTTTGACTCCCTCAACTAAACATGTATGCAGAAAAAACAAGCCCCTATGAATGCGGATTTGACCCTATAGGATCTGCCCGCCTATCTTTCTCCATAAAATTCTTTCTGGTAGCAATTACCTTTCTTCTCTTTGACTTGGAAATCGCCCTCCTACTTCCCCTCCCCTGAGCAACCCAAACAAACAACCTAAGCACAATACTTACTATAACCTTATTCTTAATCTCCCTACTAGCAGCCAGCTTAGCCTACGAATGAACCCAAGAGGGCTTAGAATGAGACAAATATGGTACTTAGTTTAAAACAAAACAAGTGATTTCGACCCACTAGACTGTGATTCAAACTCACAATTACCGAATGTCTCTAATCCATATAAATATCCTAATAGCCTTCACCATATCTCTTGTAGGCCTATTAATATACCGATCCCACCTACTATGCGCACTACTCTGCCTAGAGGGTATCATGGTATCACTCTTCATCCTAGCAGCCCTCACAATCCTAAATTCACACTTCACCTTGGCCAGCATGATACCAATTATCCTCCTAGTATTCGCAGCCTGTGAAGCAGCCATTGGACTAGCCCTACTAGTCATAATCTCCGACACATACAGCACTGGCTACGTACAAAGCCTCAATCTCCTCCAGTGCTAAAATTCACCATTCCCACTATCATACTAATACCCCTAACCTGACTATCAAAAAGCAACCTTATCTGAATTAGTTCCACAGCTCATAGCCTACTAAACAGCTTTACAGGCCTACTCCTCCTCAGTCAACTCAACGACAACAGCCTTAATTTCTCCTTAACATTCTTCTCCGACCCCCTCTCCACACCACTCCTAATCCTAACAATATGACTCCTTCCCTTGATACTAATAGCAAGCCGATCCCACCTTCTCAAAGAACCACTCGTCTGAAAAAAACTTTACATTACAGTACTGATTACATTACAAACGCTCCTAATTATAACATTCACCGCCACAGAACTAATCCTATTCTACATCATATTTGAAGCCACGCTAATCCCCACTCTCATTATTATTACTCCCTGAGGTAACCAAACAGAGCGACTCAATGCAGGACTCTACTTCCTATTCTACACGCTAATCGGACCCCTCCCTTTATTAGTAGCATTAACATATCTGCAAAATACAACGGGATCTCTAAATTTCCTATTATTACAACACTGAGCCCAACCACTATCCATTTCCTGATCCAACACCCTCATATGGCTAGCCTGTATAATAGCTTTCCTAGTAAAAATACCTCTGTACGGACTACACCTTTGACTACCCAAAGCACACGTAGAAGCCCCTATCGCAGGTTCGATAGTCCTTGCAGCTGTACTACTAAAACTTGGAGGCTACGGCATACTACGAATTACATCAATGCTTAACCCTTTGAAAGAACATGTAGCCTACCCTTTCCTCATGCTCTCCTTGCGAGGAATAATCATAACCAGCTCTATCTGCTTACGTCAAACAGACCTAAAATCACTCATCGCATACGTCAAACAGACCTAAAATCACTCATCGCATACTCCTCAGTGAGCCACGTAGCACTCGTTATCGCAGCTATCCTTATCCGAACCCCCTGAAGTCACATAGGAGCTACCGCTCTAATAATCGCCCATGGCCTCACATCCTCTGTACTATTCTGCCTGGCAAACTCAAACCATGAACGAATCCACAGCCGAACCATAATCCTAGCACGAGGCCCACAAATCTTTCTCCCACTAATAGCCACCTGATGACTACTAGCAAGCCTCACAAACCTCGCTCTACCCCCCACCATCAATCTGATCGGAGAACTACTCGTGGTTATATCAGCCTTCTCATGATCAAACCTCACTATTATCCTAATAGGAACAAATATTGTAATCACCGCCCTCTACTCCCTGTATATGCTAATCACAACAGAACGCGGCAAACATACTCACCATATCAGCAGCCTCACCCTCTCCTTCACGCGAGAACACGCTTTAGTAGCCCTATACGTCATTCTCCTACTACTTCTATCACTAAACCCCAAGATTGTCCTAGGTCCCCTTTATTGTAAATATAGTTTAAGAAAAACACTAGTTTGTGAAACTAGTGACAGAAGACCAAAACTTCTTATTTACCGAAAAAGCATTGAAAGAACTGCTAACTCATGCCTCCACACCTAACAATGTGACTTTTTCAAACTTTTAAAGGATAACAGTTATCCATTGGTCTTAGGGACCAAAAAATTGGTGCAACTCCAAATAAAAGTAATAAACCTATTCACTTCCTCTGCTTTACTCACACTACGAATCTTAACTGCCCCAATCATAATATCCAACACAAACCTCTACAAAAGCAACAAGTACCAACACTATGTAAAAAATATTGTCCTTTCCACCTTCTTCACTAGCCTAATCCCAACAATAATATATCTTCACACAAACCAAGAAGCACTTATTTCAAATTGACACTGAATTACCATCCAAACCCTTAAACTAACACTTAGCTTCAAAATAGACTACTTTTCACTCATGTTCATGCCCTTGGCACTGTTCATCACATGATCTATCATAGAATTCTCAATATGATATATACACTCTGACCCCCACACCAACCAATTCTTCAAATACCTGCTCCTCTTCCTCATCACTATACTTATCCTCATCACAGCTAACAACCTCTTTCAACTCTTCATTGGGTGAGAAGGAGTAGGCATCATTTCCTTCTTACTCATCGGCTGATGATTCGGATGGACAGACGCAAACACAGCCGCCCTTCAAGCTTATATAATCGCATCAGAGATATCGGATTCCTTATGTCAATAGCATGATTTCTATCTAACAAAAACACTTGAGATTTACAACAATCTTCATACTCAACCAAAACTCCTTAAACCTTCCTCTCATAGGACTCGTACTAGCCGCAGCTGGAAAATCAGCCCAATTCGGACTTCACCCCTGACTCCCTTCAGCAATAGAAGGTCCCACCCCAGTCTCAGCCCTACTCCACTCAAGCACAATAGTTGTAGCAGGAATTTTCCTACTTATCCGCTTCCACCCTCTAATAGAAAACAACAGACTCATTCAAACAATAACTCTTTCTCTGGGCGCCCTCACCACCTTATTCACAGCCATTTGCACCCTCACCCAAAATGATATCAAAAAAATTATTGCTTTTTCCACCTCCAGCCAACTAGGCTTAATAATAGTAACAATGGGTCTCAACCAGCCTTACCTAGCATTTCTACACATTTGCACACACGCCTTCTTCAAAGCTGTATTATTCTTATGTTCCGGCTCTATCATCCATAACCTAAACAACGAACAAGACATTCGAAAAATGGACGGACTATACAAAGCCCTTCCCTTCACCACAACTGCCCTTATCATTGGCTGTCTGGCACTAACAGGAATACCATTCCTCACTGGATTCTACTCTAAAGACCATCACTGAAGCCGCCACTTCTTATACCAACGCCTGCGCCCTATCGTTAACTCTAACCGCTACCTCCCTCACAGTTATTTATAGCACTCGCATCTTCTTCTTCACACTACTAGGACAACCTCGCTTCCCTCCCTTCATGAACATTAATGAAAATAATCCCCTATTAACCAAACGCCTATTAATCGGAAGCATCTTCGCTGGATTCGTTCTATCCAACAATATTCCTCCAATGACCACGCTCTTAATAACCATACCCTTACACCTAAAACTAACCGCTCTCATAATAATGACCTTAGGCTTTATTCTTGCATTCGAAATCAACCTCAAAGCACAAAACTTAAAATATATACACCCCTCAAACTCCACTAAATTCTCCACTCTATTAGGATATTTCCCCACAATCATACATCGCCTACCCCCTCACCTAAACCTATCAATAAGCCAAAAACTAGCAACCTCCCTACTAGACCTAACCTGACTAGAAATCATCTTACCAAAAACTACAGCCTTTATTCAACTAAAGGCTTCCATACTAACCTCAAACCAACAAGCCCTTATCAAACTCTACTTTTGATCTTTCCTTATCACTATTACCCTTGGTATGCTCTTATTTAGTTACCCCGAGTAATCTCCATAATAACCACAACACCAATAAACAATGACCAACCTGTAACAATCACCAATCAAGTACCATAACTGTATAAAGCATCAATTCCCATAGCTTCCTCATTAAAAGACCCAAAATCCCCTATATCGTAAACAACCCAATCTCCCAACCCATTAAACTCAAACACAATCTCCACCTTCTCACTCTCTAAAACGTATAACACTACTAAAAACTCTACCACTAACCCTAAAACAAATGCTCCTAGCACAACCTTATTAGAAACACAAACCTCAGGGTACCAGGAGGTCTCTGACCTTCCTCTGTTATATGTGGATGCTGATATCCTTTGGGGTGTCCTCAGTTCTGGCTGGTACATGACCATCAATCCTATAATACATCACTGCATCCTTCTTTCTTCACCTGCACGACATGACTTCATTGGCTCTAGGTCAGTTAATCCTGAACATCTATAGCATGTATGGGAGCATCTATAGCATGTATTGCTATTGTTACCTACATTCTGGGAGCAGATAAATTCTGAGGCCATCTCAGAACCATCAGCTTAGAGACTCTACATATTCTCTCCTCTTCTGTTCCTGCTCCCTTTGCCATAGGGAACTCCACAAGATTCCATATTTGTGAATTTGCCTACTCACTAAAATGTCAGTACTCACTACACTTCTGTGGTCATGTGTGGACATATGGGAACAGTGGAAAACTTGATTGACCTGTGCACATGTTCCCAGCTGAGGTGAACAAGGTGATGTTTTGTTTTGTTTTTCTTACGTTATAAGTAATGGTTCTTTTCACGGACCATCTTGTCTCACGTGTTTGGAATTATTGTGCTTTTTTGTTGGTGATTTTGCTATTTTAAATGGCCCCTAAGCCTAGTGCTGCAGTGCTGTCTAGTGTTTCAAATGCAAGAACGTTGTGATGGATGTGCCTTACAGAGAAAATGTGCATGTCAGGTAAGCTTCCTTCAGGCATGAGTTATGGTGCTGTTAGCTGTGAGTTCAGTGTTAATGAATCAATAATATATATTAAATCAGATGTCTTTAAACAGAAGACAAGGTAAACAAGGTGATGTCTGATTGGCTGATGGAAATGTAATTAGAAGCTCACAGGAACCCAATCCTGTATTTCTTCTCAGAGCTATGGTTCAGGATTTGCTAATTCCATGGTTGTAGTTACTTTATGGGACAGAACTACCGCAAATAATGAGAATCAGTCATATCTTGGTTTGGATTTCCCTGAGAAAAGGATTCATATATTAGTAGTTAATTTGGGAGGTTCCAAGGAATAGCAATTAAGGTAGTGGAGACTGAGACAAGGGTAAAATAAAGGGTGTATCACCAAGCAAGGTGCCACTGTAGATAACTGGAGCTTGAGTTTCCCAAGGGATTCTGGGAGCCAGTGGAGAGCAGACAACTCAGAGTTGGACAACCTGAGGTTGGGGAGGGGAGCATTCCTCCTCAGAAAGAGCCCTCAGGCCAAGAGAAGCAGGGACAGGCTTTTTCAAGTTGAGAGGCTGGTATTAAAATGTCAGGGTCTGAGATGACACATGTGGTTCCATGATTTATAGAATATATATCCACACATACCATGTTTCTGATCTAAATTTGAAGTCCGGGATCCTGAAAACCAAAACTTTGGCTATCAAAAATAGAGAGAATTTTCTTTATTTTTGATAATTACGATTTGCTACCTATAACTGCTGAAAAAATAAAGGGTACCAAGGAATTTGTGTATGGGTGTGTGAGGCTACTATCTTAAAATTGTCTCTCATTTAGAGTCATTTTGCCAATTTTTCCTCCATTTTGCAATGCATTTAAAAATGTTTATCTTCAAAGCTAATAAAGTACCACCCACAACACATCTTTTGTGTTTAGGTCTAGTGCCACCCACTCTCTGTTTTTAAGAATTCAGTTCATTTAGAAAGACTCCTCTTCTCTGGCCCCATTAATACATCGCCGTGGGGTCTCAGCTACTTTCTTGACCCTCAGGTGAGAAAACCTACGTGCATATAACATGCATCTGTGGGAAGTTTATCGCTCTCCCAAATGTTTAACCTTTTCTCCAGCCTCTGCCTCATTTATTCTGTCTTCCACTCTCACAATCTCTGAGGTAGCCCTGTCTTTTTAGTCTAACCCAAATTCTAACTCTTCTGGCCCACTTTCACAGTGGGTACTCAGAAGTACTCACAGTGGGTACCCACAGAAGTACTCAGCTTTGTGCACCTTTTCCTCTTTTCTTATTCCACCTACATTTTTGACCTTTTATTTAGCACAACCATAGGCTATGGAGACAGGATGTTATTTCTTATATTTCCAGCACTTTCAACTTGAATATTTCAGTGCTTGTCTCTGGAGTAGCCTCTGAAAATCCCTTCCACTCTAGCTTTCCCTTCAGAGCAGGAGAGAGGTAGTTATTCATCTCCCACCTCTATTCTTCCTGTCCAGAACACTTCTCAGCCCTGTCTGAGGTAGGAGGTAGATGGGCTCTGGGGATGAGCAGCTGGAATTTGTCAAGCTGAGTACATTGGGGCTTGTCTCCAACTTCAAGGAAAAAGTTAATGGCAGGAGCTGAGCTCTGCTAGAGTAAAGGGATAAGATGACCACATCTATCATTCTTGGGGTCAAGGGGACCTCCCTGACTGCACATGTGCAGAAAGGCTCCTTGGGGGTCAAAAAAGCAGGGGATGCTATCCCTCTGGGTGCTGTCAATCTCCCAGAGGACTGCCCCCCAACACTGGCATCCATCTTGGCTAAAAGATGCATACACGTATCGGAGAGGGCCCTGGGCCAGGGCAGATGTGGGAAACTAAGTGAGATGATTGGACAGAGGTAAACAAAGACCCAGAAGAACTGCCCTATATAAGTGATTTAAATCACCTCCCTAGTGCACTCCTCATTCAGGAGGACACCTGCACTCTTCTCTGGATGTGTATTTCTGCCTTGCTTCTGTCTTAAATAAACTGCTTCTTTGTGTGCTCTCCCACATGTTGTGCTGTGCCTCTAATAATAAACTTTGTGCCTATTTTTACAGCTTCTGTCTCCTTGAAAAATTCTTGTTTTCAAGGGGAACAAGAGCCAGGGTGGCTCTAGTTCTAGCCACTATCCCCTGGTGGACTAGCAGTTAGGATTCCTGGTTTTTACCCAGGCTGCCCAGGTTCAATTCCTGGGCAGGGAAGTAAGATCTCACTTCAAGCCACTGCTCACTGCTGTCTCCCCAAGGTCATGACCACTCCTATTGCAGACGCCCAGGCTGCTGTCACCATTGCTAGATGTTAGGGCAAGACTTTAAGGTCTCCCACAGAGAGAGGAAAATGTATACTCCTACATAGGATAACCATTCATCTTGATCTTTCCCAGACATTTTTTTTTAAAGTATACCAATGTCTTTTTCTATTTTTTGAAATAATTTTATTTAAAAAAAGCTTTTTGGTAAGTAAATATTTTATAGGTGTATTAATGTAACAAACCATTTTAATCAATCAATAAATATTTACAAATGATATGGTTTCAGTTATTTTTACTGAGCCTTCTCATTAGCAGGTGTTTTGATTTGATCAGTGGGTATACCTATAGTGAAATACAGCTTAAAGTTTGTCTGCAGACTTTATAATAAGACATCAGTTACTGACAATTTGGTTGAATAAATGAATTGTTTCATGCCTGTATCTAGAAAAGCAATTCAAACTCTTTCTTTAGTTTCCTTACCTATAAAATAGCAATAAAAATAGAATCTCTAGCATAGAATTGTTACCATGATGAACTGGTAAATGAAACTTTCACATTCCACCTTAAGTACCCAATTTTATATATTTTTCAACATGCTGTCTATTACTTGTAGAATTTTGGTGCTGGAGTAAAGAAATAATCCATCAACATAGCTAGTAGGACAATACTCTCATCTAATATTGCCTTTTTTCTTTTATTAGAATCTATTCATTACTTTTAATCCCTCCAAATTTATTCACATATGTATTCTCTTTCATTCTGATTTTTCACTTTGCTTTCCTTCCTCCCCTAGGCAACTATACTGAAGTGTATTTTTGTTTCCGTTTTTTTTTAGTATATTTTCTTTCAAAAGTTGCATTATTATTTTGTGTGTCTCTAATTAAATTTACATAAATGCTATTGTGTCGCATACTTCACTCTTTTTCTGTGGGTTTCTTTTTTTTTAGCTTTATTTATTTATTTGGTTAGTTTCTGCTTTATAACAAAGTGAATCAGTTATACATACACATATATCCCCATATCTCTTACCTCTTGCATCTCCCTCCCTCCCACCCTTCCTATCCCACCCTTCTAGCTGGTCACAAAGCACCAAGCTGATCTCCCTGTGCTATGCAACTGCTTCCCACTAGTTACCTATTTTACATTTGGTTCAGTAGTGTATATATGTCCGTATATACACTACCACTCTCTCACTTTGTCCCAGCTTACCCTTCCCCCTCCCTGTATCTTCAATTCCATTTTCTAGTAGGTCTGCATCTTTATTCCCGTCTTGCCCCTAGGTTCTTCATGACTTTTTTTTTGGATTCCATATATATGTGTTAGCATATGGTATTTGTTTTCCTCTTTCTAACTTCACTCTGTATGACAGACTCTAGGTCCATCCACCTCACTACAAATAACTCAATTTTGTTTCTTTTTATGGCTGGGTAATATTCCATTGTATATATGTGCCACATCTTCTTTATCCACTCATCTGTCAATGGACACTTAGGTTGCTTGTATGTCCTGGCTATTGTAAATAGAGCTGCAATGAACATTGTGGTACATGACTCTTTTTGAATTATGGCCTTCTCAGGGTATATGCCCAGTAGTGGGATTTCTGGGTTGTATGGTAGTTCTATTTTTAGTTTTTTAAAGAACCTCCATACTGTTTTCCATAGTGGCTGTTTCAATTTACATTCCCACCAATGGACAGCTCATCCAAAATGAAAACAAATAGGGAAACACAAGCTTTAAATGATACATTAAACAAGATGGACTTAATTGATATTTATAAGACATTCCATCCAAAAACAACAGAATACACATTATCCTCAAGTGCTCATGGAACATTCTCCAGGATAGATCATATCTTCGGTCACAAATCAAGCCTTGGTAAATTTAAGAAAATTGAAATCATATCAAGTATCTTTTCTGACCACAACACTATGAGACTAGATATCAATTACAGGAAAAAAATCTGTAAAAAATACAAACGCATGGACGCTAAACAATGCACTACTTCATAACCAAGGGATCACTGAAGAAATCAAAGAGGAAATCAAAAAATACATAGAAACAAATGACAATGAAAACACGACAACCCAAAACCTATGGTATGCAGTAAAAGCAGTTCTAAGAGGGAAGTTTTTAGCAATACAATCCTACCTTAAGAAACAAGAAACACCTCAAATAAACAACCTAACCTTCTGTGGGTTTCTTTTTTCTCATCAGTAATAGTAGCGTATTGGGTTTGGTTCCAAAACTCTTACTCTTGGAGATAAACTGGGCTGACTGCATCAGAATTACCTGGAGATCTTGGACAAATGCAAATTAATGGGACTTAGTTGGAACTTCTAAACTCAGAACTTCCACTGGCCTGAGTGATCTTAAAGTATTTACTCCATTGAAAAGTCTATGCTTCCTCCATGATAGCAAAAATTTCCTCCTTTGCTTTTTAAATTCTGTAATGATTCAGCAAGAAAATGAACTTCATTATGAAAAATAACCTTACAAAGAAAAACTGTTTATACTGACATGTTTATAAGTGTTTGATTATAATTGATTTTTTTCTCATAAAACCCCTAGTAAGTAAAAACAACTGTTAAATAGTATATATACATACTTAGGTCATAGGATTTTTTTTTTTTTATTAGAGTAAGTTGTAAAATGTAAGGTTGAGTTCTTAGTCAAAATTGTACCTATGTGCTTGTAGCATTTACAATTGGGTTGAGTGTTTATACATCCAGTATTCTTGGACTTACTGAATCAGAGGTACATATCTTTTTTCCAGTGCACTACTTCAATCATTAAAAGTCATTTCTCTTTGAAAAAATACCACAGCTGCCAACATGCACTTTCTTATGATTTACTTTTTAAGAAATTAAAGTGTCTTTTTCATAAAAGGAGATTTTAAAATATAACAATCTTTTATATTAGAATTGTGTTTTTACTAAGAAAGATGAAGTATTTTACTTGAAATGTATTTTATCCTTACGATACGTCAACAGAATAGTTACTGATCCGTTTTATTAGGCTGTTTTCCAAGCAGCTGCTTTTGAGATTGTAGATTAAGAATAAAAAGGAAATATAACTTCTCTGTGATGAAAAATGAGAGTTCAGTGAGCAAAATGGTGGTGTTTTCAGCCCAATTCCATCCATTATTTGTCTTTTCTACATAAAGGATCATTCCACTTATAATAAGCCAAGGGTGAGACATCTATTAGAATAGTGAGGAATCTACCTAGAAAATGTATTATGAATGAGAAGTACACAGTTTCAGAAATAGGAGGGAAAAAAAAAATGACTGTAATAGACAGTCACATCTTTGAGGGAATTGGGTCCTACTGACTTTTATTTTCACATAACAGAGTATTAGGGGGTAGGTGCACGGACTATGAATGAGGTAGGAAGCCAAGGAAGGAAAGAAACTTTTATATCCAGGATGGTCAGAGGGACAGGTCTCTCCATAAATTGGCTTTAGCCTGCTTCCTAGATCATGACCATCCTTTCTTTAAAAGTTTTGGATATTTCACCTTTAATGTTGACTTTTCTCATTCTTTTTTCCCCTATTTTTATCTCCTACTTCCTAATTTTCAAATTTAATCCATTTGTGAAGTTTATATTTTTACCATTATTGAGAATATCTTAACTGGTACAATCATTGCATAGCTACTTGGAGAACTGACCCTATGAACCTATAGAAATTCAATAAATGAATTAAAATATTAATATTAAAGACATATTTCCAACATGAGTTACATTTTTTAGTAGCTCCTCTGAAATGAGATCTCTTTTCTGAGGTTTCTTTTGATATTTTAACAAAATCAATCAACAGAAGTTAAAGCAGATTACGACTCAGCTGGAGAAGGGAAAAATTTAAAGTAATTCTAACTTTCATCAACTGCTTCAAAGGCTGAAGGGGCTTCGAAATAAAAACTTGCTTTTCTGATGTAAGCTGTAAATATTTAGATCTAAAGATGTGAAAAATCTTCTACAAATATATAAAGAATAAAGCAACACCCCTTTGAGCTAAGCAGTTTATAACTGGGCATAGCTTCAGAAGGAGAAAATGAACACTAAGTTATGTGACTGGGTTCAAGTTTACAAAATCCTTGTCCAACAAATAGCCTAATTCCCCACCAATAACAAAGAGCATAGACCTTGCAACTTTTTAATTTCAACACAAAATCTAGGACCTCTGGAGTCTGGCAGTTGACAAAGCACACTATATTCATTTCACAAAGATTTATTGAGTACCCCTTATTTGCAAAGAGCTGTGTCTGTGACAGTCATGCATTGGAAAGCAAGGGCCTTTGCCAGGTACCTCTTCTCTATTTGGGAAAAACAGATATAACAAATAAGCAAAAAAAAAAAAAATCATTATAAATGATCGTTGTGACACCTGCTATGCAGAAAACAAGTAGTTATGAGCACATAGAACAGAGGTCCTGATCTCATGTGATGAATCAGGAAAGGCTTAGTAAGGAAATGATGTCTCATCTGAGGTTTGGAAGGAAGCAAAAGTTGGGGCCGGGCTGGACATCCAGGCAGAGGGAACAGCATGGTTAAAGTTTTCCAGGCAGGAAAGAAAAGGAACAGGATGAGCTTGAGAAAATGAAAGCAAGCCAGAGTATTGAGGAAACCACTGGGATTGGGAAATACGGTTTAAAGTTAGCAAGAAGTAAGACTGCTGGACCGCTCTTCCTCTCTGGCCTCATCTGAACTTGTGAGAAGAAAGCAGGGAGTGAGGTGAGGCATCTCCAAGATTTTGTGCAAGAGGAATTGATATTTATAAAAAGTAGACCACAGGCCACTTCCTTTGTAGACAGTATTTTATTTCAGTTTCAAAACAATCATAAAGTAGGTTTTATCCCCTTTATTTTACATATGAAGAAACTGAGGCTCAGAAAGTGTAAATAATGTGTACAGGATTCCACAGAATGGGCTTAAAAGCTGGTACTTGACTAATTTTTCTTAAGAAACTGCCCCCCCCTCCCCCCCAAAAAAATCTATCGCTGAAGCTGCATCACCACCCTCTTGGACATCTCCCCTCTGGAATCACAGGCTGCCTTCTGGTTAAATGACAGGATAGGACGGAGATATCAGAACAGGAACTAAGTAACCACCGAGGCCACCTGACTTCCTTCACTTTCCAGATGAGGAAAATGAAGACTAAGGATGCCAAGTGACACACCCAAGGGCCAGTGTGAGTGATTGCCAGAGCCTGGGTTTATTGTGAACCACCTTCTTTGGCAGCCACAGTTCCAAAGGTTAGTGGCTAAGAGAGCCATTGTTTATCTAAAACTCTGACAAAAATTTACTGAGGTAGCCACATTTATTGAAAAAAGTCATCTTGACTTTTGGAAGCAAAACCTCTTTTTATCCTCCTCATTAATAATGTCTGTTTGTGTTCTGTCTACATAATTAGAAATCCTTCTGAGTAAATCAAGGTAATTTATTTTCTATCATCATGGAGATAACCTGCCTTGCTCCTAATTCTAAAACTTCTCTGACAACTTTTGGAGTTAATGAGAGTTGGATAACTATTAAGATGCTTTAGAAGAGAACATTTGAGGTGGGTGGAATAGGAGAAGAAGCTCTATAAACTCAAAATTGGTTTTTAATGTTTGAGATTTTTCAGGAAACAAAACCTGAGCCCTGTTGGCCTATGCCAAATTGTTTTCTAAATGGATGAATTTGTATAATATGTTCAGGAAGAACATTCTGTTTAAAATGGCTAAATGCAAACTAATTGGACTTTTAACATTAAAAAAAAAAAGGAATGCCAGTGAGCAGGTATTTTAATAGAAGCAGTTCTGAAAAATTAAGTATTAATTATATTTTGTTAGGTTCTCCACTAGAGGGCAAAAAGAACATATCAACACAATAGGTGCCCTAATGACAGGCTGGCATTTGAAACCAGGCATGTTTTGGGTTATCTCACTGTCAGTTATCATTTAAAAATGTACTTAATATAATCACAAGCAGTTGACTTGTATATTTATTCCAGGAAAGAAGAACAATCCAATTTTTATGTATCTGTCCCTAAGCTCACGTATTGCCATCTAGCTGAAAGTTTTCATTGTAATGCTTTTAATAAAATCACCTTAAAAATTAAGAATTTGCTAATTCGAAAGAGATGTGCAGTAGGATGCAGGCTGGATGGCATTTTTAACATGGAAAAGTATATTTGGAGAAAGATTCGTTTTAAAGCTCTTGTAAAATAACATGCTGGCCCCTTACAATTGATAGACCATGCTTGTGTTTCGTAGGCATTGTTTGCACCTTGTTCGGATGGAGGCACTAAGGAAAAATGAGCCCCTGGTGTTTCAAAGCACTCAGCTGCCACCTGTCCCATCCCCACTGCCTGGTGTCTTAGACCAGGTTCCTTAGAAGCTGAGCCTGAGACAGGGTTTCTGGTATTTGTGATTTGCTGAGGGCATGGCTCTCCAGAAAAACGTCCTGTAAGGGAGGGTGTACATTGTGATTTGGAAGGGCAAGGAGAAGAGGAAGAGTGATCTCAGACAGGCTAGCCATTGCCTAATTCACAGGGAGAGGGCTCTGGAGCATAAATTGCAAGGTCACCCACACTTGAGGCAAAGGAGCTGCCCTTGGATACACCTTACCAGTCATCATCAGCTGTGGGTCTCGGTGTGGGTAGAGGGTCGAGGAACTCAGCGTTGGGATGCTCTTCTCAGCTGAGGGCGATGGTCTGTAGAAGGAGGCAGCTGCGGGCTCTGAAATAAATGAAATCCCTGATGGAGGAGGATCTTTGCAAACTGAGTCTTTAAAATATATGTATTTTGTACGTATGTATTTTGTGCTCACTTCGACACATACATATATACAAAATACGTACATATATTTAAAAGATATTTAAATATGTATTTCTTAAAAGATATTTAAGAAAAGGAATAGCATTAAAAGAAGGTTAGATAAGCAACTATCTTTTATATGGGGTTGATCCCTATGAAATTGCCTTATTCAATAGTTCTTGATGTAGGAAAACATCAGTTTTATCAGTTTCACATAGTTCAACCTAATTGTTGGTCTCATTGCTTTCATTTATTTTACCTTTCTACTTATTGCATGCAACAAAAGCCATATGTGATATGTGGCATTTACATAGTAAAGGAGTCTCTTATTTTGAAACTTAAGGGCAAGTTTCCTACGTTGCTTCCTTTTGCTTAATGTGACTACTGTTTTACTTCTTTTACTAAAATATGACCATAAAATTGTTTCCGATTGCTAAATTTGTTGAAGTTTACCCATGTGTGACTGATCAAAGTACAACTAGACACTTGATTAACAGCCATTAAATAATGATACCCATTTGTCCACATATAAGCCATATGTTCCATATGTCCTTTGAATCAAATAGAAATCTCTTTTGCACAAGAAGGATATCACAGTGGGATTGGACCTTTCCTCAGGTTGTATAAAAGTGTTCACTTAGCTCCCATTGGACACTGAAATGCTTCCTTAGCTCTTAAGACATTCAAACGATGTGTAAGATCACATTCCTCAAAGAATTACAGCTCAATCATTGGGACATCTTAAAACTTTGGGACTGTATTATTAGGAATGCATGTTTATGATGGTCACATCTTCCTGTTCAGTGAGTTTTTTTTACCAGTATATAATTATTTTTGGTCCCTTATAAAATTTTTTCTTGAATTCCCTTTTAAAGATAATAAGGCTGCACTTCTAGTTTTATCTTGGCTCATATTGGACAGATACATCTTTTCCTCCTTTTTTTCAATTTTTATATGTCTTCTTGTTTGTGTGTGTCTCTTATTGAGCGTATATTCTCCCATCTTGATTTTTTATTTTATCACAAGAGACTTCTCTTCATGTCTGAGATTATCTTATTACATGACGTTAATTCTGCCATATTATTTTACATTTTCCATTACTATAATTTCTTATCTCTTCTTTCCAGTTTTCCATCCAAAAGACATGGGTTTATTAGCATAGAATTTATTCATCCTACTTTGTTGTTATGGTTGCCCTTAGCTTAGGGCTCATATTCACTTTTATACACCCCTGTCAATATCTATATTTTCTCCCAGGAAGACAAGTTCATTTGGTCCCTTCCATTATCTTTCATCATGTTCATATTGTCCAATTCTAGATTTTTATTTCTGGGATTTTATGGTTATAATTTCTCTCTTTCTTTCCCATAGCTTTTTGTGGCTTTTTTTTATGGCAATGATACACTTGCTCAGGGTGTTTTATTACCTTACCTTCCTATATTTTTTGCTCCCTCCTTCTGTGTTTATTTATCTTCTTATTTGAGTCCTTGGTCCAAGAAAGTTTTAAGGTGGGTCTTTATTTGACAAATATTCTCAGGCCCTGTATGACTGAGAACATATTTTATGCTTCTGTATTTATATGGTATTTTATCAGTGCATCTAATTTTAGGTGATAGAAATCTTAGACAAATATGGTAGCATTTTTACCCTGATTTTAAAAAGGTCTCACTCACTCTTTGGAATGGCTGAAACCTACTAACATAACATAACTAAACATAGAGTTTTTCCATGGGTTTTTAGCAACCAGTAAATACCCCACCTATTTCATGATTTTTAACTTGGATAAAGAGATACCTTGATGTTAGGATGTGGTTCTAGCCGGAACGTAGCAGGGAGTGAAAGAAGACAGTCTCCAGAGGGGAGATCTTAGATTACAACAAGTCTCCAGAAAGCAAGGCTGTCGAAATCCCTCAGGAATGGCTGCCATCTAAGACCAAGTTGCAGCGCCTGGCAGGACAACATAGTTGGGGCCGGTGGTGGGGCAGAGAATACGTGTGCACTGAAAGCTCAGAGGCATATAACTGACACGATAAGAGTGTTAGGAGGTGCTTACATCGTTCCTGAAATGTGGCTTGGAATAATGCAGAGGGAGATGTGGGGATGAAGGAACAAGGTCCAAGTCCAGGGAGGCAGGACTGGCAGGCACCATGCAGGAGGCAGCCTTCCACTTGACCTGTAGGCTTACTGTCCTCAGCTCACCTGCCTACCAACGATTCACATATCCTTGCCCTCAAAGATGCTGCTGGGGTTGTCGTTCTAGGAGAGAGCAGAGTGGGGTCTGGTCCGGGGTCTCTGGAGGTGATGGGGGCACAGACTGACCCCATCACAGTCATGCCTGTTCTTCATCTTCAGAAACACTTCCAAATTTTTATGATACACCAGTTGACATCTCTTGACATACTCCTGGGTTCTAGGGTAAGTCTCTTGCAACTAGTTACAAATTAGGAATAGCTGGGGTGGGGCTAAGGCAGGGCAGGGATTGTATGTCACATTGGAATAAAGTGGCTAATACCCTTTCTGTTCCATAGAAGAGAGAGAACAGAGGGAGAAAAATTCTGCCAACATTATCTTTTGTGAAGGAGACATTTGGTTTATGATTGTACTAGAGTTAGTACTAGATTCTGAGAACAACTGAAAAGGATGTTTTGCCTGTAGTACTAAGCAACTAATTGTGCCCTTAAAGGATAGAGGAAAAGAAAGAGAACAGCAAATATGCTTCCTTGTCAATTCCAACTTCAGGTTCCGGAATTTATTTTGAGTCCCAAAATGTTGTTAGAAGGTAGATTTTGCTTCCTTTCCATTCCAACCCGGGAGCTGTGCAATGAAGAAAGTGAATGAGGTGGTTAATCCCCCAGGGGATTAAGATTTTTCAATTAAGAAAGAAGCAACTTTAGATGAAAAATGTGAGTAAACACGGGGAGGTGGTGTTTGCCTTCAAAACCGGATGAACACATAGAAGAAAAAATTCCATCCTGCTGCCCTTTTGAAGGTGGTCTTTTGAGGAAGAGGGAATTCAAATGTGTCCCGAGTCTGGGCCTCCTAGGGTGGAAAGAAAAGGCCAAGAATAAAAAATAGTATAATTGGGGAATTTACAGCCATATCTCAAAAGACCTATTACAAAGATCAGAGCAGAAAATTCCTGTTTTCTTACTGGTATAAGACCCAACTGGTCCTTAGACACCCATATAATGATATTAATGATCAGAACTTAACAGGGAGTTGCCTGTGGGTTTTTAAAACACTTAACATGTACAAAATTCCATCTCAGCATTTGAGAATACTCAGGGAATACCCAAAAGAATGCTGTGAAACTTCATAGTGTTTATAAAACTTCACACACGGAGCAAGTGGCACAGCTAAGAACTGATATTAAAGATCCCAGGTAAGATTCCATGGAGAGGTCATTTTTACCGTCCCTGTAGGTGTAACTTCTGCCTCAGCTGTGGCTCAGTGCAGGAGATTCCAAAAAGGAAGAACTCTTTTTTTCGGAGACAGCATCATTTATCAACGAAGAGATTTTTGCTTCATCCAAGGACAGAGGGAACTGACAATCACCTAGTTAGCACCCAGAATTTAAAGATGAGAACACTGAGGTCCAGAGACAAAATGGTTTCTCCCAGTTTACATCAGAAGGTAGTGACGTAGACAAATGTGTAAACCTTTGGGCATCACCCAAAAAAGATGCTGTACCTTTAAATTCTAAAAATAAATATTCAAGCTACTGAAGTTTTATAATTTAAAAAAAAATATCCCAGGCTAATGCAGATGAAATCTTTAAGACATATGGATAGGAGTGGCATGTTTCTGATCATCATGAAAGTAGGTGTGTCCTCATAGCACATATCGTGAACTGGCCTCATTAAGGACAAACTCAGAGCACTTCCCATGTTTTGTTCCAGGAATAGAATCTTTTTTTTTTTTAATGCACATAGTCTAATCTCCTGACTTTTTTTAAAAAAATAAAGTAAAATTGATTTAATACAATGTTGTGTTAGTTTCAGGTGTACAGTAAAGTGATTCAGTTATATATATATGTGTGTGTGTATATATATATATATATATATATATATATATATTCTTTTTCAGATTCTTTTCCCTTATAGGTTATTACAAGACATTGAGTATAGTCCCCTGTGCTATACAGTAGGTCCCTGTTGTTTATCTATTTTATATATAGTAGGTGGATATGTAAATCCCAAACTCCAAATTTATTCCTCCCCCAACCCCTTTCCCCTTTGGTAACCGTAAGTTTGTTTTCTGTGTCTGTGGATCCATTTCTGTTTTGTATATAAAATCATTTGTATCATTTTTTTTTAGATTCCACATATAAGTGATATAATATGATATATGTCTTTCTCTGGCTTACTTAGTATGATAATCTCTAGGTCCATCCATGTTGCTGCAACCAGGCATAGAATCTTGAGCAGTAAAATCAACCAACTAGTGCTAGCATATTATGGACCCTGTCCTCTAGCAGCTTGCAGTCTTTCTGGGCAATGAGACGGACTCATATTAAACAGCCTTGATTCATTTAGTGAGTATTTTCAAGGGCTTAATCCTTGACTTCCGAAGTGGAGCTGACGCAGGCAAAATCCCTGCACAGTAATTCTCTAGCCTGGGTTTCTGATTTTCTCACTCGTTTGGTCCATTCATTCTGAATTTTCTCCTTATTTTCCCATCAACCCAACGGTGAGTAACTTCTTTTCAGCTACTTACACCACATGAACTGTGTCTCTCTTATCTCTATGACGAGAATTATCCTGTAGATTTCAGCCTCTTGGGAAGAGATTCCTTCCTATTTCTAGACCAGGTCTGATTTATCTGTGATGAACCCTCCTAGCGCTCTGAACTTGCCCTTCAGAACACATTATATTATGTTTGTTTCTGTATATTCCTGATTATATAGTTAATATCTTCCTCTCCCACTGCACTGTGGTCTCCAAGAACAGGGAGGATGCCTGTTCAATTGCTGTCATATCTCTAACATCCAGTAAAGTGTCTGGTACATGAGCACGTACTCAATAAAAAAGTGCTGTGTTAAAGTATTTAATTACACAAGCACAGTGTAACTTAACTGACGAGGACATTCTGAATACAGCTAATTTCAGTTGTGAATAGATAAATATTTGAAAAACATCAATTCCATCAGTTCATACAAAAATCTTGGCTGTGGTCTCGCTCCTCAACTTATGGTATTGTTGGTCTCAGCTGAGACCCGTTAGAAATGCAGACGCTCAGGACCCTCCCCAGACCAGCTGTGTCAGAATCTGAAATTTACAGGACTCGCCAGGTGCTTCCTATGGGCTGGGATGTGTTGTAAATCAGAGATTAAAAACTCAAGTGTTTTGTTTGGCCAGGCAGATCCCCTAGGTGAGTGAAGTAAACCAGACATTTATGTATAAGCATGATCATAGGTGACTTCTGACACTTGACCTCCCTCACTGGGAGTGGTGGGCACTGTGTTGACCTGGAGATTAACTTCATCTAACAGGGACAGCCATGTGCATATCAAGACGATTGCAGGCCTAGGGTTGCAGGACCCTTGAGCAGTTCAAGAGAAAGAGACACAAACCTGCAAGTAGAATCTGTGGACTCAAGCACTGACAACTAAACTCAGTTCTTTTTATTTATTATTTTTTCTTTTTTTAAAATTAAAGTATAATTAATATATAATGTGTTAGTTTCAGGTGTGCAGCAAAGTGATTCAGTTATACATACACACACACACACACACACACACACACACACATATATATATCTTTTTCAGATTATTTTCCATTACAGGCTATTAAAAGATATTGAATATAGTTCCCTGTGCTATACAGTAGGCCCTTGTTGTTTATCTATTTTATATAGAGTAGTGTGTATCTGTTAATCCCAAATTCCCAATTTATCCTCCCCTCTTTCCTCTTTGGTAACCATAAGTTTGTTTTCCATGTCTGTGGGTCTGTTTCTGTTTCGTATATAAGTTCATTTATATCACTTTTTTAGATTCCACATATAAGGGATATCACATGATATTTGTCTTCCTCTGTCTGACTTTAAGCAGAAGAATCATGAAAGACTTAAGCAGAGTGCACACGTGCCATAGTGCTGGTTGAAACGTCTCTAGTTTGCAAAATTTCTTATCAATGAAGAGACTTTGGGGAATGCAGTAAACAATTCTAAGTCTTCACTAATGCAGATTTCTCTTTTCTCTATTTCATTCCTTCTCTCTTTCATTATTAATTTATTTATTCAATACACATTCTGTGTCTCCTGTGCTGAGTGGTCCCTTTGCCAGGTACAATCAACCTAAAAGTGAATAGCATCGAATGTACATGACGTGCAGTGGCTCACAGTCTCACGATGACAACACTGTACTCAGGAAACACAGTGCTTTATGTAGGTATCACTGCAATAATTGTCACGTCTATTTCTGAGAGATGTTCTTAAGAAGGTTACACTCTAGCTTGAGTGGTTCACAAATCTCAGTGGGAGACAGAGTAGGGCGGACAGCTTCCTGAAGACAAATGGAGCAAAGGAGGTTTACAAGAGGATGTGGTTCAGCCAAAAAGCAATCCCGAGGAGTGAATTCTGAATAGCAGGTGTAGCACCCTCAGTGATTTAAAAATGGGAACGTTTCTTGTAACACTTCATCATTTTTGGAAGGCAAGAAAATCTACTTCATCTTTGCACAGGCGGGAGAGCTGTTTTGCAAAGTTACAGCTCTGAATGCCATTCCTCGGGTAGATTAAGACTTAATTGATTTGACCACATTTGGCATATTTTCTTCTTTTCTAGTTGTAGGGTTCTCTCCAGTTGGTTGGAGGTAATTTTATCTGTCTTTGTCAGAGAAGTTAGCTCTGGAGATGCAGTGACATTTATAAGAAAGCCCCACATGGATAACAAACACTCCACAAGGCTTTATATTTGTGTGGTGGCAGCTGTGATAAAGAATGTAATAAAACTCAACCGAAGATTTCATTCAAATACGGCTTGTTGATTAGCGCACAGTGGTGAGTGAGCAAAGGTCTGGTGAATGTTATACAATATCTGGGATTGGAGTTTTCTGATGAATGCTATATGATATCTGGGACTGGAGTTTCCATCCAGGATGAAAGGATGTTTTGTCTCATTTCACTCAAGCTTTCCATTTCATCGATCCATCTATGTTGAATAATGGTCTGATGATAAAATTTGTAACTTTTCAGGTTTTTTTTTTTTTGAGACAAAATAGTAATTTGTCCTCTAGAACACTCACCACCAAGTAAACAGGCTTGGAGGACTCTCTCTGTCTTCCTGTATCCACTGACTCTGGATAACAAGCCATCCACCTATATGGAATTTATTTCAATGTTTTAGTGTCATCATTCTCATTCTGACTGTGAGAGGATGTTCCTGCCGTATTTGTTCTCCCCATATGACATCTCCAGACCTCATGTTTTGCAAAACCTCTGCATTCTGCACACATACCAACTTCAACAGTATTCCTCTGGAACATTTTGTAGTTTTTCTTCCCTAATCAACAAAATATCAATGTGTCTGCCTGATGCTCCTTCACTCACACTAGAGAGTAGGGGGGCCTAGAGTCACCCAGGAAATCTTGAATTTATTCTATTCTCTAAGGCAACTCTTTCATTTAGACTTTCTTCTTTATTCTCTGTCTCTCTGATTACTTACATAGTTTCCAACCCCCCTCCCCCATCTATATTCTGCACATCAGCCAGGGTGACAGTATTTGACATGAAAATCTGATCACACGTGTCCCCTTCTTGCTTGGAGATTCAGTGGTTTCTCACTGCCTAGAGAATGAATCCCAGACTCCTCATCTGACATACGAACTTCATTGTCTGTGTCTCCTGAATGGAGACACCAGCTACACCAAACACTCCAAACTGCTTCTGACTCTGACACTCTTACACATGGCTTTCCCTTTTGCAAAATGGCACACACACCACTCCCTTCCTCTGTCTCCCCGCTCCTGTCTCCCGAGCTTCTTCCCAGTGACATGTTACCACTTCTTACTGCTTTGAAAGAACAGTCTCCAGAGACTGTCACTCTGGATTCCAATCATGACTCTGCCACTAGCTCTGGACCTTGAAGAAGTTATCCTGCCTCTTGGTGCTTTTGTTTCCTCATCTGTGAATCAGGGTAAAATTAGCGCTCACCTCACTAGGTTGCTGTCAGCACTAAATAAACAAATATATATAACGAATTTATCATGTGAGTACACAATAAATTACTATGACTAACTCCATTAACAGTATCACATTTTATGTAATGTTTTTGGTCACCTTGAGGATAATAAGAAAGCAAACCTATTGGGACCCAAGATCATAAATAGAGGAAAGCATTCCAAAGCCAAATATAAATGATTTGGGGATTAACAATTAATTAGGATCAGTCATTTGCTGTTCTCTTTTGTTGGTTAGTATAGTTAATACATAGTTTTTGAAACTGAAGATTAGAATAAAATGGATTTAAATGAATGAATACCTATATTGGAAAGATGGGATAGAATGTAAAATAGATATCACATAATTACTCAATTGCTTTTCCAATCTCCGTTGAATATTTTATTGGGGCAACAACATTTTCAAATTTTAGGATGTTTATTCTACTCTATCTTAGGAGACTAGGAGAATGGGGATTTGCCATGGTACAGACTTCAATGATTCATAGAATTATCATACCATTTAGCCTAGGTACGCTAAAGATTTTGCTGTCTCTAGGACCAATTGTCTTGGTCTGAAGTTTGAAGGGGTACATAGCATCTGATCCTAAGCCAGGTTTACAATCTCAGGGGACCCTGATGAACAGGAGAAAGTAGGTGCTTTCAGCTGATTTTTGGAAAACTATTTGAATCTCTAGCTGGCTTAGGGACAGATCATGCTTCTATTTAAAGTAATGGTCTCAGGAAGCTGGGATCCTTGATGTTATGACACTCCAAGAATTTCATCGTTGGGACAGAGTTTAATGGTTGGAATTTAATGAAGCTCTAGCTTTAAATAAAAGCAGGCTCGTTTCTTGAAAATCAGCTAGAACAGAGGGAAAGTGAGATGGGACCTCCTTGGCCTCCCCAGCAGCCTCTGGTGATGTCCTCCTAGGGCCAAGGGTGCATCGCTAGGATCCCCGGAATCGCCCTGGAGCATCAGGGGCAGATCACTGATCCGATGATTTATTGATCAAATCAGGACCAGGTTGAGAGTAAAAGGGGGCCAGTTATTTCCACAGCCCGGATTTGCCCAAGATAGTTGTAGAAACTGGGGATGCTCCAGTAAAATCAGGTATTGTGGTTACTGTAATGTTGGAGTGAGGAGAGACGGTTAAAAAATAAAGGGGGTAAGCAGATTTATTATAAATGATTGTTTTCTCCTTGTCTGTGTCCCTCATTCTGTCTCTTTTGCTTGCATATCTATGACTTTTCTTCTGTCTGAATAGGTTTAAGTGTATGTATAGTGCTCAGAAGACCCATGCAATAATAAAAATTCCTATATAAACAAAAGAACCTCCCTCTGTTAAAGTGTCACTGTGTCGTAAACTGCATGATAATAGTGTCATCTGGTAACATTACAATGTTTATGAAGTCCTTGTGTTTTGAGATTCTTAATGTTTACAACAATGCACAACGTTTTACATTTCACTTAAGCGTTCACTACAGATGCATCTGCATTGCAGGTCTAAGCGTGATTTGTCTCTTTTGCTTTGGAGCTTTTCGATTTGAGAGCTATTGTGAGAGTGGCAACATAAATTTAACTTTGTTTCCTCTCTCTGATAACTGCCAGTGTGTTTTAACAATTCATTCATTCAATAAACATTTAATAACTGTCTATGCTGTGTGCCAAACACTGTTAGAGTTTATGTGGGACACAGAGATAAATAAGATGTGGTCTTAGGCTCCAAGGATTCACCACCTGCTAAAATTTTTTTCTATGTTAAGAATATCTTCCTTTGTTTTTAATAACAATCAAATCTTAATGTTTACATTGGTAGAATATGATCAGCAATAATATACTTACATCATCATTTAACTGTCAACTTAAATGAAATTTAAACATTTATCTCTCCTTACTTCTATCCCTGTTCACTTCCTGGGCGTCTTTTCTGTGAAGTTGAGTCATCCAATGATGGCTATTCCGGAACACGAAACTCTTGATTCCGAAGAGGTAAATGGAAGATACAATTGGAAATCTGGTTATCTGTTTCCATGTGATATTAGATTGTAGAAATAAGACAATCTTATTTTTTTAAAATATTAATAAAATCAGTTGTTTTTTAAAAAAAGAAGGAATGAACTGGCCTACTCTGATAGTCACATGAGTAAATTCTTGCTGCTTCTCAATGTGGAAGTTGTACTAGGGGTCCCCATGTGTGTAGCACCTTGGTCACAAACTAACTTCTATCCCCTCTGTCTTCGTGATTTTCTCTTTGGATTCATACGTGAAACCACTGTTGTCTTCTTTTTCTAGAGGGTCAATGGATATCCAATAATACTTATATGTGTCTTCTGAGTCAGAGGTCTCAGGACCTCGTGGTAGCTCAGTTTCCCATCCCCCAAGTGAATTTTGCATATGGCGGGTAGCATACAGACCAGAGTGTGCCATCTCAAACATACCTCTGAATTTCATGCAATGTTTAACCACTTTCACATTTTGAGCTAACATATAAAAATAAATGCAAAAAACCTTTTTATTTTTATAAATGCTATGCCAAAGAGACACGAAAAAGTTTTGTAAAAAAATTTAAATTTTGCGTTAAGAGCAAGAATAACTGAACAATGTTTTCTTTTTCTATATCCCTTCAGACAAAGTGGTAAATATGGAAAAAAGAACGCTTTTTAAAGTACTTATCTTTAAGATGGTAAAAAGTGAGCTCATTCATTCATTCCAGATACCCTCACAAATGAGGCCTGCTCAGTTTTGTAGCCTCTAAGTTTAGAAAAAAATAGTAATAATACAAAAGAGCAGTAAGAATAATACAATTCCAAATAAGGTTCTAAATGAAATCTGAATATTTTGCCAAGCATATTTTCCACACTTTAGGGCGTATTTCATAAAGTGACATCCCTATTTCTGTAAATTTTGAAACGTATCATACAGGACCGATGTGTCTCTCTGCTATACTTTAGTCATTAAAATATAAAGGCATGTTATGAATAGGGGTGAATTTGTATCCTTGACCATATCTCTGATTTTTTTAAAAAATCAGGATTATTGGTGTAATGAGTATGGACATATGGGAAACTGCTGATACATGTAGCCAAGTTGCATTGCTGAACAACTGTAGTAATTCACCTTCCCAGAAACTTGTTATAATACCTGTTTCTGTGTACTATATATCTGTCAGCATTGAGAATTATTATAATTGCCAATTTATTGAGAGTTTATTATATGTTACCATGTTATGCACTTTAGATGCATTATTTTACTTAATCTTCACAAAACATTGTAAGTTAAGTATTATTGTTCCCATTTTACAGATGAGGAAACTGGGGCCAAGAGAAATCCATTTATTGCCTAAAGTCAAATAGCTGACAAGTGTCTGTACAGTCAGGAATGGGATCCAGATATGACTGCCTGGGGTCTATGCTCTTAAACAATCTACTTTCCTCTATCCAGCTATCTTTATCTAAATCTCTATCTATACTATTTAAATCTTTTTCCCCTTTAAAATCATGCTTTAAAATATTTGCAGTTTAAAAGAGCAAATTATCTTTCATTTTTATTTGCATTTAAAAGTTCTGTCTTTTTCTGTTATTCTTGTCTATTTTGCTTTTGCATCATGTTAAGCATTTATCTACTGGTCTAGTAATATTGTTATTATTGAGTTGTAAACTCCCTTTATATATTAAGGAGAATTAACTCTGTCAAATGTGCCAGCTCTTTCACTGTGATGGTGGCAAATTGTGTAATAGTAAAACAATTGGACAAATATGTAGTTCCAAAAAAAGGAGAAAGTTTGAATAAATTTTGTACATTTTCAATGAATGTTAAAAAATAATCAAATGTTCTCTTTCAAACATCATAATTTTGGCTCAAGCTTACAGAGACTACAGATAGAAATAAGAATGTTTCTACACAATAACAGAAAGTCAGTTGGTTGTTTAAATAACAAAAGCATCTGGTTCAGATAACAAATGCTGAATTAACAGAATCTTATGTAATGTGAAAGACTCCATTGCTGAAAAGAACAGAGTAGATGTAGTATTTACACTTTTTGGGCACCAGTTATCACAATCCTAGAGATAAAACTTAGCATTAAGCTAGTGGATAAGATTGTGAAAAAATGATTTCAACTTTCGTGTTTAGAATATATAAAGCAATACCATAAAACCCCCTACAGTTTGAAGTTTAACAATTGTGAGAGATAGTGAGTTACTCTTAGTAACTTAAAACAAATGTACACACACAAATCACAAAATGGAATATTACTCAGCCATAAAAAAGAACAAAATAATGCCATTTGCAGCAACATGGATGGACCTAGAGATTGTCATACTGAGTGAAGTAAGTCATACAGAGAAAGTCAAATATCATATGATATCACTTATATGTGGAATCTAAAATTTGACACAAATGAACTTATTTGCAAAACAGAGATAGACTCATAGATATAGAAAACCAGCAAGGTTACCAAAGGGGAAAGAGGGGGGATAAATTGGGAGTTTGGGATTAACAGATACACACTACTATGTGTAAAATAGGTAAACAACAAGGTCCTACTGTATAGCACAGGGAACTATATTCAATATCTTGTGATAACCTCTAATGGAAAAGAATCTGAAAAAGAATATATATAATATATATATATATATATAACTGAATCACTTTGCTATACACCTGAAAATAACACAACATTGTAATTCCTATACTTCAATAAAAATAAATAAATATATATCAAACTAAAAAAAATAAAAGAAACATAAATAATTAAACTACCATTTTATCCACCTAGTATGCTGGGTTTTACTTAGTTATACTGGCACATTTGGGAGCAATTTAACAACTTTTTACAATTCCTTATGATATGTGATCAGACTGTAATATTTACCCATGTATTTTTCCCAAACCCTCTTTTTGATATGTATTTACCCACAAACTAAGAAAACTACCTGTTTTTATAAAGCACCAAACAAGAAAACTACCTGTTTTTATAAAGCAATTCTCGTCTTATGACCATATGAACTAGGGAGTAAAGCTAGTTACAAATCCAGTGCAAATAAACACTCATGGAAGAACCTTGATCAGATCTGAGAATTTCCCTCTTGGTTTTCTCTCATTTCCTAAAGACAGCAGTCTCCCTTTCTTACTGCCAGACTCCTGTTTCTTGCATTTGATCCTGCTATTTGTAGACACTAGTTTTTCAAATAGATCAGTAATTCATTTAAAAGCAGAGACCTCAGATTTATCTGATTTAATATGATCATCATTTTTACAAGTCCTATGATTTATGAAATCCATTTAAAGATGAGTAACTCAAAATGTCAATTTGACTTCTCATCTAGGTCAGTGGTTCTCAGCTCTGGCTCAACATTAGTATCTCCTGGGACTTTTTAAAAGCCCCAAGAACAGGGTTCCACTCTAGGAAAATGAAATCAAAAAACTTAAAATAGAACTACCATATGACTCAGCAATCCCACTACTGGGCATATACCCATAGAAAACCTTAATTCAAAAAGACACATGCACCCCAATGTTCATTGCAGCACTATTTACAATAGCCAGGTCATGGACGCAACCTAAATGTCCATCAACAGAGGAATGGATAAAGAAGATGTGGTACATATATACAATGGAATATTACTCAGCCATAAAAAGGAACAAAATTGGATCATTTGTAGAGATATGGATAGACCTAGAGACTGTCATACAGAGTGAAGTAAGTCAGAAAGAAAAACAAATATCATATATTAATGCATATATGTGGAATCTGAAAAAATTGGTATAGACAATCTTATTTACAAAGCAGAAATAGAGACACAGACATAGAGAACAAATGTATAGATACCAAGGGGAAGGGGGTGCTGGAATGAACTGGGAGATTGGGATTGACGTATATACACTATTAATACTATGTATAAAATAGATACCTAATGAGAACCTACTGTATAGCTCAGGGAACTCTACTCAGTGCTCTGTGGTGACCTAAGTGAGAAGGAAATCCAAAAAAGAGGGGATATATGTATACGTATAGCTGATTCACTTTGCTGTGCAGTATAAACTAACACAATACTGTAAAGCAACTGTACTCCAATAAAACAAAAAACTATCAATCCAAAAAAAAAAAAAATGTCTCCACTGGTCCCTTGATAAGTTTTAGATTCTCTTTAGAAATCAGAGAAATTGAAATGGAAAAAAAAATCTCATTATTGCTCTGGTGCTCTTAAAAGCACGTGTTTTTTTTTTTTTAAGCAATGCTTAAAAGTATTTTTTAAAAGTCAAAATCAAAGTAAACTATTAAGCTCAAAAAAAAAAAAAGAATCTCTGGAGGTGGGCAAATGCTGGTTTAAAATCTCCGTCGGTGATTTACATGTACAACAGGAATTGAGATCCTCAAATTCTAGCTCCTTCACTGGCAGTCTAGAAAAGTCAATCATTTGGAACCTTGGAAACACAAATTTGAAAGTAAAAGCAGGAGGATCATAAGAAATGGTGTTTCAGGGAATGCTTTGAATTAATAAAAATTTGGGTCACAAATTCTTCCTGTCTAATGTCATAAAAGTTTAACCTGTACTTTAATCTATGGTAGATTACTTCTAAGATATCTGTTCTATGCTGAGATTCACTGTAATTGAGTTAGTAAAACCTAATGCTTTGTTTCCTTTGACATTCTACACAGGTTTGGAAAATACTTAGGCTGGGGCCAGGCATAGCATTTGGTGTGAGTTGAGTCTGAGGGCTAGTACTTCCAAAGAATGTTTTATTTAACATTTTATTTGGCACTTTAAAAAATACTTGGCCACTGATTAATGCTCATAGAAGAAAGAGAGATCCCTAAACAATGGACTTAACCATTGTGATCAGCTGGTTGATCAATTTTCAAAGGAAGATCACTTTCATATATTTTTCTTTTGAGTGTGCTTGCATTTATTTTTTTAATTTTATTGAAGTATAGTTGATTTAAAATGTGTTAATTTCTGCTTCACAGCAAAGTGATTCAGCTATACATATATATATATATTCTTTTTCATATTCTTTTCCATTATGGTTTATCACAGGATATTGAATATAGTTCCCTGTGCTATACAGTAGGACCTTGTTGTTCATCCATCCTATGTATAATAGTTTGCATCTGCTAATCCCAGACTCCCAATCCTTCTTCCCTTCTCCCAACCCCTTGGCAACCACAAGTCTGTTCTCTATGTCTGTGAGTCTGTTTCTGCGTCATAGAGATGTTCATTTGTGTTGTATTTTAGATTCCACATATAAGTGATATCATATGGTGTTTGTCTCTTTCTGACTTACTTCGCTTAGTATAATAATCTCTAGTTCCATCCATGTTGCTGTAAATGGCATTATTTCATTCTTTTTTATGGCTGACTAGTATTCCATTGTGTGTGTGTGTGTGTGTGTGTGTGTGTGTGTGTGTGTGTGTGTGTATATATATATATATATATATATATATATATATATATATACCACAACTTCTTTATCCATTCCCCTGTTGATGGACATTTAGGTTGTTTCCATGTCTTGGCTATTGTGAATAGTGCTGCTATGAGCATAGGGGCACAGGTATCTTTTTGAATTAGTTTTGTCCAGATATATGCCCAGGGATGGGATTTCTGGATTGCACGGTAACTCTATTTTTAGTTTTTTGAGGACCCTCCATACTGTTTGCCATAGTGGTTGCACCAGTTTACATTCCCACCAACAACTGTTGACACCAATGCAGTAATCTCCAAGTAGGTGTACATATAACACCATCTAATTTAAAGCAGACTCTCTGCCTGAGATAAATGCTTTCTGATTATAGTTACTTAGAAAAAATTAAATTCCACTAGCAACCATAATTTCTGATTGTATTCATCATATCTGGTGAATTCAGCAACTTGGATCCACAACCAGTCTCTATACCCACTTCTCTCTCTACAGGTTTAAATGTGAAAGTCACACAGGGGATGAGATATAAACCGACCTGCCACTCTTCACATCACCTGCTACACTCAGTCCTAGGCCTATTTTATTTTTAACTGAGGGTCAATTGATTTTCAAAAACATGATTAAATGCATTTGGTTCTGACCTTTCATATCCACTTATTATTAACACAGCTGGAGAGCTAATCATTCACTACCTGCCCATAGAACACATACTAGGCAAATTCTTCTCCTGTTATCTTATTCCTTCTCTTTGCAGATTTTTAATAAACACTTAAGGGTTCCCAAGATAACAATTCTGCTGGCAAGGTGACCATCTAGGATTGATTTGTTCCTGCAGTGTATATAAACTGCAAAACAAAAACAAAAATATAAGTTTTTGTGTTCATTTTATTTTGAATACCAGAACCTCCATTGATGACTCGAGTTCTAATTTTATGGGTCGGGTGTCTCATTCCTTTATCTTTATTCTCCAGATTAGAACACACAAAAGAGTAAAATAAATTATTTGTCCATGGAAGCAACTCTCATTTTCTGGTTTGATTTAAGGGTAAAAATGAAATTACCAAGAGGAATGGGCCCACTCTATTCTCTTCAGGCAATCTCCCATAAATATTATTTACCAAAATCAAGCTTTGGTAAATCTTGGATTGCAACATTCAAGGTTGTAACCATAGGGAAGAACTTGCTATCTGGATATTTTTAACTGCTGATGAAAAGAAGATTCACATGCTTTGATCGACAACTTGCTAGAGGGCCAGGGTAAATCTGTCTTATAAAGAAACCTCATATGAATACCTGAATGAGTAGCTACCTTGCCCAGCCATCCAGGTGGGCAAGGACATTCTGACAACCAGATTTAGCAACAGTGGACCCCATCAAGATGACCTTCCTGTGTTGTAAGCCCACAGCCTGTGTTGAGGAAATAAAATTTAAAAATATATATATTTGCCAACCCAGGAGTCCTCTTCACAAAAGTGGTAGAGAAAGAAAACACTTATATTATTGACTAAGCATTCAAACCAGAATTTGATGCCTATCACAAACACTAAGAGACTGAAAAGAGAGAAGAAATCTCACGCTTCATATAGCCGAGCAGGTGTAACCCATTATATATATGTTCTCAAGATAAACAATAATTCAATTTATCCTCAAGTAAGAGGACTTGACAAGTACCATTTATTACACACAGTTCATCCTAAATCACCTGTTAATTGGGGGGACCATCTGTGTCAGTTCATTGGCTTTACCCAAAGGAAAAAGAAACTTCTCATATCTTTATGACAGGAGGTAGTTTTATATCTTAGAGCCAGGTGTCAGCTAAAGTTAGGCTCCCACCCTCCCTCAGAAACTAGGAGAAACTCGGAGATAAGGCTGCTATCTCCCTCGGATGTTTACCTTCAAAGGAGATGGTTCTCAAGTCCTTGAGACTTTCCTGAGTCTTAAAGCTGACAAAATGCCCATCTAGTTTTCACAAGGATTTATCACCATTTCAAAGAGAGGAAAATGTACTTATAAAGACAAGTTTTCTAAAATAAATTGCTCTAGGAACAAGGGAGGGAAATCTCTTCACTTATTTTCAACAAGGGGAATTAAGCCTCTTTTCAAACGTTTCTCTTTGTCCTTACACCTGGCTGACATGGGGCAGAACTGAAATCTCAGAGTCTGACCCTGAAATAGGCACTAAAAAGAAAGAAGTCTCACTGATTTTTCTTTTCTAGGGACTCCGTTGATAATACTGTAGAAGAAGTGGGGGTTTGACAGTTTGGGGGTTTCTCCTTCAAAGTCTTTTCAAGAGCTTAATGTTGATTTTTATATTGTAGTGAATCACAGTAAAAAGCTGAGCAGAAGTCAGAAAGTAGGACAGACATTCCTGTGTGTGCTAGTTTTTCAAGATAAACAAACAAAATAATAGAATCAGGGTTAATAACTATGTGGAGGTCAGGTAACCCAGATATTAAACGGTTTTGACCCCAGATTCAATATTGTCTTTCCTAGAGTTAATTATATCCACATTCTCCACCTACCATCCTACCTTTGCAGAACCTTAGCTAATGAACATCTTATCACTTCTGGCTTATGGATAATAAATTCTGATACTAGATCTTGTATTTTTACACCATAGTTAGTAGTTATGTAAATGTTCAAAATATATTGAAAATCTTTCAGAAAAAAATGAATATGTAGCTGTCAATAAATTATGATATACATTTTCTGGAAATGACAATTTGCTCTGGTTTCATCTTTATAAAAACATATATGTAGATCATTCTGCTTTCATTTGGCAGCTAAGAATATTCAGAGTTGGTTATGTATTAAAAGGGAAGGAAAAATCAATTTACACAGCACATTCTTTAAGAATGTTCTTTCTGTAATATTGGATTAAAGTTTCACAGCTACATCACTTATTACCCAAAGTTAACTCTAAGCAAAACAAATTTTGGAATGTGACTCCCTTCAAAATTATGATTTTGTAAATGTCTTAAGGTCTTTCTTATTTATATTTTCTTATCCAAAATAACTCTGTTGTTCAACTGGTGATAGGATATAATACTGAGCCTTCACTGCCAGCGGTCTAGTCTGAAAATAATGATTTATTTATTTTATTAATGATCTCCATCTTCTTAAATGTAGACATATGATTTTCCCAGGTTATTCAGCTCTTTACCTATACTCAGATTGGCAAAGGAAAGTAGAAACGCCACAAAAGGCCCAAAATCATGACTCTACCTGTCATAGCATCATGCCATTTCAAACCAGCTGCTGAATCATGGTGGCAAACATTACTTTGACCTTCCATCGCATTCAGGAAGAGCTGAGAAATAGTGCTCAGTTTGTCAGCCTGGTGTCAGAGGATGAGATACTTATTCTTCTTCAATCTCATTTAATTATTCCTATAATTATAACATCTTACATTTGAAAGATAATTGAGAGGGCATTTAGTCCAATATTTTATTGAATGTTATAATCCCGTATAACCTTATAAGTCTTCTGTTGAAACTCTTCTGGTGACAGAGAGTTTACCATTTATAAGCCAGACGTGATATATGTTTTAAAATGGATGAAACAAACTAATGACTGCATGAACAACAACAAAAAAAAAACAAGAAACATTGAACAAACGAGGGTTTAGTTTCAAATACTGTGGCCTTGGGCATGATATTTAATCTTTGGAGCCTCAATTTCATTCTCTGTAATATGAGATCAAAGGATTATGGTGAAGATTTGCATTCATGCATGTAAAGTGCTTAGTATTGATATATAAAATAAATAGCCCTTCATAAAGGTTAGCCAAAGAAGATGATTTCTTTAAATCTTTTGTGAGAGTAACTACCAAATGTTGCTACTCTCAGGAAAATCAAAAACATGCTAATTTTTATTTGTTAGAAAGAAAAGGAGGAATTGAGGCTTTTTCTCCTTTCATTCGAAACTTTCAGAGAATTCCAGATGATGAAAGCTACAACTCAGTTATTTCATGACTATTGATTTTCTGTGGCTAGAACAAATCAGTGCAGGAGTGAAGCTACTTCTTGTTTTAGCAACTTTTCCTCCACCTCCTCCTTCTAATCTAACAAATGCAGCTCCTCTTCCATGATGCAGGACGTGTCCTGTTTCACCATCCTGCTCAGCCACTTGGCTATGCCACCTGCAGTTTTCCTGTCTGCTTTCCTTACGCCTTGCACATACCCCATGTCCACCTTGGAGCCAACTTTGAGCCACAGCTTTCTCAGACGATTGCTTCTTCACCCTGTGATCCAGCCCAGGACAAAACAACCAACCAAACAACCAACAACGAACCAAACAAACAAAAAACAACTTATTTACAAAACAGAAATAGAGTCTCGGATGTGGAAAACAAACCCATGGTTACCGGGGGGAAATGGGAGGGGGGAGGGATAAATTGGGAGTTGGGGACTGACATATACACACTACTATATATAAAATTGATAATGAATAAGGACCTACTGTATAGCACAGGGAACTGTACCTATCACTCTGTAATGACCTATATGCGAAAAGAATCTAAAAATGCGTGGATATATGTATAACTGATTCACTTTGCTGTACACCTGAAACCAACACAACATTGTAAATCAACTGTACGCCAATAAAAATTAAAAAAAAAACCAAAAAACAGAGAGAGTTGCCTAAAGAAGAGAAACTGACCTCCCTCAATTTCCACCAGCCATTTTGGGATGAAATGCTCCTTTGACAGCCATGCATTGGCACCTGGAAATACAAACTTATGGTCATTTCCTTCCACTGACGTCATTTCATCACATTGTTCTATTAGAGTACAGTTTTAGAACTAAATTTCTCTTTTGCCCTCCTCTCTGATATTTTCTTTTATACTTCTTTCTCGACTGGTATGATCTGCTAATACCAATCTCCACTCAGTTAAGTTTATCTTGTCCGCTCCAGACAGTGTAACCCTATCAAATAGAGATTGATGGATAAAGAAATCAGTGCAACCACTCCACTCCATACTCCATAGCAAGAGGTTCATTTGCTGTCTCTCACTTTTGTAATGTTCCCTTTTGCGAAAGCTGGGACTTAATCCAATCCCAGTTCACTTTACGTCCTCCGTGTTTTAGAGGTTACATTTTACGGAACAATGCACTCAGTACTAAAGGAAAAGGTAACCAAGCAATTGAAGGGTGAGGAGGTGTGGGTGGGTTATGGCAGGGCTGTTCCTTAAGGTGGCATCAGCCCCTCAAAGCCATGGTCACCCCTCTCAGGAGGCCAGAACTGCTCTTGCTGAGCCCTTGAGAGATCAGGGTCTGATCTGAAGATACAGCTGTGTGTCTTTATCCTGCCATTAACTGTATAACAAGAAAACAGCTACTGAGGAAAAAAATAAACAAAAACTTCCTACTCCAAACCATTTTTTATATGAGATGCTACACCTGAATATGAATGGGGCATAGTTTTTAAAATTCTATATCTCCATTAACCTGACTACTATTTTCTCTTATTTTGCAGCAATGAAGATGGAGAAGTGAAAACCCAGGCTGGGCTGAAGCTTTTTGGAGTGCTGGTGCTAATCACTTGCTAGATTTAACTTTTATTACTATTTTTTGTCAGTCTTAGTGTTTCCTTTATGAACTGCAGTGGAACTAAAAAAAAGTTTCCTGCAGGCACATAACATGGAAGTACTCACTAATACCTGGCATAGGAGATATTTACCTACAGTTTCTCCCACCGCTGTTAGAGCCTTGAATGCCTTCTATTAAGCTGACAGCAATACTAACATGCCCCTCTGTTTAGCAGCCAAACCACAGGGAAATAGAAGGATGGGTGTGACGATTTTTCAACACCAGTTTTTTTTTTTTTTTTTTTCGTTACACGGGCCTCTCACTGTTGTGGCCTCTCCCGTTGCGGAGCACAGGCTCCGGACACGCAGGCTCAGCGGCCATGGCTCACGGGCCCAGCCGCTCCGCAGCATGTGGGATCTTCCCGGACCGGGGCACGAACCCGTGTCCCCTGCATCGGCAGGCGGACTCTCAACCACTGCGCCACCAGGGAAGCCCAACACCAGTTTTATTTAATGCACACATTACTCCCTGAATCAAGATTTATTCCCCTTCTGCTTAATTTCTTTTTCATGTAAAAAAAAAGAACAGCAACTTTTTAAAAAGGAGCCCCTGCCTGCTTTCAGGAGTTCACTGGGGGAGCTCTTCAATGTGAGAAAGTTGGTATTTTCACAAAATGCATGCTATTTTCCTGTTCTGTTTGGGTTCTGTGCTTGATGGGACAGACAGTCATGTTGAGGTGGTGTTGCTGGAATGTTTCTAACATCACTGTCTCTCTGACCATCACCACATGATTCTTGCAAAGGCTACTTCAGTGTTAGTTTGTACCCATAATCTTGGGAGCAACCAAGACCATAGAGCAAACCACACTGTTGGTGACAATCCCGGAGCCAACCTCCAGCAGGCCCAATGCCCACCATATTGGCCGTGGTCTCTTTTTTCCCAGCTGCCATCCTCAGTATCCTGTGCTCACCTTCTCTAAGTGGTTTCCTTTTTCTAGTCTTCTACTGGGGCAACACACTAAGGAAGAGTCCACAATAGTTCTGGACAGTGAGCTCCTGGTAGCAGAGGACTCTCAGTAGAGACTATACCCTCGCACACAACACATGCTCCCCTGGGAGCCAGCTCTGTCTGAGCCATGGCTCCCTCAGACCACTGCTCCATCACCCCCATCATCCTGCCACAGGCCATTTTGGAAGGCTCCATTGCCAGTCATCAGTTGGCACCTGGAAACACAAAGTTCTCATCATCTCCTCCATTAGTGCGTGAGAAGCAGTGGAGCCTTAATAAAGCTTTCTGCTCTCTCTCCTCCCCTAAACAAAAATCTCTACCTGCTAAATTGTGTGAGGCATCACTTTAGATTATTGAAAACCATCTCTAGTATTCAGTGTGCTCTGATCATGTGTCAGGCACCATGAATTTGATTTAACCTTCACACTGAGCCTGTGAGACAGATAATAGTATTTTTCATATTCTATGTTTGTAAGAATAGGCTTCAAAAGGTTAAATCAAGCTAGTAAGTGATAGAGACAGAATTAACATCCAGATAATCAGATTCTAAGACCAAGTTATTTATTCAGTCATTTGTCCATTCATTTTTGACTTTGAGAATGAAAGGTTGAGTTGATCACACTCCCTAATTCATTGCTGTTATAAGTTTGGGCAAGACCCCCTCTTCTGTGTACTTGTTGATTGGGTGATTGATTGATTAACTTTTATAACAATTTCTATCTTCCCTTCTGCTAAAAGCACACATTCTTGTGTTTGATAAATATTCTTTACCTGTATATGTTTTGAGGATGTGCATTGTTTTTCTCTGCATATGTATTTAATAAAAGTAAATGACATTATAGTTTATATTTTGTTTCTTTTCTTTTTCCACTTAGCACATGGTTTTTAAGCTCTATCCACATTGTTCTATAAATACCTAGTGGATTGTTTCCTCACAGCTACCTGGGGTGCGGTCTTCACATCTCACCTGCCCACCTGCCCCACGGTGCGCTCTCAGTTTGCATCCCTCTACCAGGAACAGCTGTGATGTGTATTGTTGCATGTAACCTCCTGTGGACTTTGTGAGAATTTCTCTGGACTATATACCCAGGTTTAGAATTGTTTAAGTCTGTATGTGCTTAATTTGATGAAGTGCTCCCAGACTGCTATTCTCTAGAATGCATGTCCTCATTTTTATTCCCACCAGCAATGTGTGAGGGCTCTTATGTCCCTGAGTATCTCTCTACTTGGAGATAGGAGCTTTGAAACCTCAGGCTTTACCATCTTTGAAGGCAACTTATAAGACAGGAAATTTGTTTGAATATGGTGTCCTATTCACCTTAAGTTTTCCAGTTCTCAGAGACTTCTAGACCCTTTAACTCAGTGCAGTTGTCACTTAGGTGTTATTGTTTTCATATCATCAATGAAAGCCTTATTTCTGAAGGATTATTTGACTGAGGTCAAATAAGGCAGTGATGGATAAACCTAGCACAAGGCCTTTTGGCTTTCCTACTATGCTATTTCTACCCAAACAACCTGCATCCGAACATCATAGTCCAATCTGTTCAGCTTCTCAGCAAAGATCAGAGTGTTGAGACCATGAAAACAGGGTGGACAAGTTGGTTGCAGGGAGAACATGGAGAGCAGAGTGCCTTTCAGGTTGGTTGGTACTAGCATCAGTGTCCTGAGCAACTTAGGAGCACAACTGATTCTTGTGAGGAGGAAGGAGGTGGGAGTAGGTAGTGTGGAATAGACAAATGCTGAGGGTCTATCTTTATTTGGGTTCTGTGGCAAGTAGATTTGAAGACAAGTATTTAGCGTGATGAGTTTACCTGGGAGGTGACCATAGGCATCCCTGGTAACGGAGTGAGGCAGCGAGTCAGGGGAGGGAAGGAACCGGTAAAGAATCCATCAGAAGTTCAGTTACTACAGTGGATGACTGGAGCTCATGCCCCTGGAGCTCAACCCCCCTGTGGGGGGAGGTTCTAGGACACAAGGCTGAATATGTCTCACAGTTGATTCAACTCAGAGGAAAGGAAACTGGGGTTGTCATTCTAAAGCTGGACTATCAACCTTTACTCGGCCCTGATTTCTTTCTTTGTAAAGTTTTTTTTTTTTTTGACTTTTCATGATACATTTCTAATAGGACTCATTATTTCCTTGTGAAATTTTAATTTGGAAAAATGGGAAGTCCCTTGAATATTGTTCTTTATAGTCTCTGAAGAACATACAGGAAGGAATAGTTAATGGAAAGCTTAAGGAATAAGGGGAATTCTCAAGATTTTATGTATTAAACAAGCAGACAATTCTGCAATTAGCACTAGGAACTTTAACTCGACTGCCCTGGATTATCACATTTGAAATAATCTTTCTCTATTAGAAATTAAATAAACTATGTGAGAAGGTCATTTGGTTTGTAAGAAGGAAAGATTGTTTTGCTTAAAGCAAGTCTAGAGGCCTTAGAATAATTAAATAGTAATTAGGAAATATTACTGAATTTGTTTAAATATATATATATATTACATTTTGGGGACTTTCCACATATTCCTGTGGTATGTCATAAAATTATAATTCCCTCATACTGTAGAACATATTATTCTCAATATATTTGACTAGAAATCCTTTTTCTTTATTTTATACTTTAATGAACACACTTTATTTTTGTAAAGGTTTTCTAATGGATTTATTTGGAATTGTTCAATATCACTTAGGCACCTGAGTCTAGACTTTCCTTAACTGAAAACTCTGGGAATAAATATTAAAAAAATGAAACTATACAACAGGTAAAGGAAGCTTAGTAAATAATGTAAATAAAAGACAAAATTTTTCCAGGGGGCTACAGATGGTGACTCAGATACTGAACAGAATCTCTAAAATGAAAACAGTGACAGATTCAACCCAATGGACAAAAGAAATCCCTGTGCAATATTTAGCTGAAAGCATGCTTCATGGCAGTACCAATAGAGAGGCAAAATTGTGGATAATAATGGGGATGAGACTGAAAAACATTCCTCTGTCAAGTTCTCCCTCATCGCCAGGCCCCCTTCAGATTAGCAACCTGAATTTGAAACTCATCCTAGGCTCTGACCTGACGCTTGCCTGAGGGGCTGATCCCTTAACTCTAGGGACCTCTATGCTAGAAAATTTGCCATATTCAGGTCTCTGGTGCAGCTGTGATCTCAAGCCCCAGGGCTAACCTACACAGCAAAGGGGATGGGGGAGACTTGACCTTAGACTTGAACCGTTTGGGAGTCTCAATTTGTGGTTATGAATTGAATGATAAGCTATGGTGAAGGGGATCTGTGCTTTTCACTCTGTCTCAGAGTATGGGGAGAAACAGTGCAAAGTGCTTTGGGATGAAGTGAGAGAGTGGCATGGACATATATACACTACCAAATGTAAAATAGATAGCTAATGGGAAGCAGCCGCACAGCACAGGGAGATCAGCTCGGTGCTTTGTGTCCACCTAGAGGGGTGGGATAGGGAGGGTGTGAGGGAGATGCAAGAAGGAGGAGATATGGGGATATATGTATATGTATAGCTGATTCACTTTGTTATACAGCAGAAACTAACACATCATTGTAAAGCAATGATATGTCAATAAAGATGTTAAAAATAATGCACTTGACTATCTGGAAAAAACTTTTTTGTTTCTATTGACTGGCTACGTGAGAGGTGTGCTTCCTTTAGAAGATCTAAATGGAGCAGAATATACAAAGCTGAGGTTGCCTGTCAGTTGTGAAACCCAAAGTCACGTTTGTTTTATAAGATACATTTTTAGGCTTATTACCAGTATTTCATGTCAGGCCCTCTCCTGAGTAGTAAGTGATTTATCTCTACAATTAATAGGAAATATAAATGGAAACCTGCAGCTGACTGAATAGTACTTTCACTTGCATCATACTTCCATATATGCCTGGAGACAGAATTTAACTAAGAAAATATGCTTTGTACGCCTGATAAGGTTATGCTTTGTTGAATTGCCCTGGGGAGTGAGTTTCAAATATTTCCTGCGAAGAGTGTCCTTGGCTGTCAGGGCCAGTCCATACACAACCTCAGTGAAGGTTTTCCTTGCAGACACTTCCCAGGCAGCTCTCAGGGCAGGAAAGCTGTTCAAGCCGACATCTCACGGCCTGGGCATTGGCAGTGTCACAGCCTGTTAGCACTATCACCAGATTTGGGGATGGGAGTAGGGTAGATAGGGAACAAAAGCAGATGGGGTGTCAAATCAATCTTTCATTTTTAATTCAATCACAATTCTCCAGTTTCTGAGTGCTTCTCAACTTACAAACTTACATCACAACACACACACACACACACACACACGCACATGCACACTCTCACACACACACATTCTCTCCCTCACATACCTATACACACACACTAATAGATACACTGTACTTCATCACTGGCAGCTGAGTTATAAGTATTCTTTTTTTTCCATTCTGATGGCTCTAGAATAATCTAAACTTCCTCCTGAACATTTCAATACAAACCAGTGAGCACCAATATGATGGTTTATGTAAGCTTTTATAGAGATCCAAGGTGTAAGGGGTTGAGACAACTCTTCTCAGCCAGAGTGGAAAACATCTGACATCAGTTTCCCCAACCCCCATCCAGTACTCATGAAGAATCCTTTCCTAATCATGGTCTTGAGCTACGGGGTCTAGGTTTGGGTTCAGAATCTCCCACACAGAGGTCCAGGCAGCCATAATCCAATGGCTGTAGTTCACGTTCAAGAGGAAACCTGTTATGACTCCTGCCCTGATGTATTGCAAGTTAGCTCTTGGACAACACTTTCCTCTGTGCTCTTATTCCTCCTCCCAAGGACTGTTCCCTCTGATTGTCTAAATCAACCCAGATCCCCTGTACTCCCCTTATCCCTGGGCAACTGGGGCTGATGCTCTGGAATCTCCAGTTTAGGGGTGGCTGAGCTTTGAACTGCTTTCTTCAAAAATGTCTGGACCCCTCTTTAGTTGCTGGAATGAGTACAGGTCAACAACACCACCCAAATGGGGCATCCTGAGTTTGGGTAGGAAACATCATAGGCTCTAGCTAGACCCTGTATCTCCCTTTCAGGGTATCTCAATCATCTACATCATGCTTGGGGCAGCTAGGTCCTCTAAGATGCATAGAGATTTATGCCTAGACTGTTGTCCCATGGTTCTGCAGCCAGGCCCCAGTTTTAGGAAACTGGTCTGGTGAATGGATCATTCTGGCTGCCCTATGTGTTATTTCTTCCCCAGAATCATGCAAGATTGGACCTCTACAGGGTGCTGACAGGCTGATTTCTGCTGACTCAAATTGCTTATATAGGTACAGGCTTCACAAAACATAGTCTTCCTGAAATGTTGACACCTTTTGTGTTCTACTGCATCTTTCCTTCCTCCCAATTTCTAAAATCCACTATTTTTTTTTTCTGCAGAAAAGTTCTCCCAATATTTTGCTTCTAAAATTAAAACCTACTTGTCCTAGCTCCTAGTGCCATTGGAACCCACTGTTATTGATGGTGTAAGAAGAGACTTAATTCTGGTCCATGAAATTTAAGAGGAAATCTGCTCAGGGTCTTCTAGTAAGAATTACTTAGCTCTTAGAAAGAGACACAATGGAGTGGGGGGGAGGGGGGAAGTCAGCAAGATGGCAGAGTGGTGATGCCAAAACCCAGCCTCTGTGCACCTACGCCAAATTGAATCTCGGAGACAGAGTTTTGGGCGAATTAGAAAAGAATAGCTTTATTGCAGGCGCCAAGCAGAGTCCAGGCAGCTAGCGCTTAAAAGACCCAAACTCTCTGAAGGCTTTCAGAGAAAGATTTATAAAGACAGGATGAGCCAGGGGGTTTGTGAGGTGTGTGATAAGCTCCTGGACATTCTTCTCATTGGCTGGTGGTGAAGTAATTGGGAGTCAGAATCATCAGCCTTCTGCCTCCAACCGGTCTGGGGTCTATGAGCTTGTGAGCAGCGCACAGTTAACTTCTTCCACCTGGTGAGGGTTTCAGTATCTGCAAAACTACTCAAGAGACATGGCTCAGAATATTATCTATAGTCCTTGAGGAGGAACTGAAGGTCCTTGACTTTGTTTAATGGCTAAAGTGTTATTATTTTCTCTTGCTTGACTGTTTTCCTTTCTTTCTGCCTTTTCTCACTTCTCTGATTAAATATATTCTTTGACTAAAGTTTTTCTACAGACAAAACGCAGGCGGAGGGCATGGGGGTCTATTTTGGAAGGCCTCATATGGTCTCTCTCCATTACAGTAGGAGGCCCTACTTCCTCCTTCCTGCCATGGAGACACCGATTCAATAACAATACAGGGACCAGTTCTCTTTGTGAGAGATCCAGAAGCCAGTTAAGAGGCTCCCACCCTCCGGACAAGCACAAAACCGGGTGCATCAAAGCCAGTAGGAAAATTCATGGCTCTTAACAATCCCTACCCTGGAGGTAGTGCCACGTTGAGAGGAAAACTCTCAACTCCTGGCTTCTCCCTGGAGATGGAAAGAGAATACTGGACTTACAGCCAACATTCTGACTTTTGTGGGGCTACTCAAAGGACTGATTTCTGTTTCAAATCTCTTGGAGAATGTATGGGAACTGGAATAATCGAGATGTCTGGGGCCTGTTGAGAATGAAAAAAGAGCTGGTTGGTGTGCTACTGTTTCACAATCCATAATCCACCCACCCTAAGTATATCACCCATATAATCATCCATCGATATACTACTATGCTCACAATAGACTGGTTCAAATTAAACGAGTTCTTATTATATGCCAAGAATTACTGTAACTTCTTTATTTGTATTATGTCATCATTTGCTATTGTTATTTTCATTATATAGATGAGAAAACTGAGGCACAAAGATGTTAAGTAACATGACTGAACTCACATCATTACTAGACCTCCTTGGGGTCAAATATTCTTCACCTAAGGAAAGATTTCTGGCTAACTCAGGTAGCAAAAGCAGCTTTCAAGGAGGATGGGTTTGGGGTTTATTAATTAATTGATTCATTCCATTATTTTACAATTTTTTGTTGTTGTTGTCGAATATCTGCTCTGTGCCAAGCAGTGTGCTGAGCTGGGCTGCAGTTACCTCCAGACTCTCCGGTTGCTTGCAGACTCACAGAAAGACAGAAGTTACCACGGAGTGCTTAGCAGTGGAATGGGGTGTGGTTTCATTGAGGAATGGAGGTGAGGCTGAGACTGAAGGATGAAGTACGGTCGGCCAAGGCCAAGGAGGATGGACAGATTAGCAGAGAGGGCACTGCAGGTGTAAAGGCATTGGGGGCACAGATGACAAGGGTGCATTCTAGGAACCATGGAAAGAGTTTCTGAGTCTTCCTGGTATTTAAGCTTCAGCCCTTTCTTTGCAGAACCTATTTAAGGACGAGTGACATTAGAAAAGCAAAACCAAACCAAAGCTAAAACCAAACATTTGCATCCAAAGTGAACCTGGAATGAACTGAACTTGCAACAAATGACAATCTCTCATTCTGCCTCTCTGTCTCTTATTATAACTGAATTACATACCGAGTCAAAAAATTTGGGAGAATGAGCTGAAGGCTATGAATCAAGCTGAATTGAAACTAAACTAAGTTCTGGCTTACTCAGTGTGGAACTGGAGGGCTGAGTTAGTGCCAGTGCAAGGGCATTCATGGTTTCATGTATCATTGTATTATTAAAAGTTTCAAAGCAGCACTATTCACAATAGCCAAGACATGGAAGCAACCTAAGTGTCCATTGACAGATGAATGGATAAAGAAGATGTGGTACATACACACAGTGGAATACTACTCAGCCATAAAAAGAATGAAATAATGCCATTTGCAGCAACAAGGATGGACTTAGAAATTATCATACTAAGTGAAGTAAGCCAGACAAAGATCATATGATATCACTTATATGTGATATGTGTATCAAAAAAATGATACAGATGAACTTATGTACAAAACAGAAAGAGACTCACAGGCATAGAAAACAAACTTATGGTTACCAAAGGGGAAAGGTGTGGTGGGGGGAGAGATAAATTAGGGGATTGAGATTAACGGATACACTCTACTATATATAAAATAGATAGTCAACAAGGTCCTATTGTAAAGCACAGGGAGCTACATTCAATATCTTGTAGTAACCTATAATGGAAAATAAACTGAAAAAAATGTATACTTTGCTGTACATCTGAAACATTGTAAATCAAGTATACTTCAATTAAAAAAAAAGGTTAAGCATTTTAATTAAAAATGTTTCAGAAAAGAGAGGTAAAAAGGCTCCATCAAAGGAGGCGATTGAAAGACTAGATCACCATATGGCCACAGTCCCTGTGTTGGGGAGGAGATCAGCCTTGGTGAACTGAAATCTTCTGTCCAATTGTTTTTCCTAAAATAAGAACATTAGACTATTCTCAGAACTGAACAACAGTTGAACATGACTATTTCATTAAGGGTGAGGACCTCTGGAGGCTCTGAGCTGTGTTTTGATAACTGGCTTTATACTTGAAGTGGCTGGTTTGAGGACCGTGCCCTCTGACCTCAGATTCAGGGCCCTTCCACTGCCAGCATGGACTCGTCCTCTATTTGGGGACACACTGGCCCTGCCTTCGGCTCAGCCTTTTCCCTTCTTGGTGTGCTGGTAGGAGGTAGGACAATGGCTCTACCCCTGAGGCTTGGTGTGAGTGTGGCTGAGTCAGTGTTTCTGTTTGTGCCTCAGTTTCTTCATCTGTGAAGTGAGGATTCTACCCCTTCCCTCACTGAGTGATAGCTCAGAATCTTCCTGGAATTTATACTCAGAGATTCTCTGATTAATATGTACCAGATAATGTTTCACTAAGCAAAAATGATTGAATGAGGTTGTTAACCCTGGCAACTAGGCCGAGGGAACTGTGGTCAGAGCTTCAGAGTTCACTAGCAGACTATTCATTAACCAGGCTGGCTGTCCAAGTCCTGACTTATATGACATGATTTTCCTAGGCAATGGTCAGTGGAAATCCTGAACTAGTTACCAAGCATGTCTTACAGATTCCATCACTACACGGTCAGTCTTGCCTTTATACTCCCAGATCCTGAGCTTTTTCATTAGCTAAGGCTTTTCTCCTTTCCTTCTTTCCCTGATGTTTTCTCCATCTATATGATTTACTATATTATTTGTATTTTATATTTTGCTGCCCAAATTCTTCAGAGCTTGAATTTTTGTTTCCCTTCTTATTCTAAAATGCATTTCTGTGTGCATTTCTCTGAGCCTGTGCTCTAGAGCCCGTGAGCCACAACTACTGAGCCCGTGAATCACAACTACTGAAGCCTGCATGCTCAGAGCCAGTGCTCCACACAAGAGAAGCCACCACAGTGAGAAGCCCACGCACTGCAATGAAGAGTAGCCCCCGCTTGCCGCTACTAGTGAAAGCCGGCGCACAGCAATGAAGACCCAACACAGCCAAAAATAAATAAATAAAAAATTGATAATAAAAAAAAATTGATTTTAAGAAAGTTATTACCTCTTTTAGGTAATTTCACATCTGCTAAATGGAGAAACTATAGACCACTTTATACATAAAAATATTGCTGTGAGGATTAAATGAGATAATAAGTGAAAAGAGCTGATATTGTACCCTACACAATAAAGATTAGTTTTCTTGTGCCTTCCTTTGGATTACCAAGAACAAGTCCCATTAAGTGTCTTTGTCCTTTATTTTTCCTTTAGCGTCACTCATACTCAGCCAATCTCTGCATCAGATACAGGAAGGTGTACACCATGTATACGCTCATTCATGGGTGTTTGAGGTTGTGATTCTTTTATTCTTCAAAGTCTATGACATACACAAACAAGTTTGAGAATTATAGCTATGCTTTCCACCTTTCTTGTTTGAGGTGAACATCTATTAATTTACCCAACACATACTCTTTTTTTCTAGGAACTCCCAGCCTTCTACCTACACAGTTCTTGCAGGGGCATTGGTGCACATACAACTGTGATGATGCCCCCAGCTCCCAGTTCAATTGTAGAGAAACAAAATCCGAGCTCAAGAATATATCTCAATCCACATCTAGTTGGTCATAATGAGCACATGTTTCAGGCTGGACTAATACATTTCTTCCCCATAAATTTGGATTTTGACCTGAGAGAATTAATTTCACCTCCTATGTAGGTGGCTGGATGTTGAATTGTCTCAGAAGCTTTCAGGGTCCTTTTCCACACTGGATACAGATAAACACAGAAATGTGATTTGAAATGAGAGTCAAAAGAAGGAAAGGCATGGAGGGAAATATGATGAGAGGGACTCATCTGAATTCCCTCTGGCTTTGCAGCCACTGGTCCCACTGACTCTTAAGGGGCACCTGCCTCCCTGCTTACATTAGCTCTCCATGTGCCCTTCCAATGATGTTCTTATTTTTACCTTCATTAGTTCAACTTGCATTCTGTTACATGTAACCAAAAGAAGTTTAACCTGACTGATAGTGATATTAAAACTCACAGCTGCGGCTTCTTGGGTGGCCGCAGCAGCGCTTAGAGACAAAAGATCTCTTTTCAAAGATTTCCTTGTACATATGTTTCCTGCAGCAGCCTTTACTCCTAATAAGTATGTCCATGTTCTAATTATATTCAGATATAGGTTTTCCAGGTTACTTTTAGCTTAGCTTAGACTTATTAAGGAGGGTGGTTGGTTAGAATAAATTGGAACATTTTGGGGGAACTTTCATTAAAACACACCCTAAGAAGAGATAGCCTGGGTTTAAAGCAGAGGACTCAAACTGGGGTTCAAGCACCATACTCTTAGAGTCCATTTAAATCACCTCACTGCATAACAACCCTTTCATCACATTAGAAAACTAGTATGTAGAGTAGAAGGTGTGTTTCATAGAAATAACAGAAAGATTCCTCAGATATGCAGAAAGTAGCCAGTGTTGTACTGTAATATTTAAAATCATGGATTATAGACTAAAATGTCTTAATCTGAATTATGATTTTGACACTTAGCAACTGTGTGACTTTGAACAAGTTATTTAAACTCACCTGTAAAATAGTAACATTTCCAGTAGTAATGTTCTAAGATGCTGTGAAGTAGTACATGTAAAATTATTAATACATGGTCTGGTTTAGAGTAATAGTTCAAAAAATGTTATCTATTATTTTGATTGTTACAGCTATGTAGCCTTAGCCAGGTTTAGAAATTCATTTGTGCCTCAACCCCTAATTGGAATCAATATCTTGAAGTTATTCACGATTCTAAAGTCTAACTCCTTTACTTATATATTTCTGTGTGCTGGTTAACATTATTTTTATTGTATGCAGAAAAAATTTATACCAGTCAAAGACAAGTGACATAAAAACTAATTTTCTGTCTTTGGAGATTAGAGTCTGGGCAGTAGTTAAAGAAGATTAAAAAGTAAATTATTAATAAACAAAAATAAATACATTGAATGTATACCACAAGTGCAAATATTTACTATATGTACAAGGATCTAGCCTGTTTTTCTTATTAATCCAAATGTGTGGATTACTGGTGAAAATGGAGGAGACCAGTATCTCAGAGTATACATTTTAACTGAAGTTAAAAGAGAAGAGGCAATATTTGCAGCAATATGGATGGACCTGGAGATTATTATACTAAAGGAAGGTAAGTCAGACAAAGACAAATATTGCTTATATGCAGAATCTAAAAAAAATTATAAAAATTAACTTATTTACTAAACAAAAAGAGTCTCATAGACTTAGAGAATGAACTTATGGCTATAGGGGGGAAAAATGGGGGGGAGGGATAGACTGGGAGTTTGGGATTGACATATACACACTGCTACATTTAAAATAGATAACCAACAAGGACCTAATGTATAGCACAGGGAATGGGAAAAGAATTTGAAAAAGCATAGATACAAGTGTATGTATAGCTGAATCATTTTGCTGTACACCTTAAACTAACACAACATTGTTAATCAACTATACGCCAATACAAAATAAAATTATAAGCAGTTCCTAACTTTGAAGAAAAAAATAAATAAAAGAGAAGAAGCAAGAGTTTAAAGAGATAGAAGATGGAGCTCTTCAGAACAGGAGAAATATTGTAATAGACCTGAAGTCAGAGGTGGAGATATTCTGAATGTATTTCAACAAATAATGTTTGCACACCTGCCATGTACTATGCACTTTATTAGTCACTAAATTTTCAAGGACAAATAAAAATACTTACTGCTGACAGGACACTTATACTCTGGAGCAGCAGACACATGAATAGATGTGACGTGGGACATTTTTTTTGCAAATATGAAACCCACACATTTTCATATCCTTCCTGAACGTGTTTCCTTGCAGCTCTTCTGCAGCTCAAGCTGAGCCTCCAGGCTTCTTGTTTCAAGGAAGAAGGGAAGAAATTGCTTAAAAAAGAGGCCACTGATTGGTCTTAAATTTTAAAGCTGGCTTTCTTGACCTTTGTAGGTAGTCAGTAGCTCTGCAACAGAGAGAGAAAATGATTTTCTAAATGACTTTATTTTCATTTGTTACCAAACCAAACTTGGGTCCATTCACCCATGCACAGTAAAGCCAATCTACTGACAGTGGGTCAATATGAAGGAAGGTGCAGTGTTTACTGCAGGTACCAAGCAAGGAGTCCAGGGCAGCTAAGTGCTCAAAACATATGAACTCCCTGATGGGTTTCAGCAAGAATTTTTAAAGGCCTGGTGAGGGAAGGGCATCCCATGGTAAGTGGTCAGCTAGTGCACAGTTCTCTGATTGGTTCATGGTGAGGTAACAAGGGTTAGCATTATCAATCCTCAGGCTCCAGTAAGTCTAGTGGCTACGTGCTCATGATCATCAAGTAGTTAATTGCTGGGGTTTTGGCATCTGTAAAACAACTCAGGAAATGTGCATCAGATACTATTATCTAGGTACCTCAGAGAGGAGCTAAAGCAGAGGATATAGGGGAGGGGTCTGCCCCGGAAGACTCCCTAGGTCCTGCTCTATGCCCTTAGCATATCCAAAGATAAGTGGAAGACTTCACTGAAGAAGTAGAGAAAATCTCAGGGTATTGGGGGAAGATGGAGAAGGCCAGCTGCTACCCCTGAGGTTGGTGAGAGAAGAGAAAGGAAAGATGTAACATGGGAGAGGCTGAAGATGTCTGGATGAATCCTAGCCTTCAGCTTGCTGCCACATCCACATGCCCTATAAGTGATGGGGTGGAGGTGCAATAGGAGGAATCCAGGGAGATCTCTGTCTCCCCAAGGCCTCCATGCAAAGTTCTGAGGATTCAGAGGTTCCCAGGTCAGAAGAAGGTGCTAAGGGCCCAGGGTGCTAGCAAGGGCTATGTTCAGAATTTTAAAAAAAACAATGTATTTGAGCTTCAAGCCCAGAGCCAATAGCTGGGATCACAGATTTTATGGTAGGTCCATCCTGTCACTCCAAATGGTTTTCACTGTATATTTGAGAGTACACAGGACCCCACTTCACAGGGGACTATAATGCAATTTGATAAGATTGCATTGCTCAGAGTCTGGGTAAGTTCATTTTTTAAAAAAATAATTTTATTGGAGTATAGTTGATTTGCAATGTTGTGTTAGTTTCAGATGTACAGCATAGTGGTTCAGTTATACATATGCGTATATTCATTCTTTTTCAGATTGTTTTCCCACATACGTTATTGCAGAATATTGAGTAAAGTTCCCTGTGCTATACAGTAGGTAGGGTTTTGAGGGCAGAGGGAAATATATATATCCCCTAACTCAGTATGGACTTGATGAGAGGGCTTCTTTAGATTGTGATGTTCTTTGTTGACTTGATGTGATCTTCACGTCCTTAAGGATGAGTAGATCAGGCAAAATCAAGGAGGTGGGATTGGTGTTCCAGGCCTCAGGCATCACGTGAGCAAAGGTCTAGAAGGACTTTTCTAGGTGCTGTGAGTATTTCAAGTGGCTGCAGCACAGAGTTTGAGGCACGTTTTAGGTTCCCCCAGAAATGGAGTCAAAGACAGAGATGTCAGTGTAGGAAGTTATTGGAAAGTGTGTTCAGTTGACAGCACCTGTCATGGGGGGAGGGAGGCAGGACTGGGCAGTGGGAGAAGTTGGGATGTGATGAAGTTACAACAGGGATCTCAGGCTCCCACATAGTGTGTTCTAGAACCAGGATGGCTCTTTAAATGTATCACAGATTGAAGCAAGTAGAGGGCCTTTGTATCTTCCACTAACCCTGGATAATGTTGCCCGGGGAGTGGGGTGGCAGTGAAGGAGTAAACTAGGGTGAGGCAGCTTCCTTTGGTAGAAGGCAATTCTGGAAAAGGGTTTCAGCCACGAGCCGTTAGCTGGCCACCTTCTAGTGACTCGAGAGAAGGGCCTGGGACTTGAAGGGGCTCTGAGCAGCGCAGCACCGCACCCACTACAAGGCGTGAATTTGTAAAAGGTGCAGTTAGAGAGGTAAGCACATACCAAGTAATACAGGGTCTTATAAATCATATTTGCAGGTTTGGGCATTTTGTTTTAAAGCAACGGGGAGCTACTGAAGGATTTTAAGCTGGAGGTTAAGTCAACATGATCATGTTGGTATTTTTAAAGGATCACCATGGTTGCTGTGTAGATAATTGAATGGAGAGAATACTGTGGGCAGGGAGCCCTGTGAGAAAGTGGCTGTGGTCATCAAAGACAGAGGTGATATGAGTTTGAATTTACTAAGTGGGGGAATAAAGAAAAGTGGACTGATATAGAGAAAGCAAAATTAATGGTATCCACTTATGCATGGATGGAGTGTGGGGGTGATGGAGAGAAAGGGATGAAGTCATAGGTTCTGGCCTGGGAATCTGAAATTGGACATTTACTTAAAGATGATGCTGTGTGATTTTTATTTCCTGTTCCTTCTTTCTGCCACGTGGACAACTAGACTTGGCAACACCCTTGCAGTGAGGAGAGACCGTGTAACCATTGCCAGCTAATGAGACGTGAGTGGAGGTGATGACTGCTACTTCTGGGATGAAGCCATAGAAAGTTTGGTGCCATCCTCTCCTCTCTTTCTTCCTCTTTGGCAAGAAGCAGGGAGGCCATATGTGGAGATGGTAGAGCCACAGAATCAAAGCAGCTGAGAACCCTGAGTCACGCCGTGGAGGGCAGCTGCTCTGGATTGTTGCCCAGTCAAGAGAGGACTTTGTGTGAGCTGGAAATAAACTTCATATGTTATGCTTTGAGATTTGGGGGCTGTTTGTTCATACAGAATAAGGCTAGCCTATTCTGACAAATATTGGAACATAGAAAGAGTGTGTGTGTGTGTGTGTGTGTGTGTGTGTGTGTGTATGTGTGTGTGTGTTGTGGGTGGGAATGGAGGCAAAAAGAGAGGGGAATGGAAAAGGCAGAAGGTAAATTTAGTTTTACAAATGTTGAGTTTAAGATCACTGAGAGATGTTTAAGTGGACATATCCAGTATACAGTTAAAATGTGGATGAGGAACTTGAAGCAAAATCTAGATGGAGATATAGATTTCAAAAGACATCATAGCCAATAAATGAAGCTAATGTGAGGAATGAGATTCCTAAATAATCTGATCTAAAATCATCTGAGCATATCATTTTCCTGGGAATGGTCTCTGTTTGTTGGTAGGTCCTTTAGAGAAAGCAATAGAATTCCAGAAAACTTTACCTTTTACTTTTAAAATTGCATAAGTCAATCTCAATATTGTCATACAGTATAAAGCAATTTTCTCTTTTTCCCTTCTTCATGATACTGTAGGCATCTGGGTGCCTGAATGTAAGTGTAAGAACCAACTTCCACCTCACAGAAGGGCAGGCAAGCCAAAAAATTACTGTTAAAAATCTGCAACTAGTTTTTATCTAAGTGATGTCTCAAACTAAGAGTTGTTTTGAAAAATTATCTAAAAGGAACCTTTTAACATAAGTACCAAAATATTATTGTGGACAGCTATAAAATAAGCTGAATGTCATTATTTTAGACACAGAAGCTAGGAAAGCCATTTGGTGGTTTAAGTTTTACACGACTGAACTAGACTTTATAATGCTGAAGATTTTGTTGCCTTGGGGGTATAAAAATATAAGACAGAATCTGACACTAATTCATTAGATGTGATACCGAGCAGGACCCTGTTCGGCTCCTGAGCACAAAAGCCATTTTGTGTCCCCTGTTTCTTGATTACAGGAAATAGGCTTCATTCAGCCTCCATGACCTTCCCTGAGTTCCAATGGGCAGGTTCAAGCATTTATTAATCAGGGAAGGGAGAGGATGTGGAGACAAGGGAGGAGCAGTCAAGAAACAATAGTGCAGCCTTGGGGCAGGGTCCAGGTTCCCCCTCAAGGGATACACATAACGATATCTTTGGGCTGTTTTGCAGATACTGAAACCCCCACCAGGTGGGAGAAGTTAACTGTATGCTGCCCACAAGCACGTAGACCCCAGACTGGTTGGAACCAGAAGGTTGATGATTCTGACTCCCACTTACCTCACCATCAACCAATCAGAAAAATGTCCAGGAGTGGATCATGCCATCTTTGAACCATTACTATGAGACTCCTCACTGTCCCCTCCAGGTTGGGACGCACAGTTTTGAGGACATTAGTCCACTGTGGCCCTCTTTGCCTGGCAAAGCAATAAAGTTATTCTTTTCTACTTCACCCGAAACTCTGTCTCCAAGATTTAATTCAGTATTGGAATACAGAGGCTGATACAGCTTCAGATGGTCATTAGATGCCTAGACTGACTCTGAGTCCAGCAGCAAAAATGTATGGGCGTGAGATTTGCACCATGTTGGAGGAGGGGCAGAAACATGGAAGAAGGTTCAGCTTGGCTCATGGTCTTTACTGTTGATGTCCTTCACAGAGAACAGCCTGCATGGGAGAAAAATATGCTGAACTGGTCTATTTATTGTCATTTCACTTAGAAACTGATTCACAGAAGTATTAAGTGACGTCTAAAAAAAATACACCAAAATTTGAGGGCTAAAGTCGAAACCCAAGTTTGGTCCTCTTTAATTCCAAACACAACACTTTCTTTTCTTGAACACACTGCTTTGAACGAGATCATTTCAAGTGTGTTATTTATATCCCTCTGTATTGTGGAAGAGATGTGTTCCTGTTTCTTTCTTTCTTTTTTTTCCTTTTTTTTTTTTTGTTCTTGGAGCTTTGAAATATTTTAGTCCTTCATCTCCAATCTCCCTTTTGTTTGTGATAATGGAAACACTTCCCTTTCTCTCTCCTGGTTTTCACTAGAGCAACTGCTCAAAATGACTCAGGTTTTCCAATCAGCTGTGGTTCCTGCCTCACGCTGGGGAGGGAAGGACCCACAACATACGATGCCTGTAAAACACACAAAAAGGTGCCTATTTATGGGGAGAAACAGGGAGCCCTATCCTTGTCTGGAACCGTCATCCTTCCCTCAACTCACATACAACCATCTCATACAGTGTTTTATCTCATTTGCCTCATTCTGGTCTGATTGAACATCATCATTTTCTAATGGGTTGTTACCACTGTCTCTGTGAGTAATTGGGAAGTGAATGCCCTCAGGACCCCCACTTATGAATACAAATTCCCTTCTATTCTAAAAAATGAAGAAATAGGTTGCCGAATATTAATAGCCCACAAGAGTTTAGAATTTAAGGTTAGACAATTTAAGGTCTGCTTAATGCATATTTTTATCGAAAGGTGAATGATAGGAAAGGGAGGGGTGGAGCAAGGGCATAATCTAGAGAAGAAACTAATATATATTGAGTGACTATTATATATCTGGTACAGAAGCTTTTCTTTTTTTTTAAGTTGAAGTCTAGTTGATTTACAGTGTTGTGTTAATTTCTGCTGCACAGCAAAGTGATTCAGTTATACATATATATACATTCATTTTTTATATTCTTTTCCATTATAGTTATCACAGGATATTGAATATAGTTCCCAGTGCTATACAGTAGGAACTTGTTGTTTATTCATTCTATATCTAAAAGCTTACATCTGCTAACCCTAGCCTCCCACTCCATCCCTCCCCCAACCCCCTTGGCAATGACAAATCTGTTCTCTATGTCTGAGTCTGTTTCTGTTTCATAGATAGGTTCATTTGTGTCATATTTTAGATTCCACATATAAGTGATATATATAGTATTCTTCTTTCTCTTTCTGACTTACTTTAGTTAGTATGATCATCTCTAGTTATATCCATGTTGCTGAAAATGGCATTATTTCACAGAAACGTTTCCACTTATAAATTTTCAATTCATGGACTCTCACTCTGTGAATGAAATTACGCTGCAATTAAAAGCACCCATCACCAATAGATGGGGTTAGTAGTAATGTTAGGTCATTTTTGGTCATTGTGTTTCTTGAGTCATAGACAGGAAATCTGCCACTCACGTGTTAGTTTTGAGATAATTTATCATCATGATAAACCCCATTCTGGTAGATAAGTGCAAAATAAGTGCCAAAATGAAAAAGACATGATGGGATGGAAAGTAGAAATAATTTTTTTTTTTTTTGGCTGTACACGGGCCTCTCACTGTTGTGGCCTCTCCCATTGCAGAGCACAGGCTCCGGACGCGCAGGCTCAGTGGCCATGGCTCACGGGCCCAGCCGCTCCGCGGCATGTGGGATCTTCCCAGACCGGGGCACGAACCTGCGTCTCCTGCATTGGCAGGCGGACTCTCAACCACTGCACCACCAGGGAAGCCCAGAGATAATTTTTTTAAATTAAAAGTGATAAAGAAAATGATGAGTATTGCACAAGTATATGGAATGACTCATTTTTCAATGAATCCAGAGGACATATCACAAATCATGAAATACTTGAAGGAAGGCCCTGGGTCTGTAACATTGAAATTAATAGACAAGAGATGAAAAAAAGTGATTGAAAAAATGAAACAGCTTTTGAGTGTGTGGTTCCAGCAGCTGTTTTTGAGTTTTACCATATTTCATACTGTACCAATGAGATCATCATTTCTTGGGATAAGACCTGGAGACTGGTTTACTTTTATTTTTCATAATTTTTACTTCCTCGGTGATTCTATTCTACAGCCGGTGTGCAAACCACTGGGTTAGGAGTTCAGAGGGAGGTGATGGGTTTGTAATTGAAAGGGCTTTTAAACATTAGGTGTACTGGAATTGTACATTTAGGATGATTGCCTCAAGCTAGTTAGTGGAGATTCCACAGGCTCAAAGCTTTTTCACATTTTGCAAATTAAAAGTAGTGATGAGGCAGTAAATGCTATTGCCATATTCTAGGAATGCCCCTATCACTTGTGCAGAGATCATTGAAAAAGTGGCTGGCCTTATTCACACATTTTCATATAGATGAAACAATTAGGTTTTGAAAAAGATTTCTAAATAAATACAAATCAACAAAGAAGATAACATTAGGTTTAATTTTAAGTCATTTTAGAATGAATTAAGACCACAAGCTGAAACAGTGGAGTCCCTTTGGATTTTAAATACATTGGCTTAAGATCAGCATTTTGTGAACTAATCCTTTGCAAGGAAAGGAGCTTCTGCATGTTTCCAGTACTTTCTCATAGATTATTTTATTTAATCCTCAAAACAACTTTATAAGATTGGTATTATGCTTCCTATTTTGATACGTGAGTTAACCAAGAAGATAAAATAACTTGACTCATGTCACATGGCTGGTAAGGAATTTCAATCTACTTTTGACTTGAATCCAAAGCTAAGAATCATTCTGATATATCATGATGTCTCTCATAAAACAAATATCTGAGGAATATTTGGAATTTTCATATAGTTTATGAAAAAATTTATAAAAAAATCTTTCAGTATAGCCCATGAGATTCTAAAATAAAATTCCTTGCAAACACATTTACAAACACATTTAGACTATTCAAATAGCTTCCTTCCAGAGTCCTGCCTTAGCCCTGGCTGACCATGGGCACTGCCATTCATGTTCATGGCTCTTACTATATGTTGATGACTTGCAAATCTACACTCTAGCAAAGATGGAAGTCAATTTCTCATTAGACATCCCCATCTGGAGAAGCCGCCAGAAAATCAAAATAGATTCCAAACTGAGCTAACTTTTACCCCAAACTTCTTCTTCTGTAGCTACTGCTACTATCTAGTCATAAGTGCAAGAACCCTGGAACTCACCCTGGGTGACCCCTATTCCTTTATCTCCACATTCAGTGAAACATTTTACAAGTATTACCTGCTTCATATCTCTCTTATTTTACTCTATTTCAGAGCCACTTTTCAAGGCCAAGTTCTCATCATCCTTGCTGAGACTCCTGCAATAGTTTCCCAGTCTCCAGTCTCACCCTTATCTGATCCATCCTCTGTTTTGCTAGCATGATGATCTATCAAAAAATGCCATCCTGACCATATCCTTGTCTTGTTATGAATTTGGAATAACTTCCTGTCCCAAGGATTCATTAGTTAAAAATGACAGATACTGACTATGGTTAATTGAAGGTCTCCCCAAAAGAATTTTTTGAAGGATATTGGTATTCACAGAAATTAAAGAAAAGATGACTGACCGAGGATCTTGGTCAGTACCTCCTGGCCAGTTGTGGGGGTGTCAGTATCTGAATACCTCAAACCAGTCACTCCACTCAAGATTCAGTTCTCAGGAGAGAGTGACGGGCTCAGTTTATGTCACATGAGATCTCCAGAAGTGGTGAGATGAAGACCTATGATGGTCACCTTCACCAAGACTCCATGGCTTGGAGGAAGAGTAGATCCCTAAAGGAAAATGTATGCTGTTACTTAAAAATTTTGGGGGTGAGGGAAAACAACTGACTAATATTCCTTCTTATTTTTAAAGTGAAGTCTGTACTTGGTGTGTCCTTGTCATCCAAGATCCAAAAGTATCTGGCCTCTACTAATTTTTCAAATGTGTCCTGTGTTATGTTCTGTTTCTCAGTCTAGAATTATATCTACTTTACATGACAAATATCCTACTTACTTACTTTAAGCCTCAAATGAAATGTCATTTCCTTAGTATCATCCTTCCTAATTCCACCAGGAAGGGTTGGCCACTGCATCCTTTGTGCTCTTATTAAACCCTCTGACGGTCTCTGTAATAACAATTATCAAGCCTCCTTGCAAAGATGTTTTTACAAGCTGGCTTCCCTGGTTATACTGGGTTGCTCTGTAAGGATTAGGATTAGGTTTTATTAATCTGTGCATCCCCCAAATATAGTAGTGCCTGGATTACATTTGAAGTTTTATATATATATATATATATTTTATTGAATAAAATAATGAGTGACTAAAACTGCCTTTTCTCAAAGTGTTGTTCTGCTAAAAGCATGCTAAGAGAATTAGATGGCAGGCTTATTTCCTATTTTCAACTGCCTCATGTGAAATAAAGCATTAATTTAAAAAATTTTTATTAGCTCTAGAGGATAACTGTTTGCATCCCCTATTGTTTCCTGTTTAAGTATATTGAAATTAGAATTTTGATGTGAAAGAAAATTTTGTTCTCACTCATATGCACACCTTTTCCTCTAATAACTTTTTTTCTGTTAGCTTTTTCTCTGTTGTAGTCTTTTATGATCTCCTTTCCCTTCCTGAATTTTCTTTCATTTTCTTTGATTTTTTTTTCTTTCTTTTTGGGTCTTATCATTATGAGATTTCATAGGCTCCTCCCCTATTTACATCAAGGCAAAGAATGGGCAGCATACGGGCTTCCCTGATGGCGCAGTGGTTGAGAGTCTGCCTGCCGATGCAGGGAACACGGGTTCGTGCCCCAGTCCGGGAAGATCCCACATGCCACAGAGCGACTGGGCCCGTGAGCCATGGCCGCTGAGCCTGCACGTCCGGAGCCTGTGCTCCGCAACGGGAGAGGCCACAACAGTGAGAGGCCCGCGTACCGCAAAACAAAAACAAAAACAAAACAAAACAAAAAAAAGAATGGGCATCATAATCTCTGTAGGAGGTCTTTGAACCAGAGTCGAGACCAGGTGGGAGGTAAAATGTGGCCTTGGTCAGGGTCTCTTTTCCTTCCAGGCCCAAACTGGATGCATTCTCTTGACCCATTAGAGGTTTGCTTTGGTGCCTATTGGTCTAAATCAAATATTCCCACTAGGCTCTCTTAATCTGCAAATGCATGCTACATAAATAGCTGTACGTGCAATTCTATGTTGGAAAAAAAAAATTTAATGGAAAAAGATGTTGACATTGCTATTTCAAAAAAAGTAAAAGACAAGGGGAAAGTAGACCCAAAGTATCTGTTTAATTACTGTGAGAGGTGAGAAGATTTTGAGACAGATTGCTACATGCCTAGACCTGGGCCCAGCATCCTGAACTATTACTTGTTAGGGAGCTATTGTAAGATTCTCTTTTCCATTTCATGGATCTACTAATTTATTTTTTTTCAATTTTCTCAGTAATGTATAATTAGAGACCAAGTCTGCATTAACTGATAAACTTCCACAGAGGATTAGGGTTTCACTTGAGTGTTTTTACAATGTAGAACCAGTCAGTGAAAAACCCCATGATCCTTTGCTAGATCTCTACCCCTCTCATATTCTCTCCACCTCAGGACTCACTGGGTTGGAAAGAATCTGGATAGATTATCCATGTCATGGGCTAAGGGCAGGGTTTAGTCAAGATGACCAGGTGAATACTTAAACAGAAAGGCTGGATGGGGCAGGAATGTGTGCCCTGATCTTGGGGTCAACAGCTTCATCATTGGCTGTGTACTTGCATAGTCACTTGAGTCTTAGTTCTTCATTTGTAAAAATGAAAATAGGGATAATAATTATAAATTCTACCATCATGGACTACTGCAAGATGCAAAGAGATTATGTGCACTCTCTAACACACAACGTGTATTGTGTATTAAATAGACATATATATGTACATATACAGACATATATTGTAATTACAATGTGGAAAATCTTCCAGTCCCTCTTAGCAACCTAATCCAAAGACAACTACACCTTGTAGGCAAAAGTTTTCTTTATGTCTCATTGAAACTCTTTACTCTAAAATTTGAGTTTTCTCTCTTTCTCTCCCTCTCTCCCCATTTTTGCCTATTTAAATATATCTAAAAACTTCCAATTATGGTACTACCCTCTTAACCACAGGGCATACATTCTAAAAGCCCCAGTGAATGCCTGAAACCTTGGATAGTACCCACCTGTATGTATAATACTATGTTTTTTCCTATACATACGTACCTATGGTAAAGTTCAATTTATAAATTAGGCACAGTAAGAGAATATCTGAATTGCCAGTATCACTACTCTTGTGCTTTGGGGCCATTATAAGTAAGATAAGGGTTCCTGGAACACAAGAACTGGGATATCCCAACAGTCGATCTGATAACAGAGATGGCCACTATGGGATGAATAGGTGGGTAGCACATACAACCTGGGCACACCAGAAGGAGTGATGATTCATATACCGGGTGGGATGGAGCTAGTCGGTGTAAGATTTCATTACGCTACTCAGAACAGTGCACAATTTAAAACTTATGAATTGTTTATTTCTGGAATTTTCCATTTAATTTTGTCAGACCATGATTGACTGTGGGGAACTGAAACCACGGAAAGGGAAACTGTGGATAAGAGGGGACAATTGGACAAATGTGACTAAAATCTCCAGTGTCCAGTCCTTTTTCGTAGCATCTAGCTAAGATCTAGTGTTAAGACAACTTATTTGATTGCCTTCATTCTTTCCTAGGAAACATCCAAAGGTGCTGATTTCCTCCATTGTTCCTGTGTAATGAAGGTAGTAAAAATCACAAAAAGAGGAAATGCAGCACTTTCTTCTCATTGGAAATGAAGCTCATCCAAGGAGAATGGTCATGTTGAAAGAGAGTGTGGCATGGTGGACTCTAACCTTTCTAGTTATGCATATGTTACACCTCCAGTTTTTGAAAATCCACCCACTGTATTACAGTTATTGATTATTATGTTGAAGAATCATTTATTGGAGATTCATCTGATCAACCTTCATGTAAATCCAAATTGCAAGTAAATACGAGCATTTTATGTTTTTCTGATTTCTTGTTAGTTGTTTTAAAATGTTTGTAATGTGTCAATCAGCGTTAGTTGCCAGTGTCATTATGGACAATTTTGGCCAGATAATTCTCTGTTGTGTGTTCTGTCCTGTGCATTCTAGGAAGCTCTGCAGCTTCCCTAGCCTCCATCCACCAGATGCTTGTGGTCCAGACAATCAAAGCAGTCTCCAGACATTGTTAAACTTCTCTTGGGAGGCAAAGTCATCCCCTATTAAAAACTACTAGTCTAAAGGAATATATTAGTAGTAGAACTTGTGTCAAATATGTCACTTTCAATGTGAAGTTTCTTTGCAGGGATATTTGAAAGCTTTCGTAAATTTTGAGACAGTGAAATGATTGAAGTGAGATAGTATAATCAGTAGATACACTTAAACTGTAATATTCAACCATGTGCTATAAACAAATAAGTTAGGGCACCACTGTCAATCCCTTCTGACTGTGGGGCTCCCAACCTTACCTCAGGGTGAGAGTTATGTGTATGTGGGTATCAGACATAACCCATCAAAGAATAAGGAGAGTGGGGTACTTATACATCAACCCTTCCATGCATTATTTAAAGGGCTTCTTCTGGGTTACAGGGAGGGTGTTAATTCTTAGCACTTCTGGATTGTTATGCAGTGGGGCTGGGGAAGGAGGGAGCTCTGGTCACTAACTCATAGGGATGCAATTTCAGCCAGCTTTTCCTAAAATGGTACAGATGATGGGAATATGGACAGAGTGTCAACAGTATCTGCTGAATCCTACCCAGGGGCTGAAGTCATTGGATGAGAAAAGGGTTGAAGATGTATATGAACCAAGTGATAAGTGAAGGACTAAGAGAAATGGTGGAAGACTAAAAATCATAGATGGAAGAATTCCCCGGGAACAGGATGACACCTCATCTTCTGAGTCTGGAAGGAAGATGGGGAGGATGGCTGCAAATGTAGATTGGTTTATGAGTTTGATGACAGGAAGGCATGGGATTAACATTTGCTGTCTTTGTTTTCTTGGTAACCTCTGAGAGAATGTCTTCCCTAAAAGTGACATTCTCTAGGACGTTAGGAAATCAAGGTTTGTAATGGCTCCAAAGGGAACAAGTTAAAGAAATATGAGAAGCACTTAAGAGCTTAGCTGAGACCAAAGTCAAAAAATTTGTTGTGGTAGCAATTCTACAAGCTGGTGGATCATCTCCAACAGTAGACATAGTACAGGGGTAGAAAATGCAAATTGTAGGATTCATATATTTATTGAATAAATGCTTTTTGAGTGCCTAATATGTGTCAGGAACTAAGTGATGAAGATAAAATGGTCAACAGACAAATTATACACAGACACAATTCTATGATTTTGTAGAGCTTTCTGGAGAGGAAATACAGAAAATAAATAAGATTGATGAATATAATGTTAATATATCAGTAATAGGCACAGAGAATGGGGATAGAGTGAGCTGGGACTGGAGATGTGGTGTCATTTTAGGTAGGAAATGTAGGCAAGGTCTCTCTGAGAAGGTGTCACTTGAAAAAGGGCTCGAAAGAGATGAGAGATTGAGCCATGTGTATATCAGGGAAGCATGGTTCAGGTGGAAGGAACAGCAAGTGCAAGGGTCCTAAGATAGGAGTGTGCCTGGCATGGTGAGGAAGGGCAAGGTTATTGTGATGACCAGACCAATAAGATTGAGGGGTAAAATGGTTTAAATTGAGGCCAGAGAGATACCAGGTTTGGAGGTCCACCTCATACAGAGTCTTGTAACCTATGGCTTTTAGGTTGATTCAATGCTGGGTGTTTTGAGGAAAGATGATATGTGAGGACCAGGGAGGGAAAGGATTGAGGATATTGATGAGAACACTTTAAATGACCACAGAGAAGAGAAGGAAGTGAGTCCAAGAGTAAGCAGATAAATCGGGAGCTTTATGAGAAATGTGACGTGAAGCAGGAGAGCATGAAAGCATCGGATTTAAAGGAGGAAAGAGTTTTTAGTTGGAGAGTGTACTTTTGGATGATAACTGACATCTATTGAGCATGGATGATGTGCTAAGTACTTTATGTATTATCTCATCTAAGCTTCCCACCTACCTGATGCGATAATAAATATTGTTAGCTACATGTTTCAGATGATGAAATTGAAGTATAAAGAGACTAAGCCACTTTCTCAAAGACGTGCTGCTGGCCAGTGTTGGAACTAGGATTTGAACTTCATTAGTCTAACTCTTTGGCTCCTGTTCTTGACTAGTTCACTACACAGGGTTAAATGCTGCAAAGGGTTCAGGTGTGATCAAGATGGACACGGGTCAATGGGAATCGATGGTAGCGATGGTCGGTGGGACTGGAGACAGTATTTTGCAGTAGTTTAGTGACTCAGCTGGTGGCAAGGAAGTGGAGCCAGCAGTTTGGGGATTGGAGAGACAGTGGGATTATGGAAATTGACACCATGATGATGTAAAAGTAAAACGACAAAAGATAAAGAGACCTGCACTGGTTTATAGCCTGAGAGGAAGGTGCCAGAAGAAAGGGAAACAATGAAACTAGAAGTGTGAGTCAAATAATTTACAGAGCAAAGTCGGGGAACAAGTTCGAATGGTTGGCAATATGGATTAACCTTGGAGAGGAAGGCACTCATTTTATAGGAAAATAACTGAGGACCAGAGAAGAAAATTGTGAGCCCAAGATCATAAAGCCAATTCAGCAGTAAGCTCAGGGACAAGAGTCCAGGTTTTCTGATCATCAAGAGAAGTCCTTTCCTCTAGGCAACCTGGCCACTCTTGCTGAATCATCGTCTGCTGGTTATTTATCCACAACCCAAAGGGAGTTATTATAGTTAATGAATAAATACGGTATAGCAAACTGCACAGCTTTACAGAAACACGAAAGACATCTTGACATTTGAGTTTCCTTCACAACTGCCCCCTACCCGCACCCCCCGCCCAAGCTCTTTAGCACACAGGATTGACTTTTCTTGACTATAAGCTGCTTTTCAGATACTGCAGATTCCTGCATTGATGTCAAGTAGAGATTCAGGTAGAGAAAACTAAAGTCACCATCAGGGAATTTCTAGCTGAATTAGGCTCCACTAAGCCTTGAAATCAAAATGCTTCTGGTAGGTGACTGGGGTACACATGGAAAAATCAAGCCAGTGTGTGACTGGGCATGTGTTATTGTTATGACAGATCCTAGCAGACAACCTCAGGAGAGACTGGATTTTAGTTGCAGTGCAAGTAGGTGATGAAAAATTGTTTTTGACTTTTGAATTCCCTACACTTTGCCAGTAGTTATTACAGCCATAATTTGGGCCATGTGTATTCCAGAGAGGTTTTTGATTTAAGAATCTAGATTATTTTGGAAGCAAGCAATATTCAATATATCATCTATACCTAAGAGTTTTAGGTATTTATTTTCATGGCGATGGACATTTTTTCTCATTATATTAAATATAAAATTTAAACGTTGGAGGAATGACAATGGTCTATTTCTAACACTTACCTTATCTTGAGCAAACATTGAAATTCTTGATTAATGTTTAACTACAAGAAATACACTCAGTTCAAGTAAAGGATCAGTTTCAGGATTCAGGCTGAGTTGTCTTGATGATTAGAATTCAGGCTCTAAGGAGAAGCCCCAAGGCCAAGGGTATTGAATATAATAGCAAGTGGGAGCCACACCTGACCTCTGGAGAATGTGGACTGGATATAAGATTTTAATCCTTTCTTATCTCACCACAGAAATTTGGATGGAGAGACAGTATTTATCTCAAAGAGAAGTGGACCGAGGAGCTAATTTCACTAGGAATCACACCATTTTGGAAGGTACTCGATTCAAAAGAGCCATTTTCAAAGGGCAATACTGTAGAAGTTTTGGTTGTTGTGAAGACAGAGATGATGCCTGTGTGACTCAGTTCTATGAGACAAATGCACTGTGTTACTGTGATAAATTCTGTGAAAGGGAGAATTCTGATTGCTGTCCTGATTACAAGTCATTTTGCCGTGAAAAGAAGGAATGGCCTCCTCACACAAAGCCTTGGTATCCAGAAGGTAGGCTTTGGGAATGTGTTCAAGCATTATTCTGGTTCATAACAAGATCTGTCCAACTTTCTTTTTCTTTCTCTTTCTCTTTCTTCCCTCCCTCCCTCCCTCCCTCCCTTCCTTCCTCCCTTCCTTTTTTAAGTTGAAATGAAAAATGAATATTTCGATCACCAGAATAAATTTCTCAGGATTGCTAACGTGCTTTGGTTTAGATGCTGGGTACACACATCAGACTAGAGCCTTCAGGAAAGTTCTGCTGTGACAGCCACGAAGGCTGGTCTAGATTCTGTTCTGAATACTCACTCAACTTATATGAAAGTTACTTAAAATTCTTTATTTCTTTTTTTTGCAAAATGTATTGACAAGAAAAATATCGCTCACGCTTTTTTGAGTGTAACCTCTTAGATTCACAAGCCTGATCCTCTGCAGATTTATGTAACAGTTTACTTACTATTTCATGAGACTATTGGACCTCTTAGCATTAGAACCTATGTTATAGCAATGTCATTTAAACCAGCGCAAAGGCAAAATAAAGTTGGCCAACCTCTCTGCCTAAGTAATACCAAATACAGTCACGATGTGTGTTTTTGTTTTGTTTCATTTTGCCAATCTGGGGTTTTAAACTATTAAAAACAAAAGAGTGCTCCATATAAGGTAGTTTTAAAAGTCTAAGACTGAGCAAATAAATACTAATAATTCATAAGGAGAATGGTGGTATTTCCTGTATTGGTCTAATTATTGTAAAATGGCTATAGAATCTGAGCAATCGATATATCCAAAATTTGCCAAAAGCACAAAATAAAATTCTATTGCTCCACTTATACAGGCAGAAGTGCAGGTTTCCTCGGAGCTATGTCACATGACTTTAAATGGGTGATGGTGAGTGGGGATTACAATTAGAAGACAATGTAGGATAAGCTAGGATTTGGTATCCTTCCAGCAAGATCCAGATGCTGACTGTTGCCTTCATTCTCAGTAATGTCATCTTGTTTGTAAAATTGAGGAAGTACTCCTTAAAATGCACACGTATTATAAGCTTTTAGGTATAGGATGGATAAACAAGGTCCTACTGTATAGTACAGGGAATTATATTCAATGTTCTGTGATAAACCATATGGAAAAGAATATGAAGAAGAATATATATATGTATAACTGAATCACTTTGCTGTACAGCAGAAATTAACACAACATTGTAAATCAACTAATTTCAATAAAAAAAAATAATGCCAGGCCTTTGTCTTTACCAGTAAACAGTTCAGCAAACATTTATTTCACCCTAAAAAGTGGCAGAAAGTCTCTTAGAAATGGCAGACCTAGCCATTCATCAAAAAAATATTCATTGACTACCTCCACCAGGCCAGTCATTGTGCTTTTGCTGGGGGCAACCATGGGGAAGAAAAAAGACAAGACATTAACCTCATGGAAGTGACAGTCAAGTTACATGTGGGGGTTATAAGATATTTAACAAATTCACTGTACAATCGCAAATTGTGTTAAATTCTCCGAAGGAAACGCTTAGGGTGCGGTGAGAAAGTATGCCAGAATATAACATTAACATGTAAAATAATGCATAACTTTAGCTTGGGTGGGAGACTTGAGGAGTGAGGAGTGAGGTGACCTGAAGAAGGGCCAACAGAAAGGGATCTGGGAGCCAGGAGCTTGGTGTTGCCTAGGAATTGGATGGAGGCCACCACTTCCGGAGAGTCATGATCAGTGGAGGGTTGGGGGTGACATAAGATGAGGTTTGAGAGGCGAGTAGAGGTCAGATTTTGCCAGGATTTATAGGCCACATCAAGAGTTTAGGATTTTATCCTGTTATGAGAACTCATTGAGAGATGTTAAGTACGAATAGGGTCAGCTTCCTGGAAGTTGAGGATAAGTATTATGGATCAGCTGTGGTGCTTTTGATGTGATAAAACGTATTTGAGCTTTTCTTATTTGAATCATGTAACCCATTTGGAAAAGAAATTGCTGCTTCTTCAATGTCCATTTTTGCTTGAAACCTAGGATTTTGCTAAGACTTTAATTTAGGGTCATGTTTTAGGTAGAACTTATGTTCCCAGCATAGTTTTTATTCCATTCATGATGGAGGGAAGCAATTCATCAGTTTATTTAGTAGCAAATGTTCACAGTAAACTATATTTGCACTCATGAAGGTGATTTTTTTCTTTTGTTTTACCTTCCTTATGAAAGTAGCTGGTTAAAAGAAAATAGCACTACACAATATTTAAAAATTGTACAAAATTAACTAAAATAAATAGAAAATGATATACTATTTATACTATTTTTTTTGCCATATAAAGAGACTTTCCTCTGAGATGCTAGTAAAGCATCACTGACTTGTTAAATATTTTTCAGTTATTCACTGATTTATTAAATATTTTTCAGTTATCTACTTACATGGTATTGTCTAGTTCATTCACTAATTTATTAAATATTTTTCAAGTATCTAGTTACATGTTATTGTCTAGTCTCTTATACTGCATTTCTTTTTCAACCTGGGACTTAAAACTATGTATATTATCTTAAGGTTTAAAAATATGTCAAAAAATAAATAAATAGATATGTACCTTTTGTGTAAATTGGTTTGGACACGTGAGTAAACATCTTCCTTCTGGGTTTTGTCCCATCTCTGCTGGTTACTTCCAGTCATTGGAGGATTTCAAATGTCAGATACAGAAAACAAGTGATAGAGTTTGAGACAGAACCAGAGTGGTTTTTCCAGACAGAATCTCTTGGTGTGGCAGATCTTAAGAAAAGAGTCTAGTGGACCATGTGCTGTGAACAGACCTAAGCTAATTTGATTACACACAACTCTTATGTTCACATTGGTAAAAAATGGATGTAAACCACTGACACATTTGAATTGAATGAGGATTATTTATCCCTTCATGACCTCCTTAACCACATTACAATGAAGATAAATCACAGTCCAAATTCTGCCGTGCATACTGTTGCAAACATATATACTGGTAAGGAGATATACACTAATCCATAAACCTCTGTAAGCTCCATGAAGTCTCAGGTCCCCATCCTGTTAGATGTTCCCACATCTACCTTGCTTGAAAAATTTACTGGAGTTTTCCCATGTGATAATATTACAGAGGGTGTCAGGTTGTGATAAATCCTCCTACCCAGTGGCTGGACACAGGACCTTGTAAAGATCAATCCTAGGGCACCAGGTCTAAGAGTGAAGGCTTTTGACCTTAAGAGATACATAAAAACTGTGGAGTATGAGAGTGGGATGTGATTTTTAAGTGTTTTAGCTAATCTAATCTACATCAACTTATTGCTGTTAATTTAACCGATAAGAGCTGATTACTTATACCCATTATGCTGATTAATAAGCCACTAATTTTGCCAGTGAAAGCCCCTTTCTGATACTCATTATACTGCTACTCTAGTGTCCATTAAAAGATGGATAATGGAACCCCTTGTAGCAGCTTACCTGGAGTCTGGCCTTTCAGGATCAGTGCTACCGACCGCCCCTGGGATGCTGACTCCTGATTAGAGCAGGCAACTCCCTTCCCTGAAGTGACGTTGAGATCAGCACATTTATTAGAACACTTTATGATGAAGTTATTTTAAAATAAGTTACATCATATTGTCATCTTTTCTCAAATCAAGAGATGGATTTCACTTTCCAAATACCTGATTTGCCTCATTTTTGTATTAATGGCTGTTAAAGGTGCAAAACTCCTTTAATTTCAACAACCATTACTATCATCTATCTATCACCTATCTATCTATCTATCTATCTATCGATCTATCTATCTATCTATCGATCTATCATGTCAAGGTGTAATCGGTTTGATTAACTCACTCTGAAGTGCTTTATACATTTTTCCTTGAGGAAATAAAGCCACCAGGAATTTTCTCATCTCTCCATCATCATAATTTTCAAAGTACCCCCATATTGGTTACTGTTTCCACGGAGTAGATTCCTCCTCTTGAGCTCTAAATCCCACTGTCTCTTTTGTGTGTGTGTGTGTGTGTGTGTGTGTGTGTGTGTGTGTGTGAATATATCATTTATTCAAATGATGTATGGGCACTGTATTAGTTTCCTATTGCTATGACAAATTATCACAACACAAAATAATTATTTTACAGTTCTGGAAGCCGGGAGTTTGAAATGGGTCTCACTGGAAGAAAGTCAAGCTGTCAGCAGGGCTGCATTCCTTCTGGAGGGTCTAGGGGAGAATCCCTCTTCTTGCCTTTTCCAGTTTCTGAATTTCTTGGCTCATGTCTCCTTCCTCACTCTTTTTTTTTTTTAACATCTTTATTGGAGTATAATTGCTTTACAATGGTGTATTAGTTTCTGCTTTATAACAAAGTGAATCAGTTATACATATACATATGTTCTCATATCTCTTCCCTCTTGCGTCTCCCTCCTTCCCACCCTCCCTATCCCACCCCTCCAGGTGGTCACAAAGCATCGAGCTGATCTCCCTGTGCTATGCAGCTGCTTCCCACTAGCTATCTATTTTATGTTTGGTAGTGTATATATGTCCTTGCCACTCTCTCACTTTGTCACAGCTTACCCTTCCCCCTCCCCATATCCTCAAGTCCATTCTCTAGTAGGTCTGTGTCTTTGTTCCCACTGTCTCTTATCTTTTCAAAATCTCCACCCTTACAATTGTCCCTCCCTCCCTCCCTCCCTCTCTCTCCTCTTCTCTCCTCTCTCCTCTCCCTCTTTCTCTCCTAAAGCATCGTTTTTCCCTTTGTCTCCTGGATCAATCAATTTACAAAACTATTGATTTACAAAAATGTTTTTTTTTAACTCCCCCAATTTTTCTGCTACCTTTAAATGCCAATCATGTTCTCAAATTAGCATTTTAAAAGAAATACTTTTCATTCAAAACTAGTAGAATCCAAAAGAGGATTCAGGCATTGCTTGGGAGATGGTGCTAGACAGCATCAAAGGTTAATTTCTAACCCTGACTCTGTTTCCATGATGAGGTGGTACCTAACATGGGAACCAAAGTTACAGTCTATGCATTAAGGTGACACAGAATAACTCATTCATTCAACTGCTGGTGAATATAAATTGGTAAAATCATTCTGAAAAGAAAAAAAAAATGACGATATGAATTAAATGCCTTAAAGATGTCCAAACATCAATTTGGACCCAGAATTTCCACTTCTAGGGACTTTCCTCAAGGAAATAACTAAGAAAGTGAGCAAACATCATTTACAAGATATTCTCTTGCAGGAGGTTAGTAGGTAGTTGTAACTCCCAACTTTGAAAAAGCCCTCCCTCAACTCCATGTCCTTAACCAACTATTATCCCATTTCCTTCTTTCCTTTAATGGCAAAAATATCTGAAGGAAACATTTCACTTCCTGATTCCAAGCCTCTCATCAGCTCATTCTTACAAGATCTTGTTTCCTGCTACTTTACTGAGCTCTGTCTTGGCAGGGTTATTGAAGACTTCCATGTTTCCAAATGCAATATTAAGATGTCTGTTCTTTTCTTGATCCCTCAGTGGTACTCTGTGTAGGTGACCACTTTTGCTTGTTTGGAATACTTTCTTCTCTTACTTTTCAAGACTCTACCCTCAACTGAATTCCCTTCTTCCTCATAGGTCACTCCTTCCCTGTTTCTTCTTCTGAATGTCTGTTAGCTACAGAGTTTGAGCTCAGTCCTGGACGTCTTTCTCTTACCTACAAACCCTCTCTCAAGCAGCCTCTTATGTAGTCTCAAGGCTTTAAAGATATGTATGTTGCTGGCTCTCAAATTCATGCTCCAATCATGACTTAACTCTGAATTTCCAGTGCTACTCTACTTGATATTCTCCATTAGGATGGCTAACCTAGACTTAATCTAAATCTAAAATATGCAAAACAGAACTCTTGATTTCTTGCCATAAGCCTGTTCCTTATTTCAATATTAGCTTCATTGCCTCTCTGTGGTTCAGGCCAAAATCCTACTGAGACATCCTTGATTCCTCTTTTTCCTCATTCTCCAAACTCAATCCAAGAGCTAGTCCCATTTGCTTTGCCTCCAAATTATGTTCATCCACTTCTCTCCATCCTCATCAGTATCATGGAAAGCCTTTAGCCAGCAGAACAGGAGTGATGAGGACAAAGATTATGGAAGAGAGATTTTGGATAAGGTCTTATAGGTCATTGTAAGAAGTTTGGTTTTATTTTAAATTTGATGGGGAATAACTTGAGGATTTTAAGCAAGGAGTGACACAATGTAGACTTTAAAAGATCTCTCTAAATGCTGTTCAGGGGATGAGGGATACACTGGAGTGGGGAAGAGTGGAGGAAGGGAGTGGACTGCGTTTCTGTATTGTGTAGAAATTGATGCTTCACTTTGTTAGCACCTTGGCCAAACTCAGATGAACAGATTATGGTGTTTGTTCAAGAGGCCAACTCTCAAATGAGATTACAGCAAACGTTGTTTCTTATAGTCAACTCTGACTTGATATTAAGGAGGGAAGACCAAGAAATGGAACTTTTGCTAACACTAGACATAGTACTAATGATCTTGGGTGGGAACAGTGATAACATTCTCTTTAGTTCAAAATTAATAGCTGGGGGACAGGTTAGAGAAGGGACATCCTTTTTTTCATTAGGACCTTTGTGATTTCTCGTCCCTTTATCTATATAACTGGTATGCTGGACAAGCAACATTCATCGGTTTTGATTAAAAACCAGGTTTGATAACATATATATGTATAACTGAATCACTTTGCTGTACAGCAGAAATTAACCCAACATTGTAAATCAACTATACTTCAGTATAAATTTTTAAAAATCAGCTTTGATTTTGCCCCTCATCTCCTTTAGAACTAGTCAAGGAAGTACTTCCCTTGACTTTGAATAAAACTTGAATTGTTGCATGAATTTTCTGTTGCTTTCCTAGGTAGTAAAAATTCCGGGGTCTATGTAAGTTACAGACATAGAAATTCATTTACAAAAAGTGTTTAATCCTGGGTAGTAATTGAAACTCTGAACTTGATTTAAAGTTAAATCTTTCCCCTCCCCTGTGGTCCAGGAGAGAGGTGGTTTCCTTCTCTCTTCTTGTGAGAGTGGAATGTCAAAAATCCATGGAAAAGAGGTGGATAGATGCAAATACAAGGAGATTTTTAGATTCATTAAGCAAAAGATTGAACTGTGAGAACACAGTGCATGCTGAAGAGGGGCATTTGTAAAATATTTCCTGTGAAACAATTTTTGGAAAAATCGGAGGATAGCTAATTTGTAAGTGTCTTTTGTGACATTGTGGCTGGTGGTTAAGCCAGGTCCCTCGGAATGCTTTCTAAACATGTAGATTTCCTCCTATGATTGTATGAATAAAAAGTTAGAATTCATTTTATTTAACTGGGGGCCATTGTGATCTATCAGTGACATGTCTCCGTCAAAAAAGTTTTCACAAGACAAAGGAGCGAATTTTGCTACTTTTGCTAATTCAGCATGAATTTAAATTTGTGTAAGTTATATTTTCAAAAGGGATTTAATTTGTAGCCAGGGTATTATTTTCACCGTATCTTACTGATTGGTTTCATATAATGATAATTCACCATTCATCTCTTTGGAGTAGTTTATAGAGTCTGGTAGAATAGCAACGAGTTTTGGTTAATGGCTGAGAAACATTTGGACTTGGAACACAAAGGACTACAACCGTATAAACTTTTCTCCTGATCTAAATTTTGAAGAAAAAGTAGAGTTTATCTTTGTAAGGTGAATTCACTGAAATAGCTTTATATTTTGGTCCAACACTTTGAGCTCCTTCCTCTAAGCATATGTAATTAATCATATTTACATATGAGAGTTGATTAGATTTTTAAGATAAGAAATGCCATAAATTAATTCAAATACTGTTTTACTGCTTACTTACTCGAATACATTATTTTTTTGAGTGCGTTTAGTGATCAATACCTCAGTAATCTAGTTTTCATGCTTTACAAATCCTCTCAGTTGGAACAAATACACAATGTAAAGATAGAAGCTTATGGAACAAGCCCATAAGAATTCGATATACAAACCTTGACACAAACCCTATGTGGATTTCCTTCAGATGGGCACCAAATTTTTTTGCATATTTGAAAAAACTAAATACAATTTTAATTTACTTATTACTCAATTTAGAATTTTGATTTGTTTACATGGTATGTTGACAGGTTGCTACAGAGATGGTCAACGTTATGAAGAAGGATCAGTAATTAAAGAGAACTGCAATTCCTGGTAATGAATTTAAGTGGCACAGAACTGTCTGTGTATGTTTTCTTCAAAGGAACATTTGTGAAACAAAGCATATATTTAAATACAGATAGAATCATAAGTCATAAGATATCACATACCCATAGTTTTTATAAGCTTATTTAATTTTAATAAATGTTTAAAAGCTAATCATGAATATTTCTTTTAACATTTGAGTTTGGTGTTTGTGACAGTGGCCTGCTTTCACAAACCTCTTAATTTTAAACATTCTGATATACTACAGGAAAATCACGTGTTCTTGAACACAGTAACTATATATAAAACAAAGCTGCCTTGAAATTGATTATCCTGCAAAAAATTTACAATTACAAATGTGTCGAATCTACTGTCTCCATTGTCTTATGTTTTCAAACTCCAATGACTGGGTGATCATTTCATTTATTAATTGCCTGAAGTGGAAGATACTGAGTGGTAGCTAATGCACGTGTTGTGATTTATTTTTGCCAAGAATTAAAGTCATATGGTTAACATTAGTCAAAAATATCTTTTATGCCTTAACAAGGTGCAACTCTTGTTACTAATTTTATAAGTATACTCCCTAAAGACCAGGCCACTTTCATAACTTTTGTATCTTTACAGCACATGCTCAGGACAGCAATGGAAATGTTCCCAGCATGTATGCCTTGTTCAACCAGGATTAATTGAACATGTCAATAAAGGAGACTATGGGTGAGAGAAATCTTGCTTTCTAGGCTTTTTGGCGCCTCCCTCCCTCATTGCCCCTCAGGTTTCAAACAATGTATTTCCTATCATTTCCTTCTAAAAATGATCATTCTTTCAAAAACAAAAAAAAGAGTGGGTGAGAAATGGGGAGGGTGGTAGAACGGCATGTGAAATTGGAATGAACAGAGGTGAACATTAAATGATTAAAAATTAAAAGGCACAAAGAGGAAATATAGAGCATGGTCTTAAATTGTTTAGGAAGGAGCAGTGTCAAGGTGTGAGTGAGGCTAGTAGGGGGAGCTTTAGTTTAAATAAGTATTCAGGCAAAATCAGGAAGTAGGCAAACAGGTTCATTCATGTTCATCATCTTTCCTTCCGGTGCTGCCCTGACCCAGCCAATCATATGCTCATCTAACCTGGGTAGACTCCGACCTTCAGAAAGTAGTATTTTATCTCGATGATCCCCCAAACGACCAGTCCATCTAGACAGCGTCATCGACATGACTGATATCTAGCCAATTTCACTCATGGTTGAGTAAAAAGACTGGTTGAGCCATTTTACTTTGCTAATAAACAAAGCTTGAACTGATTGACAAAGGAAGTAACTGTTTGATGCTCTCTGATAGATTAATAAATTAAGTCACTTTTCCACTTACATAGAGGGAATTAGGTGTAGGTGCTGACACTGGCTTTCTTTACTGAACTGAAGGGAGAAGGGATGGGCCAGCTGTTTTCTGCTTCAGGATTTCTCCACTGTCACTGATCAAATTTCTATACACCCTCGAAAACATTTTCTACCTTCAGGAAAAGATTTCACGTGAGAAGACCTACTGTTAAGCAACTATAAAAGTGAAGTCATCCTGAAATGCATTTTTAAAACATAGAAATATCACTTCTTGCTACACCTAAGACATATGTTTCCCAGGACAGTGGGGACACTAATTTTCGATGTACCCAGAGTATTTTCTTGGAAGACACAAAAGACACTTGGAAGTCACATTTGTTGATATTAATATTCTTAAACCATTCTCAACTCCTCTGTGTGTGTGTATGTGTTTTGACAATATTTTAGGTGATAATATGATGACATTTTAAGTATTTCTAGGGAAAAACAATTATTTTCTATGGCTAAGTGATATTTAAATCATTAAAAGGACATGAGAGTATGTGTCATCATGAGAGATTATCTGAATCAGGTTCCTAAAAGGATTCAAATGCTTGAGCTAACAAGCACACACTTCCAAGAAGCCAAGATAAGCAGCCAAGCTTTCCACTGTCACAGAACCCAGGAGAAACCACAGTCTAAAGCAATGTGGCAAGAAAGTCATATAAGAGTACAGATCTGTTGGGAATGCTGACTTCCTTGGAAGGAAGAATTTTCTTTCCATCATTTGTTTATTCTGAGAGTACTCTAGGTCAATTTAAGAGGCACAGGATTTGCCTTTTAGTAGCAAACATAGATGACTTAAAAAAAAAAAGGTGAAGTAAAATTGCAGCAAAAGAAAATATACTCAGATCAAAGAAAAAAGTTACGTAAAAGAGACAAAGTATGAAGAAAAGGAGTAAAACTAAAATTATTTACCAGGGAACAACAGGAGGGAGTGTAGAAAGTCCTTGAATTTAAAAGAAAGTTCTAGGGCTATCCTGGTGGCGCAGTGGTTGAGAGTCTGCCTGCCGATGCAGAGGACACGAGTTCGTGCCCCGGTCCGGGAGGATCCCACATGCCGCTGAGCGGCTGGGCCCATGAGCCATGGCCACTGAGCCTGTGCGTCCGGAGCCTGTGCTCCGCAACGGGGAGAGGCCACACAGTGAGAGGCCCGCGTAACGCAAAAAAAAAAAAAAAAAGAAAGTTCTAATTCTCAGATATTTACTGTTCCTGATGTTTAAGTTGTTTTCATGTATGAAAACAGAGTCATATTATAGCATTCATTGTCTGTTTTAAGCGCTTTTTAAAATAGCCTATGTACAAATATACACAGCCTTTGCTTTAAAACATTTATTTCTGGCATCTTGGTAGTATTTAGATCCAAATCTTTATTCATTCTGCATAGCCCACTTCAGTGCTTATTTATTCCCTGTATTATGTTGTAATGCAATTAATATTAACAAAACATGTGTTTCCCTTTTGGCACTACTGAGGATACAAATAAATAATTTCTTAGAGGAATTTACAATCTAGCTGAGGAATCCACATATCATAACTTTGTAAAAGGATTTCTAGTGATAGGGCAGTTATAAGTGGCAAATTAGTAGCACAAATAATAATCAGCAAGTTAGTGGAACAAAGGGAGAGAGAGAACAGTCTCAGTCTATCTGATGCTGTGAAACAAACCACTTCAGAATTTAGCGCCCTGAAAGCACGAGCTTTTTTTTTGTTCATACCGGCAATTTGGGATGGACTTAGCTGAGGCTTTTTTCCTGGTCTCTCCTGGGGTTACTCATGTGTCCACAGACATCTAGGGCCTCAGCTGGGGCTGCATTGTCCAGGTGGCCCCCTGCCCATGTCTGGTGGTTGGTGCTGGTTGTTGGGGGCCCCATGTGTCTCCAGCAGGACAGCCTTGGTTTCTTCACATAATGACAGTGTTCAAGCAGGACATGAGGGGAGGATGGAAATGGCTCACGAGGCCAAAGCTTGAAATTTGCACATTGTCAATTTCACTGCATTCTACTGGACAAAGCAAGTTACCAGGCCAGCTCACATTCAACGGTTGGAAAAATGGACTCCATCTCTTGATGGAAAGAGCTACAAAGAATTTGTACCCATTTTTAATCCATCCTATCTCTAACCCTGATTTTTCTTATGAACTCAAAGTCTATAGACTATCTATTGAATAAGTTGACTCTGATTTCTTACTGATTTCTCAAAGTCAAAAATACCCCAAACCAAAAGGACTAACCTTTTGACTTGTCCTTGGTTACTGGCATCACCCGCTACCATGTCAACTAAGCCAGAAAATCTGAAGTTAGTTTGAGGCTTCTTTCCTCTTCACTCTCAGTCACTAGACTCTTGTAATCCCCACAAAGTTTACTTTAGAAATTTATTTCCTTTATTCTTATGCTATATTCTAGTGCATTTCTTTATCAAGCCTAGTTTGAAATGACCTGACTTTACTCTCTGTTCCCAGTCTGACCAAATTCCAACCAATCCTTTATACTTTCATGGTTATCCTTCTGAAACAAAGCTTTGATTCTGCCACTCAGGTTCTTAAAAAGTCTTCAATGACACTCCATTGCTTTAGAATATAATTTTACTCCTCAGCATAAATAACAATCTGTCCCAAATGCTTTACTGCCTCATCTTTTACACTCTTTCCAGCCCCTGTCTCTCTGCTCGCTCTCAGAGTTTAAGTGCTCTACTTATCTGCTATTCCCTAAATGTTATTCCAAATTTCAAACCTGCTTTGCTCCAGAGTTGCCTTTATTTAGAATAAATTATCTCTTTCCTCACATCTGGCTGTCTAATTCATTCTCATCCTTCCAGGCTGAGCACTAAAAAGTCGCTTTCTGTAAAAACTTCTTCTAACTCCTTCAGGAAGAGTTATGTTTCAGTCCTCTACTCTGATCAGATTTTGACCTATCGCTAATAAATTATGCATACTGAAGTCATTTCTCTTTTGTAGGCTTTTTTAGAGTATGAGCTTTCTGAAGGTAGAGAAATTTATTTCTATGTCCCCAGTGTTTACTGAAGAATGTGATAGATAAATTAAGAATGTTCAGTAAATGCTAACTTGGGTTAAAAGGAAAGTGATGACAGACATAGAGGACAGACTGGTTGTTGCCAAGGGATAGGTGGGGTAGGAGAAGGATGGATTGGGAGTTTGGGACTAGCAGATGCAAACTAGTATATATAGGATGGATAAACAGCAAGGTCCTACTGTATAGCACAGGGAACTATATTCAATATCCTGGGATAAAGCATAATGGAAAAGAATATGAAAGAGAATATATATATATATATGTATATATAACTGAATCACCTTGCTGTACAGCAGAAATTAACACGACATTGTAAATCAAATATACTTCAATTAAAAAAACAAAGTGATGAGCCTAGGTCAAAAAGGATGATGCAGAGCAGTGGTGCTATTCATGCTTTTCTGAGCATAAATTATAGTAATCATACATGTAACTTTATGACCTAGTACACACACACACACACACACACACACATGCACTTGTACATACACTTAAATGTATATAAATATTACTTACCCTCACTCTGTCCTATAAACTCTAATATTTCCTATTGTTTCTCTTATATTCTATTTTATCTTTTAAAATACTGATCCCTATTCACTAAATTGAATGATTAATTAAATGGCCCCAAAATGTCTCAATGTTTGAAAACTACTAGTGTAGGGCACCAAAAACATATTTTACTGTTGCGTGATTTCCTAAGGCTGATCCTGGTGGTCTCTTAAATAAACCTGCAATGTCTAATATATTCAAAAGTTTCTTTATTGAAATTCCCTGGAATGATGGAGATTACATTTAAAAATTGTGGCTCAAAGTTGCTTCAAGTTTTATGAACTAACAGATCTTGTAAAAGAAAAGAATTAACTTGCCAGGCATATTATTTTATTTTATTTTATTTTTTTGCGGTACGCGGGCCTCTCACTGTTGTGGCCTCTCCCGCTGCGGAGCACAGGCTCCGGACGCGCAGGCTCAGCAGACATGGCTCATGGGCCTAGCTGCTCCGCAGCATGTGAGATCTTCGCGCACCGGGGCACGAACCCATGTCCCTTGCATTGCCAGGCGGACTCTCAACCACTGCGCCACCAGGGAAGCCCACCAGGCATGTTATTGAAAATTGAGTCATATCTTCAATCATTCATAGGAGCCTTTCACACTGTAAACAATTTTGGTGATAAACACAACATGATAGAGTTTAGATTTGCCTTAAGTACTGAAAATATATTGTCCTTAAGTTGTAGCTAATTCAAATAAACAATGATTAAATTACTTTCATTTTTCTCATTTTTCATCTCCTATCATCTCTTAAGGAATTGTTATCTTGAAATCTCATCATTAGGTTTTGAAAATAAAGCTTACTTTTTTATGTAAGGGCACAAAATATGTCTCTAAAAAAAGGTACTTTTTGTTATCTAATTTTACATCAGTTGAATTTATATTATATTAATAATGACTAATATTATGGAGCATTTACCACAAATTAACTCATTTAATATATAATAGAATATTTCAATAAAATATTTCAATAAAATTAATTAGTGTTGCTGTAATCTTTTTAAGTATAACTATTTTATCCTCAATTTTTCATGGATACTTGTTTTTACATGGTCAGCTTCTTTTCAAATCTAAATTATAAATAAAACAGATTTCCCAATTTAACCTGTAAGTACATTTCTGAACATTCAAGCTTCTTTCTAAAATATATTTAATGACATTTAGAAGAAACTGCATATATTGGCCTTATTATCACTAAAATCCCTTTACTGTATGTGGAGATTCAATATTCTTAAATTTAGTCTATATTAATACAGCCTTAGGTTCCTCATTTGAGACACTAAAATAATTGATATAGACCTACTTTAAGAAGAGTGATATGCTTCCCTATTAGAGTAATCAATAATGCATCATTAATATAATGAATATCTAGCTTTCAGTAACAGTTCCAATTTTGTCAGATTTGCTTCTATATAATTTCAGAAATATAAATGAACATGTAATGATAAAAGTGACATCATGTAACCTGTACCTATTTTTCTCTTTCATTTGTAAGGCAGATGGACAGCCAAGAACTACAGCCAATTCTGGGGAATGACTTTGGAGGAGGGTTTCAAATATCGCCTTGGAACCCTGCCACCCAGCCCCTTGCTTCTGAGTATGAATGAAGTGGCAGTAGGTATCCTCTCTGTTTGACTCATGTATGTGTGTGTTTGTATAAGTGTGTTCATAGGTGCATATAAAGCAATTTTAAATAACTAAAATAGTGAGTTTAGTGCTTTCCGAGATAATTTTGTCATATAAATTAAAAAAACCTTTCCCCAAAATGGTTGTTACATACCCCCCAAATTTTCATGTGGACTTTGAAATTTCACTAATATTAATTAGATATAGTTTCCTCTCTTCAGGAATGATTGTGTTCATTTACATTGCTAATCATTGCAGAGAAATTCATGTTTCTGATGATTGGCTTGTCGGTGACCCAATGCTTAAGCAAGTCATTAGTTGTCCTTATTTTTCTTTTTCTAAGTAAACTTAGTTATTTTGTGAATTCATCAAAACAGAGTTTTGACAGCTCGTGGGTACTCCATTATGAAATGAAGATAAAATAAATGCCAGTAACTGCAGACATGTATGCTATGATGACTAGCAGAAGTTTATCCTCAAAAGTCCTCACATTTTCCATTTAAAGAACACCTTCAAATTTCCCTGATGAGCTGGCAAACTCCTTCATGAAATTGCCATGTTTCGTAACACCCTCATGTTTCTAATACTATTGTATTGGTTTTCCCTTTCATTTTCAAGTGGTGTTATCTTCTGATAATATGTACCTTGCATAAAGAATCTTCCACCTGTCTAGTTATCACAGATGTCTAACTTAGAGCTGCAGTTTTACCATCCCATTTGTGGTGTCTCTCAGTTGAGATTTTGATTGTATTCAAGGCCTGCTACAAATGCCCAAGGCATTTGTATCATTTTTTTTTTTTAGATTCCACATATAAGTGTTATCATATGATATTTGTCTTTCTCTGTCTGACTTACTTCAAAAACAAACTTTTGGTTACCAAAGGGGAAGGGTGGGAGGGAGGAATAAATTAGGAGTTTGGGATTAACATATGCACACTACTATATACAAAATAGATTGTCAACAAAGACCTACTCTATAGCACAGGGAACTATACTCAGTATTCTGTAATAACCTATATGGGAAAGAATCTGAAAAAGAATGGGTATGTGTATATGGATAAATGAATCACTTTGCTGTATACCTGAAACTAACACAGCACTGTAAATTAACTATACTCCAATATAAACTAAAAATTAAATTTAAAAAAATGTCCAGGGCAGAGAGGGGTTCCCTGGCTGCTGGAGAACTGGCTCTTCCCTCTGCAATGAAGGTGTCAGGTCCTGGCTGCCCGGAAGCTCTCAGCATCTCAGAGCAAGCAGGGCTGTTATTTATGCTGTTGGATGAGTTGTAAATCCACAAGTTCCTCATTAAATGTTCAATGCGCTTTGCTTTCAAAAGATGTAATCCCCTGACTTATTATTCCAGTTCAAATTCCAGTAGCAGGACCCGCTAAATTATGACTAGTATCAGAAAAGATCATAACAGCTGCCATGTATTGAGTAGTTGTGCGCCAATCACTCTTATCAGCACTTTCATACATTATCTCATCTAATTCCCAGCTTGATGTAGTGGGTACTGTAATTCTCCACATTTTAAAGACAAGAACATTGACACAGAGAGAGGCCAAGTCACACGGAGATGGAGAGGAGAGAAAAGCCACCATAGAATTACTTAAATGGCAGAGTCAGGACTTTAAAAGATCTGCCCCCAAATGGTTCCTAGGCTTCTGGTATAATCAGTTAGCTTTGGCCAGTTCAGTTTCAAAATAGCAAAAAGTCTTTTAATCTTGGAGCCAGAACTAACTTTATGAAATGATCAGCTTAGATATATTTTTGGATTTTTTCCACAATCATTGAGACATAACATCTTTAGAGGTGTGGCTCATATTCATAGCTTTTATTGACTTACTTATAAGATCAATTGGAAAAGAGTTATTTTTTCTGGCTGTTTACTTTTTCAATTTTGTCCTTATCTATCTGGAAAAAAAGAGACAGAAGTGTTTAGGAAAATAATAAGTTCACCCTCTTTATAAGGATTACTCTTTCTCTTGCTTTTAGTGAGGGTCCCAGTTAGCCAAATACACATTTGGGTGTCAATATACATTTTTTCTTGATTCTTTCTAACATTTCCTTTTGAAGCTTTATTTTTTTGCAATTTAGAGTATTTTATATTATAGAGAAAATGAGGTATGTTTCTTTCCCAGGTTGCCACTCACTGTAGCATAGAAAAAGGCAATCTAATTCTAAATCATTTATTGGCTCCTAGGGATTTGTTTGCATAAAAGTGACTATGGTGATATTTAAATGAAAAATCTTAATGACTAGTACTCTGGGAGAATTTAAATTACCTAGTGCTATGAATTAATGTAATAAAGTAGCTAAGTAATTCCAGGAAAGCAATAAGGAAAATTTGGCTGATCTGTAAGACTTCTGCTACACACAAGGACATAGATTCCCATTTCTAAGGCATAGTAGCTTGAGGGCTGAGGTCCTTTCAAAAAGTTTCTGAGTGTTTCCCTGGTGGCGCAGTGGTTGAGAGTCCGCCTGCCGATGCAGGGGACGCGGGTTCGTGCCCCAGTCCGGGAAGATCCCGCATGCCGCGAAGCGGCTGGGGCCGTGAGCCATGGCTGCTAAGCCTGCACGTCCGGAGCCTGTGCTCCGCAGCGGGAGAGGCCACAACAGTGAGAGGCACGCGTACGGCAAAAAAAAAAAAGTTTCTGAGTGTTGGAGTTGTCCTAATACCTGGTCAGAAGATATCAGAAAATCAGAAATACAACAAGAACTTCAATGAAGAATGTGGGGTCTATATGAACTAAGTTAAACTGGTAGCCACAGGAAGAGCTTAAAAAATAGATTAATTCTTTGCCTGGTGACTACATAGAAAATACCCTCAATACATCAAATTGCCTCTGAAGAGTGAAAATGAATTCTTTTGTGTGGGTATGCTTCTGGATAACTCCCTCCCCCCCAACTTTTCCCCAATTTTTTAAAATACCATTTTCAACATAGGATGGTATATATATATATACACTTAGGGTAGGCAGTTGCCAACAGTGGGAATGATTTTTCTGAGAAAATTCACTGCATCCCCAGCCTAAAACATCTCCCTTTCCTTGAGCCCATTACCTGGATGAGAACAGAGATTCACCAAATTCTTTATCTGGGTAGGAAAGATGAGCCATAAGTCATTCCCAGTTCCTGGGAAAGCTCTCCTTTAGCTGGTTCCCTAGCTACCTTGCTTGACTTCAGTCACTAGTCCCATAATGTGTCTGCTGAACGTACATTAGAAGAATATCAACAGGTCTTATACAAAGAGTTCCATGATTATATAAATATGAAAAAATCTGTTTAATCTGGATGAATTAGTTAAATTCAAATGATTTTTTGTGGAGTGTGATTCATAATAATGAGGAATAGAAATATGTTGATCATGGGAGGTTAGAAAAAACTAACTTAAGGATTTTGGGAGCCTTTCCTGGATGGCAGTCCTATGTGAGGGAAGACAAAAGGAAACAAAAACTTACTGTTTTCTCTGGGTACAAGCAGACTGGATGAGAGGAAGTGAGAAAAAGGGAAAGAAAGAAGGCCAAGAGGCTCCTGCCTAGACCATGCAGCTTATTGTTTTGTATGAAGATTCGCTTCACCCACTTTAAAATTATGCCTAGTGTCAGGTCAAAAATGCCAGCTGATCAATCTTTGCCTAACTTTTTCCTAAAAGCGTTTTCTTGAGATTGTTCAAAGCAATGCCTTGATTGGACAGCTCTGTTCCAAATTGTTGTACACTAAATATGTTAAGAATGATTAGACGATTCTCTGTCAGTCCATTGAGACTGTGTATTTGCTTGCATAGATTCACAACGGGACTGATGTAGCTCCCTACAGGAACTTTAAATTCTGCCACTTGAGCCTTTTGTCTCCTTATGGTACAAAACAGGTGATTACACGGTTAAAATCTTATTTCAATATTTCTCAACATTTGTGCCATGGGCCACCAATCCTGCAAGATTTGGAATAAAGGTGTCCTATCTGTGGTCAAATACACTTGTGAAATGGTGTATTGTATCTTTCTTCCGAAGAGGCACACTATTCATTAGTATATTGAGGACACTAAGAACTCTTCCTCCAATGACCTTTTTTCCACCCAGTGTTTCCTAAACTCATGACATCAGAGAACCTTTTCTTCTTTGTTTGTTTATAATGACTGTTAATACTTCCCAAGATTTAGATTCCACAGAACACACTTTAGGAGCTGCTAACATAAGGTAAAATATTGAAAGAAAAGTGCTGGAGAGAGCAGAAGTATATTCAGGGCTAAAACAGAACTTAATGTCTCAGAAAGAAAACAATTATTATGACTGTATGCAAAATTGGCATGGGCTGAGGTCCTTTGGAGCCAGCAGAAGCATCACAGTTGAAGTCTGTTAATAGGCACATGTAGGCAGTGCGTTTAGTCACATGGCCCCATTTCACATACCGAGATGGACATGAGCTCTGCATCCTGTGTGCTTGGCTCTTAGTCTGGCTGAAATGATGGTAGCAGTGGTACCCAGTTCACAGGGCTGTAAGAAGTCCATGAAATGATGAATAAGGAGTGTTTTAGCACACAGACTGTATAGTAGAGCACTAATGAAATGTTATTATATAATATACAAAGTGGTTCTTTCTCCCTTGGATTAAGCTTGGGAAACTAGCAAGTTTCTGAAACAGGTAAATTTTGTAAGAGCTAAATTACCCAGAACTTAATCATTTGGAGGATTTTCTTTCATAAAGAAAGGTGTAGCTCTGGGTTTATTGGCCTTGACAGAGATTATATATTTTTGATAACCTGAAAGTTCTTCTACTATGCTCCTAAATCAAATCAAATCAAATCATGTCAAATCAAATCTAATCAAAGCAACCGTTCTGTACCTGATTATTTTTCCAGGAATTTAAATTTGGGAGATAACTTCAAGAGGCTTCCCTGTGTTATATTATATTATAAATATTGCAAACGTTTTGAATAAAACATACTATTTTCAAACAGAGATAGGGAAATTCAGAGTTCATTTTTCTACTTGGCTTAGTTAAAAAATATGTTTTTAATAGTTTTGTTGTTCATTTCCCAGGGAGAACAATAAAGTTAACAAAGCTATCACAGATAAATATCACATCTTAGGTGGAGCTATCAATATTTAGAAATTATTAAAACATTAATAAGGCTGGTATAGCATTTAAAACCTATAGCTTTACTATATTATACAGTATCAGATTGATGTATGTAAAAATGTTCTAAATTTTTTTTTGTCAGCCTCATAGTTTACTAGTACATCTTTTCCCAGTCACCCAATACAGAAGATTTTAGTGTGTCTAAGTTGGCATTACCAACAAAGAAAAAATAACATCTTTTTCTATTGTTTTTTGGAAGTTAAAGTAAAATTGTATTTTATGTGTTATGTAATAACTTTTAAAACCAATGATCATTGAGACGAGAAAGGGAAATTTATTTCATTGTCTGGATACTTTATCATTATTTAGATAAGACATGGTATTTGATTGACTGGATCTATTTCTCTAGGAAGAATTTGTTTTTTCCTCTCTGAAATATATTTTAGTGATAGTAAGTACTGAGGGATGAAAGGTACCTTTGGAAAAAATCAGAGTGACTACTATCAGTTTTTGTTTTTACCTCTCATAGGTTATTGAAATTTTTTATTTGATTAGTTTTAATTTAATTATTTAATTAAAATTTAATTTAATTAACTAACCTACCTGAACAAACATCTACTTAATATCAATAATGTGTGTCACCCGTGTAAAGCATCTTGTAGAAACCAAAACACTGATTAGAAAAGTGAAAAACACAGTTCTATAGTTATATTCTTAATATATTATTGAACAAAAATGACTATTCTTTTCCATAAAATTGATGTTTAGCTCCACACATATGAACATGAGGCAAATGGCGTCAGGCTTTTATAATAATTGTATAGCATAGAGTAGGCGCCACTGATGCTGCAAAAGAGCATCACAGCCAGATGTTATGGTGGATTCTGTTTAAGTACATACTTCACTCAGCTCATTTCAGAATCTCCTCTGCTCAGTGGGTAAAGAACCAGGGACAGAATGATTTGTCTCTGAATTAAGAGTCTTAAAATTCAAATAGCATTGAAGCATTTCCTCATGTCTCCTCCAGGCTCTCTCCTTTCTTTCTCTCCTTCTCCAAATAGAACCTCAAACCCTTCAGCAAAGTTTAGGAAATACGCACTGTCCTCACTCCTTATCCGGCTGAACTTGTGGCAGAATGAATGTCTCATCTGTCAAATCAGTTTCCGAGTTGTCAGTTTATTTTCTTTACTAAGGTCTGATGCATAGCACTGTGATGTAATTGAGCATGACTTGACCAATGCCATGGGGCTGAATTGATCACTGCAGGACATATCTTCAAAAAGAAATGTGAAAAATCATTTTTTCCCTTCTCTGGGAACAAAAATTTGGGGCTGTTAAAAGGTAGATTCCTGAGGTGATTTGGTGTGTTGATATAAGGAGCCTGTGTGTTGATATCTGTTCACCAGTGCCGAATAGAAATGCAGAGACAGAGTTTTGGGTGAAGTAGAAAAGAATAGCTTCATTGCTTTGCCAGGCAAAGGGGGCCACAGCGGGCTAATGCCCTCAAAACCGTGTGTCCCGCCCTGGAGGGGGTAGTGAGGAGTCTTACAGTGTTCAAGGAGCAGGGCGTGGTCAGTTTGTAGACATTCTTCTCATTGGTTGGTGGTGAGGTAATTGGGAGTCAGCATTATCAACCTTCCAGCTCCAACCGGTCTGCAGTCTAAGTGCTTGTGGGCAGCATACAGTTAACTTCTTCCACCTGGTAAGGGTTTCAGTATCTGCAAAACAGCTCAAAGGACATGGCTCAGAATATTATCTCTAGTCCTTGAGAAAGAACTAAAGGTCCTTGACTTAGTTTAATGGTTAAAGTATTCTTATTTTGTCTTACTTGACTGTTTCCCTTTCTTTCTGCATTTTCACACCTCTCTGATTAAATTTATTCTTTGACTAAAGTTTTTCTAGAGACGAAAGGCAGGCAGAGGACATGGGTGTGGGTCTATTTTGGAAGGCCTCATATTGTCTGGCTTGGTTACATGGACTCCCCAAATTTGGGTCTGTCTAGTTCATACTGTGGTTCTTGCCAAAGTGCGTTCCATGAAACACTAGTCCTCTGATCTGCTTCACAATAAAACTGATGTGAAATCAAAGGAAAGTAAGTAAAATACTTTGCATTGGGTCATGCACATTAAAAATCACAAACATTATTTTCATTTCTTAGAGACTCTCAGCAGCACTTAGGTAGTTTATAAAAACTACTGCATTGAGGACAAAAATCTATTTAATTGTTAAAACCAGTTTCTCAGAACTGTTTGATTAATCAGCTCCTCCTTTTGTAGTTATCTATTACAATTTCTCAGAACTAGGGTTCTAATGAAGTCGTTTTAGGAAATATCAGTTCATCAATCTCCAGAGGCATATTTTCTTCACTTTTTTACAACTCTAAAATTGGGAGGCTTCTTACATTTGATGATGTCCTGGGTTCAATGAAATATGGTATTGCCCTACCATAGCATCTTTTTTTTTTTTTCTTTTGGGAATTATTTCTTTTTTATTTCTTTTTTATTTTTAACATCTTTATTGGAATATAATTGCTTTACAATGGTGTGTTAGTTTCTGCTTAATAACAAAGTGAATCAGTTATACATATATGTATGTTCCCATACTCTTCCCTCTTGTGTCTCCCTCCCTCCCACCCTCCCTATCCAACCCCTCTAGGTGGTCACAAAGCACCGAGCTGATCTCCCTGTGCTATGTGGCTGCTTCCCACTACCTATCTATTTTACGTTTGGTAGTGTACATATGTCCATGCCACTCTCTCACTTTGTAACAGCTTACCCTTCCCCCTCCCCATATCCTCAAGTCCATTCTCTAGTAGGTCTGTGTCTTTATTCCTGTCTTACCCCTAGGCTCTTCATGACATTTTTTTTTTAATTCCATATGTATGTGTTAGCATACGGTATTTGTCTTTCTCCTTCTGACTTACATCACTCTGTATGACAGAATCTAGGTCCATCCACCTCATTACAAATAGCTCAATTTCATTTCTTTTCATGGCTGAGTAGTATTCCATTGTATATATGTGGCACATCTTCTTTATCCATTCATCCGATGATGGACACTTAGGTTGTTTTCATCTCCTGGCTATTGTAGATAGAACTGCAATGAACATTTTGGTACATGACTCTTTTTGAATTATGGTTTTCTCAGGGTATATGCCCAGTAGTGGGATTGCTGGGTCATATGGTAGTTCTATTTGCAGTTTTTTAAGGAATCTCCCTACTGTTCTCCATAGTGGCTGTACCAATTCACATTCTCACCAGCAGTGCAAGAGTGTTCCCTTTTCTCCACACCCTCTCCAGCATTTATGGTTTCTAGATTTTATGATGATGCCACTCTGACTGGTGTGAGATGATATCACATTGCAGTTTTGATATGCATTGCCCTAATGATTAATGATGTTGAGCATTCTTTCATGTGTTTGTTGGCAGTCTGTATATCTTCTTTGGAGAAATGTCTATTTAGGTCTTCTGCCCATTTTTGGATTGGGTTGTTTGTTTTTTTGTTATTGAGCTGCATGAGCTGCTTGTAAATTTTGGAAATTAATCCTTTGTCAGTTGCTTCATTTGCAAATATTTTTTCCCATTCTGAGGGTTGTCTTTTGGATTTGTTTATGGTTTCCTGTGCTGTGCAAAAGCTTTGTAGTTTCATTAGGTCCCATTTGTTTATTTTTGTTTTTATTTCCGTTTCTCTAGGCGGTGGGTCAAAAAGGATCTTGCTGTGATTTGTGTCATAGAGTGTCCTGCCTATGTTTTTCTCTAAGGGTTTGATAGTTTCTGGCCTTACATTTAGGTCTTTAATCCATTTTGAGCTTATTTTTGTGTATGGTGATAGGGAGGGATCTAATCTCATATTTTTTCATGTACCTGTCCAGTTTTCCCAGCACCACTTATTGAAGAGGCTGTCCTTTCTCTACTGTACATTCCTGCCTCCTTTATCAAAGACAAGGTGACCATATGTGCGTGGGTCCATCTCTGGGCTTTCTATCCTGTTCCATTGATCTATATTTCTGTTTTTGTAACAGTACCATACTGTCTTGATTACTGTAGCTTTGCAGTATAGTCTGAAGTCAGGGAGCCTGATTCTTCCAGCTACTTTTTCCTTCTCAAGATTACTTTGGCTATTCGGGGTCTTTTGTGTTTCCATACAAATTATGAAATTTTTTGTTCTAGTTCTGTGAAAAATGCCAGTGATAGTTTGATAGGGATTACACTGAATCTGTAGATTGCTTTGGGTAGTAGAGTCATTTTCACAATGTTGATTTTTCCAATCCAAGAACATGGTATATCTCTCCATCTATTTGTATCACCTTTAATTTCTTTCATCAGTGTCTTATAATTTTCTGCATACAGGTCTTTTGTCTCCTTAGGTAGGTTTATTCCTAGATATTTTATTCTTTTTGTTGCAGTGGTAAATGGGAGTGTTTCCTTAATTTCTCCTTCAGATTTTTCATCATTAGTGTATAGGAATGCCAGAGATTTCTGTGCATTAATTTTGTATCCTGCTACTTTACCAAATTCATTGATTAGCTCTAGTAGTTTTCTGGTAGCATCTTTAGGATTCTCTATGTATAGTATCATGTCATCTGCAAACAGTGACAGCTTTACTTCTTATTTTCCGATTTGGATTCATTTATTTTCTTTTCTTCTCTGATTGCTGTCGCTAAAACTTCCAAAACTATGTTGAATAAGAGTGGTGAGAATGGGCAACCTTATCTTCTTCCTGATCTTAGTGGAAATGCTTTCAGTTTTTCACCATTGAGGATGATGTTGGCTGTGGGTTTGTCATATATGGCCTTTAATATGTTGAGGAAAGTTCCCTCTATGCCTACTCTCTGCAGGGTTTTCATCATAAATGGGCATTGAATTTTGTCAAAAGCTTTCTTTGCATCTATTGAGATGACCATATGGTTTTTCTCCCTCAATTAGTTAATACGGTGTATTACATTGATTGATTTGTGTATATTGAAGAATCCTTCCATTCCTGGGATAAACCCCACTTGATCATAGTGTATGATTCTTTTAATGTGCTGTTGGATTCTGTTTGCTAGTATTTTGTTGAGGATTTTTGCAACTATGTTCATCAGTGATATTGGCCTGTAGTTTTCTTTCTTTGTGACATCTTTGTCTGGTTTTGATATCAGAGTGATGGTGGCCTCGTAGAATGAGTTTGGGTGTGTTCCTCCCTCTGCTATATTTTGGAAGAGTTTGAGAAGGATAGGTGTTAGCTCTTCTCTAAATGTTTGATAGAATTTGCCTGTGAAGCCATCTGGTCCTGGACTTTTGTTTGTTGGAAGATTTTTAATCACAGTTTCAATTTCGGTGCGTGTGATTGGTCTGTTCATATTTTCTATTTCTTCCTGATTCAGTCTTGGCATGTTGTGCATTTCTAAGAATTTGTCCATTTCTTCCAGGTTGTCCATTTTATTGGCATATAGTTGCTTGTAGTAATCTCTCATGATCCTTTGTATTTCTGCAGTGTCAGTTGTTACTTCTCCGTTTTCATTTATAATTCTATTGATTTGAGTCTTCTCCCTTTTGTTCTTGATGAGTCTAGCTAATGGTTTATCAATTTTGTTTATCTTCTCAAACAACCAGCTTTTAGTTTTATTGATCTTTGTTATCGTTTCCTTCATTTCTTTTTCATTTATTTCTGATCTGACCTTTATGATTTCTTTCCTTCTGTTAACTTTGGGGTTTTTTTTGGTTCTTCTTTCTCTAATTCCTTTAGGTGCAAGGTTAGGTTGTTTATTCGAGATGTTTCCTGTTTCTTAAGGTAGGATTGTATTGCTATAAACTTCGCTCTTAGAACTGCTTTTGCTGCATCCCATAGGTTTTGGGTTGTCTTGTCTCCATTGTCATTTGTTTCTAGGTATTTCTTGATTTCCTCTTTGATTTCTTCAGTGATCACTATGGCTTAGCCTCCATGTGTTTGTATTTTTTACAGATCTTTTCCTGTAATTGATATCTAGTCTCATAGTGTTGTGGTCAGAAAAGATACTTGATACAATTTCAATTTTCTTAAATTTACCAAGGCTTGATTTGTGACCCAAGATATGATCTATCCTGGAGAATGTTCCATGAGTACTTGAGAATAAAGTGTATTCTGCTGTTTTTGGATGGAATGTCCTATAAATATCAATTAAGTCCATCTTGTTTAATGTATCATTTAAAGCTTCTGTTTCCTTATTTATTTTCATTTTGGAAGATCTTTCCATGGGTGAAAGTGGGGTTTTAAAGTCCCCTACTATGAATGTGTTACTGTCGATTTTCCCTTTTAGGGCTGTTAGTATTTGCCTTATGTATTGAGGTGCTCCTATGTTGGGTGCATAAATATTTACAATTGTTATATATTCTTCTTGGATCGATCCCTTGATCATTATGTGGTGATAATCTCTTCTAATAGCCTTTATTTTAAAGTCTATTTTTTCTGATATGAGAATTGCTACTCCAGCTTTCTTTTGGTTTCCATTTGCATGGAATATCTTTTTCCATCCCCTCACTTTCAGTCTGTATGTGTCTCTAGGTCTGAAGTGGGTCTCTTGTAGACAGCCTATATATGGGTCTTTTTTTTGTATCCATTCAGCCAATCTGTGTCTTTTGGTGGGAGCATTTAATCCATTTACATTTAAGGTAATTATTGATATGTATGTTCCTATTCCCATTTTCTTAATTGTTTTGTGTTTGTTATTGTAGGTCTTTTCCTTCTCTTGTGTTTCTTGCCTAGAGAAGATCCTTTAGCATTTTTTGTAAAGGTGGTTTTGTGGTGCTGAACTCTCTTAGCTCTTGCTTGTCTGTAAAGGTTTTAATTTCTCCATCAAATCTGAAAGAGATCCTTGCTGGGTAGAGTAAACTTGGTTGTAGGTTTTTCTCCTTCATTACTTTAAATATGTCCTGCCAGTCCCTCTGGTTTGCAGAGTTTCTGCTGAAAGGTCAGCTGTTAACCTTATGGGGATCCCCTTGTGTGTTATTTGTTGTTTTCCCCTTGCTGCTTTTAATATGTTTTCTTTGAAGTTAATTTTTGACAGTTTGATTAATATGTGTCTTGGCATGTTTCTCCTTGGATTCATCCTGTATGGGACTCTGTGCTTCCTGGACTTGATTAACTATTTCCTTTCCCATATTAGGGAAGTTTTCAACTATAATCTCTTCAAATATTTTCTCAGTCCCTTTCTTTTCTCTTCTTCTTCTGGAACCCCTATAATTCGAATGTTGGTGCGTTTAATATTGTCTCAGAGGTCTCTGAGACTGTCCTCAGTTCTTTTCATTCTTTTTTCTTTATTCTGCTCTGCAGTGGTTATTTCCACTATTCTATCTTCCAGGTCACTTATCCGTTCTTCTGCCTCAGTTATTCTGCTATTGATCTCTTCTAGAGTATTTTTAATTTCATTTATTGTGTTTTTCATCATTGCTTCTTTCATCTTTAGTTCTTCTAGGTCCTTGTTAAACGTTTTTCGCATTTTCTCTATTCTGTATCCAAGATATTGGATCATCTTTACTATCATTATTCTGAATTATTTTTCAGGTAGACTGCCTATTTCCTCTTCATTTATTAGGTCTGGTGGGTTTTTATCTTGCTCCTTCATCTGCTGTGTGTTTTTCTGTCTTCTCATTTTGCTTATCATATTGTGTTTGGGGTCTCCTTTTTGCAGGCTGCAGGTTCGTAGTTCCCATTGTTTTTGGTGTCTGTCCCCAGTGGCTAAAGTTGGTTCAGTGGGTTGTGTAGGCTTCCTGGTGGAGGGGGCTAGTGCCTGTGTTCTGGTGGATGAGGCTGGATCTTGTCTTTCTGGTAGGCAGGTCCATGTCTGGTGGTGTGTTTTGAGGTGTCTGTGGACTTATTTTGATTTTAGGCAGTCTCTCTGCTAATGGGTGGGTTTGTGTTCCTGTCTTGCTAGTTGTTTGGCATAGGGTGTCCAGCACTGTAGCTTGCTGGTCGTTGAGTGAAGCTGGGTGTTGGTGTTGAGATGGAGATCTCTGGGTGATTTTCGCCATTTGATATTATGTGGAGCTGGGAGGTGTCTTGTGGACCAGTGTCCTGAAGTTGGCTCTCCCACCTCAGAGGCACAACACTGACTCCTGGCTGGAGCACCAAGAGCCTTTCATCCACATGGCTCAGAATAAAAGGGAGAAAAAGTATAAAGAAAGAAAGAAAGAAAGAGGATAAAAAAAAAATAAAATAAAGTAAGGTAAAATAAAATAAAGTTATTAAAATGAAAAAATAATTACTCAGAAAGAAATTTTTTTAAAAAGTAGAAGACAAAACAAAACAAAACAAAACAAAAAACGGACAGATAGAGCCCTAGGACAAATGGTGAAAGAAAAGCTATACAGACAAAATCTCACCCAGAAGCATACACATACACACTCACAAAAAGAGGAAAAGGGAAAAAATCATAAATCTTGCTCTCAAAGTCCACCTCCTCAATTTGGGATGATTCGTTGTCTATTCAGGTATTCTACAGATGCAGGGTATTTCAAGTTGATTGTGGAGATTTAATCCGCTGCTCCAGAGACTGCTGGGAGAGATTTCCCTTTCTCTTCTTTGTTCGGACAGCTCCTGGGGTTCAGCTTTTGATTTGGCCCCGCCTCTGCGTGTAGGTCACTGGAGGGTGTCTGTTCTTCTCAGACAGGATGGGGTTAAAGGAGCCACTGATTTGGGGCTCCGGCTCACTCAGGCCAGGGGGAGGGAGGGGTACGGAATGCAGGGCGAGCCTGCAGCGGAAAAGGCCTGGCAACCTCTCCACTTTGCCTTCCGCACCCCTGTGGCTGCGCTCTCCTCCACGGCTCTGAAGCTTCCCCCCTCTGCTATCCGCAGTCTCCACCCGCGAAGGGGTTTCTAGTGTGTGGAAACCTTTCCTCCTTCACGGCTCCCTCCCACTGGTGCAGGTCCTGTCCCTATTCTTTTGTCTCTGTTTGTCTTTTTTCTTTTGCCCTACCCAGGTACGTGGGGAGTTTCTTGCCTTTTGGGAGGTCTGAGGTCTTCTGCCAGTGTTCAGTAGGTGTTCTGTAGGAATTGTTCCATGTGTAGACGTATTTCTGATGTATTTGTGGGGAGGAAGGTGATCTCTACGTCTTACTCTTCCACCATCTTCCCCCTCTCTCCTACCATAGCATCTTTAATGTCAGTTCTGCATGCTGTTTTAGCTTTGATTGGGCTCATCAGAGAGTGACAAAAGTCCAAAATGATAGTGACTTAAATAGAAATTGATTTCTTACCAACAAAACTGGAGGTGGATGGTAGAATTGCACTCCTTGGTGTTGGATACCCAGGCTTCTTCCTCCTTGTTCTATTTTCCAGAGCCTTTATATCCGAGGTCATATAATGGTTCAAGAAGCTGCTGCATGTCCATCTATACCCAAATTCCTGCCAACAGGAAAATTTTTAAAAAGATCAATAAAAAGGAGTAAAATCAAGTGCCAAACGTCTCTTAAGGAAGAGTTCTCAGAAGCTGCCAGTGACACTTGTGCTTACACTCCACGGGTCAGAATTTAGTAATGTGGCCACACCTGGGATCCAAGGCAGACCAGGAAATATAGTCATTTTTCTGAGCTTGCAGGTACTGAGCTAAAATTATCACTACGAATAAAAGGAAAGCCTATTCAAACCAGGAGCCCTGGAGAACTGGCACCACCAGCCATAGTGTGGTCACTGATTATTGATATGTACAAGAAATTAGATTGTTAAAAAAAACAGTAACTAGCAAATTATCAAAGCATAACTCTTTCAGAGTTAAGACATCAAGGCAAATATTATTGAAGATGAAAAATTCATTTTGCTGTTAACAACGAAAAAGTTAGCCTTTTCCCCACCAATATCAAGTACCTTAGAAGACATTTCTTAGTATGCATGGCCACTGACCTTGGATTGTGAAGGTCAGAAGAGAATGATGTTCTCTGTTGCCTTCTTCTGATTCTCAGGTCACTCATTATCCAAGTTTAAGTGGGAGTAAATGCAACTAGGGATGAAGGGAGTGATTCACTGAGTAGATATTGTGTAGATATGGGCTTTTTTTTTTTTTTTTTTGTGGTACGCGGGCCTCTCACTGTTGTGGCCTCTCCCATTGCAGAGCACAGGCTCCGGACATGCAGGCTCAGTGGCCATGACTCACGGGCCTAGCCGCTCCTTGGCATGTGGGATCTTCCCGGACCCGGGCACAAACCCATGTTCTCTGCATCGGCAGGCGGACTCTCAACCACTGTGCCACCAGGGAAGCCCCTATATGGGCTTTTAATAAGAATGTCCTGAATGTCCAGAATTTGATTGGTTTGTTCTCAAGCTGTTCTGTGGCTAAGTTTCCATTACTTTTAGAGATTTTGATTTGATTAAAATGCACGAATTATTGTAAAAAATTCTCCAGTGTTCACCATTGAATTTAATTCTTACATTTGTTCACAGTATCTTTAATATCTAAATTGAAATATTAAAGCAGGGAGACTATTCAAGTTTGACTAATATTAATTTTTAAATAGAATTAGATTATGACTGAAATTTTTCAACATTATAATGGAAATAATTAAAAATGCCCATATGTAATAGTGTAAAACTTTTTAAAATTAAATTTCTATCTTAAGCCACTATCATTTTGGAATTTTTGTCTCTGTCAGCTGACTCGCTTGACTTTTTTGCTTTATGAAGCTATCCTTTGACCAAAAAAAAAAAAAAAAAAAAATCATTTATTGAAGCCAGACTTCTATTACCAGTTCCTAAAAGCTGTTATTCTGTGGTGTTTACTTTTATTTATAAGCCCTTAAAAACACTCTTACTTTATAGGGGAATGAAATAATTATGGAGTAATGAGCTGTAAAATTTGCCCTGAGCTTATTATATCAGATCACCTGGTATCATAAGGTAAATAAAATTGCAAGGTAATATGTGCTTACTGGGCCTCAAATCCTATGGGTTTATTTTTAGGAAACACAATATTAATTAATTGGTAAAAATCATGACAGAGCCAACAGGTGAGCTTCATGAATTGACCTGGTTTAGTGGGTTGGTAAATATGTTTTCAATGAATATGGCACTTTTCCTGTTGTTTTTCTATTGCCTTATCTTATGGAGAAGGATTATCCATTCATAGATTTTTATTTTTAAACAATAAATCATAAGAAAACAAGTGCATGCTGTCATTATAATTTAATTTAATGTGCCTTTGGGAGGAAAATGATATTTTAAAGTGATGAAATCTACCAGCTAGATATGTATCTCCTCATTATTATCAGATATTTATGGAATACCTCCATGTGCAAAGTTCTCTGGTCAACTTTGTAATGGGGACATCAGATTCTGAATAGCTTAATCCTGATGAGATCTGTCTGAAGTCATAGTTATCTCTTTACTGCTTCCACAGAGCAGAACGGAAATATCCTAGTTCTGCTATTAAATTAGAATTATAAAGTAATAAATTAAAATAACAGTGACACTCTAGCTATTTTTCTGGAACATGAGGCAACTTAATACTATAAATTCCTAAAAGCACACTGATTAGCCAATAATAATACAATTGGAAAATATGAGTAATGTATAGGGTACGTGTATCTCTGTCCCAGGTAGAAAGGCTCCTTTGGAGAATTAGTCTATGTTTCTGAAACTATCTACTCAGAGCAGTAAATTTATTCTGCTCCAATTCTATGGCCAATCTGATGGCACAGGAATCTAAAATCACCTGAATTTCTAGGATGATACTGTTCTTTAAGTTCTCATGTAGATACCCTACCATGATCTGCTTAAAGATCTGGCACTTTTCTTCTATCACCTAAATAGCAGTGTTTTTAGTAATGAAACTCAGGATTTAATCACTTTCTTATCATATGATAATAGTTTTTTGAGTCAAAACTGAACTCTTTCATTGAAATTCGAATTTATAAATATTTTGGATGGATATCTTTTCAAGCAGAAGTGTACATTTAAAATTTTCCTTTATTCTCTTAAGTTGCTTTATACTTGTCAGAAGTAATTTTGCAGGGCAAGATATTGGATCAGTAGCCTGACTTGTTCAATGAACAATCATAAAAATTTTCAGTAGACATTTTACTTCTGTTGCAAAGTATCCATTTATTTCTGATAAAGTGGCTAAATGATGAATGAAACACAGTGTTAAGAAATCTAATATCTGGGTCTGGTCTCAGGGGTATTTCTTATTTAAGTGAGAGGACTTAGTATGTCATTTAACTTTTAGAGGTTTGTTTCCTCATTCGTAAAATAGAGTAAATAATATTTTCCCTGATTATATCACATAACGCTATTGAGAAAATAAAACACTTTAAAAATGTTAAAGCACTCTCAAAAATTATGTGTGTGTGAATGTATGTGTATGCATAAGTGATAAAAAATTAAGAAACACATCCTTATTTTGTTGGAATACTGATTATTTATGGAAGTAAAACTTATTAGTCTTTAGGAGTTTGAAAGAAAAAAACCAGGTTATAGGGCTTTAGACTTTCTTTGAGTGACATGAACAGAGCAAGGTCCATAGGTTTAATTTGCCTTCTTGGAAAGAGAACAGCTGAAACTGTCAGGACCTAACATAGACTCTGAAGACATCTTGGCATTCATTGTATGTTTGACATTACATGATTTCTGAAGTTCTTTTTATTCTTCAAGGATTTTATAGCTATCCATCAATTTATCCCAGTTTTGTTTCCCAATAGCTGGTACAAAATTGGTGTTTCTTGGGGCTCCAAGTGAGTTAATGCATATTTGTCACAAATGCATTGTTTCCAAATTAATTTCACATCCGAAGTGCACACACTCTCCAATGTAGGAGGGATATAAAAGTAAACATTGTTTATGAGGCCAAATTTAAATAACATCATGTGGTCTTCCACAGGGATGACCAAAACTCTGATTCAAGATGACAGAAACAATGGCCGAAATTATTGCACCATATGGTACCACATTCTATGTTTGTTCTTACGATTTTGTACTATATATATTATGATTCCCCACATTGAATTGCCATTTTTAAACATAGAGTGAAATAGATATCTTACACAAATAACTCTTTTCAGGGATGCCATTCAGAAAATTGAATGTACAAAATAAAAAACAGTGACAAACATTTTAAAAGGGCATGGTGTTTTCTCATAATGGTTTTTGGAATATATTTGAAAAACGCTGACACCTCTGCCTCTACTTCTTCTTTAGGCTTCTTTACCTGAAACAACTGATCTTCCGGAATTCTTTATTGCTTCTTACAAATGGCCTGGATGGACCCATGGCCCATTGGATCAAAAAAATTGTGCTGCATCCTGGGCTTTTTCTACTGCAAGTAATAAAATCATTTTAATTACTTCCTTATAAATCTCCCTTTGACTCTAGATCTTGACATAGTAATTAAAAGGGTTTTTAAGTTAGAACAGTTAAATATTAACATTTGGTCAATTTAAAATCTTACTCTGAGGGCTTCCCTTCCCTGGTGGCGCAGTGGTTGAGAGTCCGCCTGCCGATGCAGGGGACACAGGTTCGTGCCCCGGTCTGGGAAGATCCCACATGCCGCAGAGCGGCTGGGCCCGTGAGCCATGGCCGCTGAGCCTGCGTGTCCGGAGCCTGTGCTCCGCAACGGGAGAGGCCACAACAGTGAGAGGCCCGCGTACCGCAAAAAAAAAAAAAAAAAAAAAAAAAAAAAATCTTACTCTGGCCAGAGAAAGCAGCCTGAAAATGATATAAAAATATGTTTTTACTCTGAAAATTGGTGTTTATTTTTAGCATCTAATTTTAAATAGAGAGTAGATCAAAAGAGCAGCAAAGAAGTTACCAAAATTTATTTGTTCTTTGAGAGTTAAGGCCAGATAATAAGAGTATAAAGTTCCTCTTTGCCTATAGTACCATCTGTAATCCTAATATGCATATCACACAGACATATAATTCTTATGTTCTTTTTACTTGATAAGATCTGCAAGAATATATTTAATTATTAAACTAGTAGATTTGATGTAAAGTAAGAATTCAGAACTAGTAATAATGGATTAAATGGGTTTTATCTCATTTTAGATAAAAGCAACTATGTAGATTCTGACTCTAAAGTGATATAGTTGATCTTCTAATAAGAGTAGTTTCCAAATTAGGGTTGCTGTTGCTTCCACTGTGTGAGGAATACATACCTCTGCTGCAGCAACTTTCATATATTTTCACAAGTCCAGTAAATCGATATTCAGGTTAATCCCAAGATTTGGTCTCCAAATTATCCTCAAAAGCGTGTTGGTTGTATTACAGCAATTAAGCCTAATATGACATTGATTGTCTACTATCAAAGATCAGTTTCATAAAACTGTGGTCTAGGCTTAAAAATAATTCCAAAAGAGTGCTCAAAAGACTAAGTACTGAAAGCATCATGAAATAAGTTCATAAGCTCTGAAGGGTTACACTCCTTGGCACAGAGGAGTGCTGATCCTTTGTCTAAATATCATCACTTCATAGTATGAGCTAGTTCGTTCTAGAAAAGATACATTTGGCTGAACTCACCTCTGGAGCATCTCCATCTGTTACCTCTACACTAATGCCTACTCCCCAAGTATAAACGTTCTCTTGACCTCTTTGAGCCCTATTCTAGTTGGGTGGGGACAGATTTAATCATATAAATCATTTGTCATTTTATGTTCATGTGCTTAATGTATTACACCTCTTAAGGGTTATATAAGAATTTTACTTTAAGTTAGACCAGTATTTCTGAACATGTCTTAGGAAAGACATTGGTGGTAAAATACTGAAAGTAATTTACTAGGCTGATTTGGCCTGTGTACTCTGGTATCCCCAGGTCACAGCCCCATAGATGGCCTCAGCACAAGGCTAAGTCTGGATTTGTCCCTCTACCTAACAGATGACACAGTTTTGTATCCTGTGTATTCAATACATCAAATCAGGCTGATGCTATTTTTTTTTTAATGCGTTAAGTAAAGAAGAGAATATTCTAGGGTCTCTTAAAGACCTAGAAAATTGTCAGGAAGTTGTAGTTAAAATAAGAAAAGTCTTTCAAAGAAGCTAAAAACTATAAAATGGGATAAATACAATTTAAAAATATACACACATATAAAAATATTGTTATGCAGCCAAATACAATTCAAGCAAGATGTCAGAAGTTAATAGGTGAAGGAGTTTGAAATGGTGAGGGCAATACATACTGCAGAGCAAACTTGGAGACAGAATAAAATAAGCAGGGAAAATAATAGTGTGAGTCTCAGAGGTAAAGCCCAATGAAAGTTTTCATAGAGAGAGTGGAAAGCAATTTGCTGAACTGAGTCATTCTTAAATCTTCTGACCTTTTCCAAGCATTTCAAGTGAATTTGGATTAAACCTTCACTGAGATTCAGAAATGTCTGTAAAAAAGCAATGTATTGAAGATCATCACAATTTAAACCCTCATCCTTTAGTTGAAATCTACAGATTCATGGGTCTGGAGGGGATGTTAGAGGTCCCCTTTTTCAAGACTTTGGTTTTGTAAAAGAGGCACAAAGAGGGGAAGGGACCTGACCAAAGTGAAAGGCGAGAAGTCTCGGAAGTGATCCCAGAAGCCAGGCTTCTGACTCCTTCGGTATTATTTGTGAAAGTCTTTTCTGAACCAGGAATAGTTACACTAACATTTAAAAAATATACTTGATTCTGAACGCTTGTACTGAAAGTTGAAGCATCAAAGAATTTCTATTTTCTTTTATGAAACAGGGAATTATTTTCTTGAGACTAAGAGAGATGGTGGTATAATGGCATTTGCTCTTATGAAATGTACCTAGCACAAAATAGGTGGGAATTGAGAAGGAAGTAGGAGGATATAGATTCAACACACACTGAGTGTCTAAAATGTGCCAGCAATTACACTACAGAATTGTACATATGCTGTAGTTACATAAAAAACATGTTATGCAGAAATACATATGTAAAGGAATTATTTTAAAATGAATTATTTTAGAATAATTCTAAACTAGCATCTTGAGGGGCTTCAGTACACAGATAATTTTGATGAATGAAAACAATAACTTCTGAGAAAAGTGCATAGATAGAAGGAAGGTTATGACTTTGTTGCCTTTCATCAAAAGTAAGAGATTAAGAACAAGACTATATCAGGTCTCCAACAACAACAAAAAATCTGTACGAGAATATCACTGACTCCAATTTTCTTGTGATCTCAACACACATATTATCATGGTAGCATGATCAAAATGCTCACATAGTAGTTTTCTGCCACTGGTTGATTAATTTCCCTAGTCTATTATTCTATGAGGACAGTATGATGACTCTTTTGGTTTTTGTTCATTGTTGCAATTTCTACTGCTTAGTCCTGTGCCTGTCACCTAGTAGGTGGTCAACAAATGTGTGTTGGGGAAAGGAACAAACTGATTAACAACAACCATGATAGGGAATTATTTAAACAAATAGAGGGTTCAATCACAAAAGGTATATATATATAAAACAAGGTGAATTCCACGTCTACTAAGATAAGATTAGGATCATAATGTTCAAGAAAATTGTAAGCATAAAAATGTGCTATGTAGCTTTTTGATAGTTTATAATGTAGATTCATGTTAGTCTCAATTAGTTTAAAAACCAAAGATTTAATTTATTCCAATACATCAGATTAACATGGATGAATTTCCAATTAATATTTCTATGATCAGTTTTTCTGATTTCCTGAGTTTAGTTACATTCACTTCAAAAATATATTTTAAGCCATGATTATATGTTTTAGGTACAGGAGATATAAATATAAGATATAGCTCTTTCCCTCAAGGAGTTTCACTTGGCAAATTTCTTAATGAAAAATTCAGAAGTATATAGAACATGAAAGGAACAAGGAACTAGAGAAGTCTGTGAAGTTGGTAAGACAATGAAGCAATGCCAAAACTGGACAAAAACTGTAACTGAAATGATGACACAGTTGAATTTGTTGGAATACACAGACATATTCATCACATTTAGCCTTGATTTTTAGTTACATTAAGTTTCCAAGACTAGCTTAAGATTCAAACAAAAAGCGCTATGTAAATTCTTGGCAATACCACGTGTCACTTGACTATTAATCAATATTCTCTTTGAAACAGGTGTAGCAGCTGACCGCATAGCGATTCAGTCCAAAGGTCGATACACAGCCAACCTATCCCCTCAGAATTTGATCTCTTGCTGTGGCAAGAACCACTATGGATGCAACAGTGGAAGCATCGATAGGGCTTGGTGGTACCTGAGAAAACGTGGGTAAATAGCTGCCCAACACATGTCTCTAGGATTCTTAAGAGTGTGGCTTAGGTTAGAATAAGAAAACATATATATTAAGAGTTTTCCAAAAAATTTACAAATATATATGCTGCATCTACATAAACACATGGATTATATTTAAATATATACTATATTTGGTATCTATTGAGATTATAAGCTATTGGAAACAATTGTTTGAAGAATGTATATATTTCTAGCTAAATTAATGAAGAGTCAAGTAAGCATTGTATTCTTGTGGCTCTGACCCAAATGGCTCTACTGAGTCGCCACGGAGGGAGGGAGTAGTTGATATTGCTGATACCTCTCTTGAGAACTTTAGTTCCCCAAGTAGATGAATAGATAATCCCAGGTAAGAATTAGGTTAAGAATCAGAGGAATAACATAAAAACATCCTGTATAGTTGCCACAACTCATGAACATCATTGTCACTATCCATCCCATCTGATGAGAAGAGGCAGGTTGCATTTCTTTATGCTCATGTAGTCTGATGCTCACACAGCATCCTCCTGTCACCTATAAGAACTAATCTACTTAAAAGCTGAGATATCTCTCTAAGGAAACTGCAGCTGATAACTAGTAGTAGACGTATGTGCTGCCCCTGTGTTCTTTCCTCCTCCACTGAGTGATCTTTGTCTGCTACAGAGAAGTTAGGTGCTATGAGAGAGTGGGTGTTAGGAATTTTATATAAAGTCCTTTAAAATGTTTTTCTTATGTTTTGCCTAATAAGATGGTGCTTAGAATGGACAACTTGGGCTAATACCTTCCTGGTGTAGTAGTGCTTGGTTGGCCTCTGTTTTGTACTATAATAAAAATTAAAGCCTTTTAGGAGCTTAAAAATATAACAACATGAGAGTCAGTGAAATCTTATTGTATTAGTCTGGTCAGGTTAACATAACAAAATGTCATAGACTGTGTGGCCTGAACAACAGGCACTTGTTTCCCACAGTTCTGGAGACTGAGAAGCCCAAGACTGGGGTGTTAGTCAGTTCAGTTCCTGGTGAGAACCCTCCTCCTGGCTTGTCTTCTCATCATGTCCTCATCTGGCAGAGAGAGAGCTCTAGTGTCTTTTCCTGTTATAAGGGCACTGATCCCAGCATGAGGGCCCCACCCTTATGACTTCATTTAAAGCTAATTTTCTCCCGAAGACCCCCATCTCCTCATACCATCACATGGCAGTTAGGGCTTCAACACATGAATTTGGGCTGACACACTTCAATCCATAGTCCTCATTATCCCCAAGTTGAGACCTTTTTTGGAAATGGCTTTGTTTTCATCGTGCTCCTTTGCTCAGATTCTCTTACTTTGTTGAACACTATTGAATTTTCTTGAGGCAATTCTACCAGATAATTCCATGGCCAGCTCAACATTGACTATCCATAAAATCAATTCCATTGTTTTATTTTCCTTACTACCTGCTTCTATATTCAATGAATTATGTTAGATTTGGATCCAAATAATTTGTACTTTTCAATGTTCAATTTCAAAATAAGAAATCAAAATTATTTTATTGTTTGTATAATGTATATATCTGATAACTTTCTACCTTATTAACTTTAATACTATATTAGTATATACAATTCCTTCTAAAGTATCATGAACTACAGACACATAATAATTGAAGTCTTATGAGAAGGTATCTATAACTTAATAAAAATGTAAAAAAAAACCCTTAATTCTAAAACTTACATAATTTATCAGAATATTACATCTGAGTATGATAAAGTTCATTCTCTTTCACATTAAATTTGGCTCTTCTACATTATCGTTATAGATGCAGACTTAAGGAGTCCTTCCCCTATTAATATTACCACAGATTTAATTGATGAACAATTTTCATCTTTGGAAAATTCTATTCAGTAGATAAATTTATTTATTATAATGGATTTGAGCAAGATTTTAAAATATTAAAAAAATTATATAAATGAACTTATTTATAAAACAGAAACAGGCTCACAGATTTAGAGAAGGAATTTATGGTTACCGGGGGAAATGGGTACAGGGGAGGGATATATTGGGAGTTTGGGATTGACATGTACACACTGCTATATTTAAAATAAAATGCCTTTCCATGAAAAAAAATTATAATGAAGAAATAGGAATGGGGTGGGGAATAATTAATATGATTGAACGACTATGTTCAATGTCATTAAACTTGCATGTACGTAGCCAGAATAATTTACAAATGTTTTATTCAGTAAAATTGCATATAGATAGGTAATTATGGCATTTTCCTAAGTATTATTTTGACATCTTTGCTTATTCCTCATAGACTGGTATCCCATACATGCTATCCACTTTTCAAGGATCAAAATGCTACCAATAATGGCTGCGCCATGACAAGTAGGTCTGATCGACGGGGAAAGCGACATGCCACCAAGCCCTGTCCCAACAGCATCGAGAAATCCAATAGGATCTACCAGTGTTCTCCTCCATACAGGGTCTCTTCCAATGTAAGTCTGAATCGCAAGAATTAGAAAGGGTTAACTTTCTCAAAAATATATACTACTGTTATTAAAACTATTTAAAAACTAGTATATTCTAAAATAATGCTATGCTTTCAGGTATAATTTTTGATATTCTTAAGATGTCTATTAATGACCTCCAATTTGGGTATAATTTTTGATCTTTGTAGTATTAGCAGTCCAAATGATTGCCTTAAATTCAAAAATGCCCATGGAAATAAAGTTTTATAATTTTATGTATATATATGTATATATATATATATATGTATATATATAAATACTTGACAGATAAAGGCTACAGCAAAACCTTTTTCACTGACTTTTTGTGATAGTAGCTCATTTTATCAATCCTTTGCCTTACTCCACAGAATAATTGAAATGGACACAGTCATAATGGAAAAAAGATTCTCTTGGATTCCAGTTTATCATGTTAAAAGCCTAGGAAAATTGTACTCCATTGTATCAGTGTCACCAAGACATTCTCATTTTCAGAATATTTGAAACTTCAATGGCTTCCAGATACCTATAGAATACAGTTTGACATTCTTACCATGACATACAGGGCTTCATGATTTGGTTCTGACCTACTGCTTTCACAGATTCATTTCCCACCAGGTTCTAACCCACCCCCCCACCTGCCCATAATGCTCCTGGTAAGTTGACCTGCTGTCTGCTCCCCAGATGCACCATGACCTTCATGCTTCTCTACTTAGCCAGGTGATGATTCCTCTCACCCAAATGATTATCCCACCTACTTCCATGTCAAGGAAGTAGGTCAAAACTTCATCTTCTTTGAGAAGTTCTTCCTTGACTCCTAGGCAGAACCAATGTCCCTTTCTTGTTTGCATCCATGGCACTTTGTGCTTGTCTCTGTAATAAAACTTAGTATCTCATAATGCAATTAGTTTTGTTAGTGCCTGTCTATTCCACCAAAATGCAAATATCTTCAGGATAGAGGCAAGGTCAATATTTTTTTCTGTCCTAGTTTCTTGTCTTTACATTTACATATAAATGTGCTCACATTTATATGAATACATGAATGAATGACCTGCCTCTTTCCTAAGGGTTGCATTACACAGGGGACAACAACAGAGAAATATTTGTATGCTAAAACTGAGGAACCTCACTATCTTCTGGGATAGCTTTTGTGATCCTAAGAATGGAGATGACACTAACCTTTACTGATAAACAGAGTTTTAACTGAATTATTTTTCCTTTGTGACCATAAACATCTTTGTATTTTTCTTCATTCCAAAATTATTGTCAGTGGTAAGAGTCATTGAAACGTGTGTGTGTCTTGTCTTTAGCAACTTCATCAATGTGGCAATTCACATGTGAGTATTTCAAAAGATGATTAAGAGTAAATTGCAAGTGGTCAAGGCACACTGGGTTGCATAATTCCTAAACTGATTGTACAGTACCTAACATTACACACCAAACAATAGGTTTAGTGTGCTCTGATAACAGAAATTGTGCTCACTGATTTTTTTCCTTCCAGGAAACTGAGATAATGAAAGAAATCATGCAAAATGGACCAGTTCAAGGTAAGCTTGGATGAAATATGGTTGTGTCTCATTTATTCCTTTAATAAACAACATTATTACATTTTATCTCCTGTATAAAGAGCTTAATAAATGATAGAAATTTTTTACTTTTAGATTACTCTTAAGGATTCAGTGGTTGTAAGACCAAAGTAATTATAGGAGATACACTCACCTAATAACCTAATTAGCTGACCTTTTATTTGAAGAAGATAAACCATTCATACATTGAATTCTTAAACGAATGTTAATGACACATTGGATGAAAGTCTGCTAAGTGTATCCAAAGTGATCATGGATCCAAAAGACATTCGAACAGGAAATACTAACTGATAGAGTTCATTTAATTGTTTACTTATATTTAGGACTCATACATAATGTTAGAAATTTCCTCACTTCGGTTTAAATGGATTAGGTAATGGATTGGAAAAAAAATCAAGGTTTAGCAGTAGAAACAAAGTGGACACTTTAATTTTTCTATAAACTCAAAAGAAATCGAATAAGCCAGTATAATTTTTGTGTTTTATAACATGCATTCCAGTTTGATCAATTTTGTAAATGTGTTATGTATGGTAAACTAACAGTAAGTAAGGAAATAATATACTGACTTTCTGTCCATTGATTTTGATATGAAGATATTATTTCTGATACATAGTTCCTCTGCTTACCTATTTGATTTGATTTTGCACCAATGGCATGAATAAAAATAGGTTCACAGTGTATATTTTCTATGCTAAATATTGCCTTGAAATTCTTGGAAAAACAAAACCAGTGAGGCCTAAAATAGAAATTCAGGGTGTGAATACTGAAAGGCCCATAATATAGTATCAATGCAGTGGAATTGATAAATAAATAAATTAAAGAATTTGGTTAAACATAACAAAATTAAATTGAAAACATCTGATATATACCCAAGGAGCTATTGGCCAAAATGTATTTTTGTTTTTCTGAATGCTGGCCTAATTAGTATTGGTTCAACATTTGCAGGAACCACAGATTTTAAAACTGTGATGGAAGGATTTTTATTGATCTTTATCATCACTTAACATTTATTGGAAAACCAAAACTTACTCTAATCATGTCCTGAATTTAACTTTTAAAATCCTGGAACAATACACAAAAACTGAAACAAATAAAGAGAATTTTTTTCCTCCTTACAGTTGTGTAATTTTCGAAGGCTGGTAAAATAACAGGGGAATTCATGTGTAATTTAAATATATGCTTCGTTAAGTGGAGTTTTTGTGACAAATTTGAAGGAACACAGGCATTTGAAGTCAAGGTTGAATTTGAAATTCCAGTTTTGACATTTTCAACTTAAATGACTTTGGTCAAGTTATTTAAACCTCTCTGAATTTACAATTGTTATATTACTGTTTCAAGTTTCTTTCTCTCTCTTTCTTTTAATCAGTCAAAAGAAACTTGCATCACAATGATTTAAAATTGAGAACACCTTAGGTTTATTTTATGGTCAAATATATAAGTGTTCATGAATTTTACATAATGAATCAAAAATAAAGAAATAAAATTTGTAAATAATAATGTTGAAATTCAGATTATTCAACATCTATGTAACAAATGTTTGCTAAGAACCTCCCTCCTGCCAACCTGAGCCAGGATCATGAGATACAGCTCACCATCCTACCCTCAGGTGTGTCATAATTCTGTGTAATAAGTTTGCTGCTATTCTCCAGAAGTATAATTGCACTACAGTAGTTTATGTACTTATATGTTGATGGGTTCATCAAGTCTATTTTGGTGTCAGAAACTCAAGGAAGGATCTGTCTTCAAGTTAATTGTCATGGTGTCTCACTCATGTTTCTTTTGTTTACAGTGGTATTTTTCCACATTGAAGAGTATATTTTATTCACAGTGCTTAGAATTGAGAAAAGCTAATGGAGTCAATGATTCTATGGAAGAGAAAACCAATAGCAATATTTCACACTTTTATAAATGCTGGTTGCCTCATCTTGCTGTCAATGCAACATGGTTGTCTACATATTTTGCCTGGGCTAATGTACAGGACTTTCTCCTGCTTGGTACAAAAGAATGTAAAAGGCAATAGAATTCTGAATAAATAATACCATGTGCACTCTTCTGAAATCTATAGAATTAAACATAAGTTTATGTACTGGAAAGAGAACAAAAGAAAAGATCTGCATAGCGTACAGTTATATAAATTCTTGAAATCCTATGGAAAGGTGTTTTAAAGTAAATAAAGAAGATTTAACCTCTTTTGAGAATATTTAGACAGCAACAGAAAAAGCATGAAACATTAATAAATGAAATAAAAAATGGAATCAAAAGTAATATTTGACTTTGGAAGAGAAGCTTCATTTTAGTATCTATCAAAAATTTTCTTTTTTTATTTAAAATGTACATCAAACTAAGACAAGCATTGTGCACAGTTGTCAAGGTATACTTAACTAGCCCAACTAAAAATATTTTCAATTCAAGTCTTTGAAAGGAGAAGTTTAAAGTGTTCACCCTGAATTGCCCAAGCCATTCAATAAAACAGCACACAATACAGAAAAGAAATAATCTAGGTGAGGGAAGGAAGGAGAGTTTTATAAAGTATAAGCTCTTTCTTTCTAAACAATACACTATTGGCTTAGTTCTTCAGAGCTGGAAGGATGCAATCTTGTCAGAGTATTCTTTTGCCAAGGGTTTGCTTTTTATTCAAACTCACCAAGGAAAGTTTTGTATTGACTTCCAAGGATGAAGGACAATTATTTTACACCCTGGTTGCTAGGTTCACCCTTTGCTGCTACTTAATTGGAATTTAAAGAGACTTGTGGAGAAGCCCAAGAAGCCCAAGAAATAGTGATCATCAGTCAAGGGTAGTGGGCTTCTTGCAAGGTCTCAGTTCCTGGTAATTGTGCTTCTGTCAATTAAAAATAGATGGCGGGTGGTTCAAGATGACAGAGTAGAAGGACATGCTCTTACTCCCTCTTGCGAGAACACCAGAATCACAACTAACTGCTGAACAATCATCAACAGGAAGACACTGGAATTCACCAAAAAAGATACCCCACATCCAAAGACAAAGAAGAAGACACAATGAGATGGTAGGAGGGGCACAATCACAATAAAAGCAAATCCCATAACTGCTGGGTGTGTGACTCACAAAGTGGGGAACACTTATACTACAGAAGTGCACACACTGGAGTGAAAGTTCTGAGCCCCACGTCAAGCTTCCCAACCTGGGGTTCCAAAAATGAGAGGAGGAATTCCTAGAGAATCAGACTTTGAAGGCTAGTGGGATTTGATTACAGGACTTTGACAGGACCTGGGGGAAACAGAGACTCTACTCTTGGAGGACACACATAAAGTAGTGTGTGCATCAGGACCCAGGGAAAGAAGTGACCCCAGGGGAGACTGAACCAGAACTACCTGCTAATGTTGGAGGGTCTCCTGCAGAGGTGGGGGTGGCTCTGTCTCACCATGAGGGCAAGGACAATGGCAGCAGAAGTTCTGGAAGTACTCCTTGGCATGAGCCCTCACAGAGTCTGCCATTAGCCCCAAAAAAGAGCCCGGGTAGGCTCCAGTATTGGGTTGCCTCGAGCCAAACAAACAACAGAGAGGGAAACCAGCCCCACCCATGAGCAGTCAAGTGGATTAAGGTTTTACTAAGCTCTGACCAACAGAGAAACAGCCAGCTCTACCCACCACCAGTCCTTCCTATCAGGAAACATGCACAAGACTCTTAGATAGCCTCATCCAACAGAGAGCAGACAGCAGAAGCAAGAAGAACTACAATCCTGTAGCCTGTGGAGTAAAAACCACATTCAAAGGAAGATAGACAAGATGTAAAGGCAGAGGGCTATGTACCAGATGAAGGAACAAGATAAAACCCCATAAAAACAACTATATGAAGTGGAGATAAGCAATATTCCAGAAAAAGAATTCAGAATAATGATAGTGAAGAAGATCCAGGACCTTGGAAAAAGAATGGAGGCAAAGATGGAGAAGATGCAAGAAATGTTAAACAAAGATCTAGAAGAATAAAGAACAAACAGAAATGAACAATACAATAACTGAAATGAAAAATACACTAGAAAGAATCAATAGCAGAATAACTGAGGCAGAAGAATGGATAAGTGACCTGAAAGACAGAATGGTGGAATTCACTGCTGTGGCACCAAATAAAGAAAAAAGAATGAAAAGAAATGAAGACAGCCTAAGAGACCTCTGGGACAACATTAAACGCAACAACATTAGCATTATAAGGTTCCCAGAAAGAGAATAGAGAGAGAAAGCTCCCAAGAAAATATTTGAAGAGCTTATAGTTTAAAATTTCCCTAACATGGGAAAGAAAAGAGCCATCCAAGTCTGGGAAGTGCAGAGAGTCCCATGCAAGATAAACTCAAGGAGAAACACGCTGAGACACATAATAATCAAATTGGCAAAACTTAAAGGCAAAGAAAAATTATTGAAAGCAGCAAGGGAAAAACGACAAATAACATACAAGGGAATTCCCATACGGTTAGCAGCTGATTTCTCAGCAGAAACTCTTCAAGTCAGAAGGGAGTGGCATGACATACGTAAAGTGATGAAAGGGAAGAACTTACAAACACGATTACTCTATCTGGCAAGCATCTCATTCAGATTCAATGGAGAAATCAAAAGCTTTACAGACAAGCAAAAGCGAAGACAATTCAGCACCATCAAACCAGCTCTACAACAAATGCTAAAGGAACTTCTCTAAGTGGGAAACACAACAGAAGAAAAGGACCTACAAAAACAAACCCAAAACAATTAAGAAAACGGTAATAGGAACATACATATTGATAATTACCTTAAACGTGAAAGGGTTAAATGCTCCATCCAAAAGACACAAGCTTGCTGAATGGATACAAAAACAAGACCCATATATATGTTATCTACAAGAGACCCACTTCAGACCTAGGGACACACACAGACTGAAAGTGAGGGGATGGAAAAACATATTCCCTGCAAATGGAAGTCAAAAGAAAGCTGTAGTAGCAATACTCAGATAAAATAGACTTTAAAATAAAGAATATTACAAGGGACAAGGAAGGACACTACATAATGATCAAGGGATCAATCCAAGAAGAAGATATAAAAATTATAAATATATATGCACGCAACATAGGAGCACCTCAATAAATAAGGCAACTGCTAACAGATATAAAAGAGGAAATTGACAGTAGCACAATAATAGTGGGGGACTTTAACACCTCACTTACACCAATGGACAGATCATCCAAATGGAAAATTAATAAGGAAACACAAGCTTTAAATGACACAATAGACCAGATGGATTTAATTCATATTTATAGGACATTCCATCCAAAAAGAGCAGGTTACACTTTCTTCTCAAGTGCGTACGGAACATTCTCCAGGATAGACCACATCTTGGGTCATAAATCAAGCCTCAGTAAATTTAAGAAAATTGAAATCATATCAAGCATCTTTTATGACCACAATGCTATGAGATTAGAAATCAATGACAGGGAAAAAAATGTAAAAAACACAAACACATGGAGGCTAAACAATACGTTACTAAATAACCAAAAGATCACTGAAGAAATCAAAGAGGAAATTGAAAAATACCTAGAGACAAATGACAATGGAAACACGATGATCCAAAACTTTAGGGATGTAGCAAAAGCAGTTCTAAAAGGGAAGTTATACCTATACAATCTTACCTCAAGAAACAAGAAAAATCTCAAATAAACAACCTAACATTACACCTAAAGGAACTAGAGAAAGAAGAATAAACAAAGCGCAAAGTTAGCAGAAGGAAAGGAATCATAAAGATCAGAGCAGAAGTAAATGAAATAGAAACAAAGAAAACAAAAGCAAAGATCAATAAAACTAAAAGCTCATTCTTTGAGAAGATAAACAAAATTGATAAACCTTTAGCCAGACTCACCAAGAAAAAGAGGGAGAGGATTCAAATCAATAAAACTGGAAATGAAAAAGGAGAAGTTACAACAGACACTGCAGAAATACAGAGCATTCTAAGAGACTACTACAAGCAACTCTATGCCAATAAAATGGACAATCAGGAAGAAATGGACAAATTCTAGAAAGGTATAACCTTCCAAGACTGAACCAGGAAGAAATAGAAAATATGAACAGATCAATCACAAGTAATGAAATTGAAACTATGATTAAAAATCTTCCAACAAACAAAAGTCCAGGACCAGATGGCTGCAAAGGTGAATTCTATCAAACATTTAGAGGAGAGCTAACACCCATCCTCCTCAAACTCTTCCAAAAAATTCCAGAGGAAGGAACACTCCCAAACTTATTCTATGAGGCCACCATCACCCTGATACCAAAACCAGACAAAGATACTATAAAAAAAGAAAATTACAGACCAATGTCACTTATGAATATAGATGCATAAATCCTCAACAAAATACTTGCAAACAGAATCCAACCACATATTAAAAGGATTATACACCATGGTCAAGTGGGATTTATCCCAGGGATGCGATTCTTCAATATACGCAAATCAATCAATGTGATATGCATATTAACAAATTGAAGAATAAAAACCATATTATCATCTCAGTAGATGCAGAAAAAGCTTTTGACAAAGTTCAGCAACATTTATGATAAAAACTCTCTAGAAAGTGGGCATAGAGGAAACCTACCTCAACATAATAAAGGCCATATATGGCAAACCCACAGCGAGCATCATACTCAATGGTGAAAAATTGAAAGCATTTCCTCTAAGATTAGGAACAAGACAAGGATGTCCACTCTCACCACTATTATTCAACATAGTTTTGGAAGTCCTAGCCATGACAATCAGAGAAGAAAAAGAAATGAAAGGAATACAAATTGGAAAAGAAGAAGTAAAGTGTCACTGTTTGCAGATGACATGGTAGTATACATAGAAAATCCTAAAGATGCCACAGAAAACTACTAGAGCTAATCAATGAATTTGGTAGTTGCAGGATACAAAATTAATGCACAGAAATCACTTGCATTCCTATATACTAATGATGAAAAATGTGAAAGAGAAATTAAGGAAACACTCCCATTTACCATTGCAACAAAAGAATAAAATACATAGGAGTAAACCACCTAGGGAGACAAAATACCTGTATGCAGAAAACTATAAGACACTGCCTAAAGAATTTAAAGTTGATACCAGCAGATGGAGAGGTATACGATATTCGTGGTTTGGAAGAATGAATATTGTGAAAATGACTATACTACCCAAAGCAATCTACAGATTCAATGCAATCCCTATCAAATTACCAAAGGCATTTTTTTACAGAACTTGAACAGAAAATTTAAAATTTGTATGGAGAAACAAAAGACCCCAAATAGCCAATGCAGTCTTGAGGGAAAAAAAGCAGAGCTAGAGGAATCAGACTCCCTGACTTCAGACTATAGTACAAAGCTACATTAATCAAGACAATATGGTACTGGCACAAAAACAGAATATAGATCAATGGAACAGGATTGAAAGCCCAGAGATAAACCCATGCACCAAGGTCAACTAATCTATTACAAAGTAGGCAAGGATATACAATGGAGAAAAGACAGTCTCTTCACTAAGTGGTGTTGGGAAAACTGGACATCTACATGTAAAAGAATGAAGTTAGAACACTCCTTAACACCATATACAAAAATAAACTCAAAATGGATTCAAGACCTAAATGTAAGATGAGACACTATAAAACTCTTAGAGGAAAACATAGGAAGAACACTCTTTGACATAAATCACAGCAAGATATTTTTTGATCCACCTCCCAGAGTAATGGAAATAAAACCAAAAATAAACAAATGAGACCTAATGAAACTTAAAAGCTTTTGCACAGCGAAGGAAACCATAAACAAGACCAAAAGACAACCCTCAGAATGGGAGATAATATTTGCAAACGAATCAATGGACAAAGGATTAATATCCAAAATATATAAACAGCACATGCAGCTCAATATTAAAAAAAAACAACCTAATCCAAAAATGGGCAGAAGACCTAAATAGACATTTTCTCCAAAGAAGACATACAGATGGCCAAGAAGCACATGAAAATTTGCTCAACATCACTAATTATTAGAGAAATGCAAATCAAAATTACAATTAGGTATCACCTCACACTGGTTAGAAAAGGCATCATCGGAAAACCTACAAACAACAAATGCTGGAGAGGGTGTGGAGAAAAGGGAACCCTCTTGCACTGTTGGTGGGAATGTAAATTGATACAGCCGCTATGGAGAACCGTATGAAAGTTCCTTAAAAAACTAAAATAGAATTACCATATTACCCAGCACCCAGAGAAAACCATAGTTCAAAAAGACACATACACCCCAGTGTTCATTGCAGCACTATTTACAATAGCCAGGTCATGAAAGTAACCTAAATGCCCATTGACAGATGAATGGATAAAGAAGATGTTGTAAATATATAGAATGGAATATTACTCAGCCATAAAAAGGAACGAAATTTGGTCATTTGTTGAGACGTGGATGGAGCTAGAGACTGTCATACAGAGTGAAGTAAGTTAGAAAGAGAAAAACAAATATCATATATTAACGCATATATGTGGAACTTAGAAAAATTGTACAGATGAACTGGTTTGCAGGGCAGAAATTGAGACGCAGATGTAGAGAACAAATGTATGGACACCAAGGCAGAAAGCGGTGGAGGGTGGGGTGTGTGTGATGAATTGGGTGATTGGGATTGAGATGTATACACTGATGTGTATAAAATTGATGACTAATAAGAACCTGCTATATAAAAAAATAAATAAAAGAAAATTAAAAATAAAATAAAATGTGTGCAAGAGGAAAAAAAAATGATGGTGGGGTGAGGAGTCAAGGTGGTGGTGTGGGAAGATGCAGAGTTAGTGTCTCCTCACAACTAGTGTCTCGTCACAACTAGTCTGCCGGTCACTGGTCAGGGATTCTGACCCGCAGGGAGATGGGAGGACTTCCAAAATGAACCGGTAGGACGTAGGGGGACCGTAGGTGGAGGAGATATAGAGGCCAGACAAGATCAGCCTGCCTGAGGCCAGAGAGATCAGGAGAAGCAGGTGGGATGGACTCTCTGGGAAGAGCGGGAGAGGAGCTGAGGGCAATCACCTGGTCCATTTGGGTAGTGAAGCTGCTGAGTTCTGAATCTGCTTCCCCCGCCCCCATCCAAAGCCCCATCCAGGCCTCTTGGGTCCTGGGGGCTTAGGAGGGAGGCTGGGGAGATCAGGAGAGTCAGGTGAGAAAGGCCCTGCAGGAGAAGAAGAGGGCAATTGCCTGGCCCACTCGGGCATGGGGAGCCTGCTGAGCTCCCTGCCCAGTCCCTTGCCCTCGAAACTCCCCTTCCCTCACCCTCCCCCACCAGCTGCATTGGTCCTGGGGGCATAGGAGGGAAGCTGGGGAGATCAGGAGAGACAGGCAGGAGGGGCCCTCTCAGACCCCAGATCAGAGGAGCAGGAGAGGAGAGGAGAGCATTTGTCCTGCCCTCTCGAGCCCAGGAAGCCTGCTAGCCCCCCAGGTCAGGTTCCCTCCCCCTGAGACTGTACTGGGTAGCATGCCTGGGCCCCTTTTGTTCCTTGAACATAAGCCCCACCCCCCACATCTCCCAGGGCCTTTTCCAGCCCTGTAGGTCTTGAGCATTGGCCCCGCCCAATACCCAAACCCCACCCTTGCTTAGGCCACACTCTCCACAGCCAAGGCCTTTCTCCGCCCACCAGTTTTTGTTTTTCCATTCCCTCCTCCTCTTTTTTTTATTGTGGTACTGATGTAACTTCCAATTATTGATTCATCTATATTTTTATTTTAAAGTTTTTCAAACATACCTATTGTTTCTGATTGTAATTTTATTTTTTACTTTGTTATTTCTCTTGCTCTCTTTTTTTTTTTTTGCCACACCACACAACTTGCAGGATCTTGTTTTATGACCCTGTGGTTGGGGAGAAGCTCCTGTGGTGGGAGCTCCGAGTCTGAACCACTGGACTAACAGAGAACCTCTGACCCCAGGGAATATTCATTGGAGAGAGTTCTCACAGAGTACCTCATCTCAGCACCAAGACCCAGCTCTACCCAACAGCCTAGAAACTCCAGTGCTGGAAGCTTCAGACCAAATAGGCAGTAAGACAGAAACACAATCACACTCATTAAAAAAAATAATAATAAAAAAATTAGATGGCAAAAAAATATGTCACAGATGAAGGAGCAAGGTAAAAATCTATAAGACCAAGTAAATGAAGAGAAATAGGCAATCTACCTGAAAAATAATTCAAAGTAATGATAATAAAGACGATCCAGAATCTCAGAAATAGAATGGAAGCATGGATTGAGAAAATACAAGAAATGCTTAACAAAGATCTAGAAGAACTAAAGAACAAACAAACAGATGTGAACAACACAATAACTGAAATGAAAAATACACCAGAAGGAATCAATAACAGAATAATGGAGGCAGAAGAACAAATAAGTGAGCTGGAAGACAAAACAGTGGAAATAACTGCCAAGGAGCAGAATAAAGTAAAAAGAATGAAGACAAGCTCAGAGACCTCTGGGACAACACTAAATGCACTGACATTTGAATTATAGGGGTCCCAGAAGAAGAGAAAAAGAAAGGGTCTGAGAAAATATTTGAAGAGATTATACTGGAAAACTTCCTTAACATGGGAAAGGAAATAGTCACCCAAGTCCAGGAAGCACACAGAGTTACATAAAGGATAAACCCTAGGAAAAACACAGCAAGACACACATTAATCAAACTAGCAAAAATTAAATTCCAAGAAAAAATTTTAAAAGTGGCAAGGGAAAAACAAAAATTAACATACAAAGGAATCCCCATAAGGATAACAGCTGATTTTTCAGTGGAAACTCTGCAGGCCAGAAGGGAGTGGCAAGATATACTTAAAGTGATGAAAGAGAAAAATCTACAACCAAGATTACTCTATCCAGCAAGGGTCTCCTTCAGATTTGATAGAGAAGTCAAAAGCTTTTCAGACAAACAAAAGCTAAGAGAATTCAGCACCATCAAACCAGCTTTACAACAAATGATAAAGAAACTTCTCTAAGCAGAAAACACAAGAGAAGGAAAATACCCACAAAAACAAACCCCAAACAATGAAGAAAATTGTAATAGTAACATACATACCGATAATAACCTTGAATGTAAATGGATTAAATGCCCCAACCAAAAGACACAGACTGGCTGAAGGGATACAAAACCAAAACCCATATATATGCTGTCTACAAGAGACCCACTGCAGACCTAGGAACACATACAGACTGAAAGCGAAGGGATGGAAGAAGATATTCCATGCAAATGGAAATCAAAAGAAAGCTGGAATAGCAACACTCATATCAGATAAAATAGAGTTTAAAATAAAGACTGTTACAAGAGATAAGGAGGGAAACTACATAATGATCAAAGGATCAATCCAAGAAGATATAACAATTATAAATATTTATGCACCCAACATAGGAGCACCCCAATACATAAGGCAAATGCTAACAACCATGAAAGAAGAAATCGACAGTAACACAATAATAGTAGGGGACATTAACACCCCACTTACACCAATGGACAGATCATCCAAACAGAAAATAAATAAGGAAACACAAGCTTTAAATGACACAATAGACCAGATAGAACTAATAGATATTTATAGAACATTCCACCCAAAAGTGTCAGAATACACTTTCTTCTCAAGTGCACATGGAACATTCTCCAAGATGGATCATATCTTGGGTCAAAACTCAAGCCTCAGAAAATTTAAGAAAATTGAAATCATATCAAGCATCTTTTCTGACTACAACTTTATGAGATTGGAAATCAATTGCAGGAAAAAACTAAGAAAAACAAATACCTGGAGGCTAAATAGTGCACTACCAAATAACCAAGAGATCGCTGAAGAAATCAAAGAAGAAATTTAAAAAATACATAGAAACAAATGACAATGAAAACATGATGACCCAAAACCTATGGGACACAGCAAAAGCAGCTCTATGAAGGAAGTTTATAGCAATTCAATCTCACCTCAAGAAACAAGAAAAATCACAAATAAACAATGTAACCCTACACTTAAAACAACTAGGGAAAGAAGAACAAAGAAAATCCAAAGTCAACAGAAGGGAAGAACAGAGATCAGAGCAAAAATAAATGAAATAGAAACAAAGAAAACAATAGCAAAGATCAATAAAACTAAAAGCTCGTTCTTTGAGAAGATAAACAAAATTGATAGACCCTTAGCCAGACTCATTAAGAAAAAAAGGGAAAGGATGCAAATCAATAAAATTAGAAATGAAAAAGGGGAAATCACTACTGACACTGTAGAAATCAAAGGATTATAAGAGACTACTATAAAGAACTATATGCCAATAAAATGGACAACCATGGAGAAATGGACAAGTTCTTGGAAAGGTACAATTTTCCAAGACTAAACCAGGAAGAATTAGAAAATATAAACAGACCAATAACAAGTAATGAAATTGAAACCATAATTAAAAATCTTCCAACAAACAAAAGTCCAAGACCAGATGGCTTCACAGGCAAATTCTATCAAATATTTAGGGATGAGCTAACAGTGACACTTCTCAAACTCTTCCAAAAAATTGCACAGGGAGAACCACTCCCAACTCCATTCAATGAAGCCACCATCACCCTGACACCAAAACCAGAAGAAGATATCACAAAAAAGAAAACTACTGGCCAGTATCACGGATGAACATAGATGCAAAAATCCTCAACAAAATACTAGCAAACAGAATCCAACAGCACATTAAAAGGATCATACACCATGATCAAGTGGAATTTATCCCAGGGATGCAAGGATTCTTCAATAGACACAAGTCAATCAATGTGATACACCACATTAACAAATTAAGGAATAAAAACCATATGATCATCTCAATAGATGCAGAAAAAGCTTTTGACAAAATTCAATACCACTTATGATAAAAACTCTCTAGAAAGTGAGCATAGAGGGAACCTACCTCAACATAATAAAGGCCATATATGGCAAACCCACAGCGAGCATCATACTCAATGGTGAAAAACTGAAAGTATTTCCACTAGGATCAGGAAAAAGCCAAGGATGTCCACTCTCACCACTATTATTCAACATAGTTTTGGAAGTCCCAGCCATGGCAATCAGAGAAGAAAAAGAAATAAAAGGAATACAAATTGGAAAAGAGGAAGTAAAACTGTCACTATTTGCTGATGACATGATACTATACAGAGAAAATCCTAAAGATACCCCCAGAAAACTACTAGAACTAATCAATGAATTTGGTAAGGTTGCAGGATACAAAATTAATGCACAGAAATCTCTGCCATTCCTACACACCAACAATGAAAAATCAGAAAGAGAAATTAGGGAAACACTCCCATTTACCATTGCAACAGAAAGAATAAAATACCTAGGAATAAACCTGCCTAAGGAGGCAAAAGACTTGTACTCAGAAAACTATAGAACATTGATGAAAGAAATCAAAGATGACATAAACAGATGGAGAAATATACTATGTTCTTGGATTGGAGGAATCAATATTGTGAAAATGACTATACTACCCAAAGCAATCTACAGATTCAATGCAATCCCTATCAAACTACCAATGGCATTCTTCACAGAATTAGAATAAAAAATCTTACAATTCGTATGGAAACAGAAAAGATCTCAAATTGCCAAAGCAATCTTGACAAAGAAAAACGGAGCTGGAGGAATCAGGCTCTGTAACTTCAAACTATACCACAAAGCTACAGTAATCAAGGCAATATGGTACTGGCCCAAAAACATAAATATAGATCAATGGTACAGGATAGACTGCCCAGAGATAAACCCACACACATATGGACACCTAATTTATGACAAAGGAGGCAAGAACATACAATGGAGAAAAGACAGCCTCTTCAATAAATGGTGCTGGGAAAACTGGACAGCTACATGTAAAAGAATGAAATTAGAACACTACCTAACACCATACACAAAAATAAATTCCAAATGGATTAAAGACTTAAATGTAAGACTGGACACTATAAAACTTTTAGAGGAAAACAGGAAAAACCCTCTTTGACATAAACCACAGCAAGATCTTTTTTGACCCACCTCCTAGAGCAATGGAAATAAAAACAAAAATAAACAAATGGAACTTCATTAAACTTAAAAGCTTTTGCACAGCAAAGGAAACCATAAACAAGACAAAAAGACAAACGTCAGAATGGGAGAAAATATTTGCAATTGAGGCAACTGGCAAAGGATTAATCTCCAAAATATACAAACAGCTCATGGAGCTCAATATCAAAAAACCAAACAATCCAGTTAAAAAGTGGGCAGAAGACTTACATAGACATTTCACCAAGGAAGACATACAGATATCCATGAGGCACATGAAAAGATGCTAATCACTAATTATTAGAGAAATGCAAATCAAAACTACAATGAGGTATCATCTCACACCAATCAGAATGGCCATTATCAAAAAAGCTAGAAAGAATAAGTGCTGGAATGAGTGTGGTGAAAAGGGAACACTCCTACACTGTTGGTGGGAATGTAAATTGATACAACCACTATGGTAAACAGTATGGGGGTTCCTTAAAAAAGTAAAAATAATAAAAAAATAAAAAAATAAAAGTAAAAATAGAACTACCATATGACCAGCAATCTCACTGCTGGGTATATACCCTGAGTAAACCATAATTCAAAAGGAGACATGCACCACAATGTTCATTGCAGCACTATTTACAATGACTAAGACATGGAGCCAACATAGATGTCCATCAACAGATGAATGGATGAAGAAGATGTGGCACATATATACAAAGGAATATTATTCAGCCATAAAAAGAAATGAAATTGAGTTATTTGTAGTGAGGTGGATGGACCTAGAGTCTGTCATACAAAGTGAAGTAAGTCAGAAAGAGAAAAACAAATACTATATGGTAATGCATATATATGGAATCTAAAAAAAAAAAAAAATGGTACTGATGAACTTAGTTGTAGGACAGGGACAAAGAGGTAGACATAGAGAATGGACTTGATGACATGGGGTGGGAGGGCAAAGCTGGGGTGAAGTGAGAGTAGCATCGACATATATACACTACCGAATATAAAATAGTTGGCTGGTGGGAAGTAGCAGCGTAGCACAGGGAGATCAGCTCAGTGCTTTGCCATGACTTAGAGGGGTGGGATAGGGAGGATGGAAGGGAGGGTCAAGAGGGAGGGCATATGGAGACATGTGTATGTATATGGCTGATACACATTTTTGTTCAACAGAAACTAACATGGTATTGTGAAGCAATTATACTCCAACAAAGATCTATTGAAAAAATAGATGGCATTCTAAAAGTATAATGTGACCTTAAGTAATATTCTAAGTAGCTAAAAGTTATTTTTATAAGAGAACAAGAAAATATTGCAGCCAATTAAGTAGGAAAGAAAATTAGGCTGAATTGCAAAATTCCTTCTTAGATTCTACCCCTGGCAATTTTCTCATTGACTGTTCTGTGAGAATTTCTGGAAGTGTTTAAAGATAATGGTTTAAAACTGTGTCATTTATCCTGTTGTGTTGTATTTTAGCCATAATGCAAGTCCATGAGGATTTCTTCAATTATAAGAAAGGGATATATAGACATGTTACCGGCACAAATGAAGAATCAGAAAAATATCAAAAGCTTCATACACATGCAGTCAAACTGACTGGGTAAGTCACTTTCTTAAAAATCTTCATTGAATGCTTTTGGAAAATAAAACTGAAAATAAGAGTATGTAGTGTGCATTTAGGTTCTGGAGTTCCTCTTGGTATGAGAGATTCTCATACAAATTAAAAATTATAAAAGGATTGACATTAGTTTAGTCAGTATTTTAAAGTCTGGTGGAAAAGTAACTCAATATTTTGGGAAAGGTAATTCTGTCTCTCACTTACTTGGGAATCCATCCTAAGAATCTGTTCTATGGGTAAGGGACATTGATTACTGGAATAGATTCTGCATATGGAATAATCGAGGAAAGGGTACAAAACCACGGTGTATCAGGGTTTGGGGAGAAGGTTTTGGATGGAATAACAAATGGTAGAGATTAAGCAAGAAGAGAGGGTAGGGTCACCTTTCATTCAATGTAAGATTACTTTTTATATTTATGTGAGAATTGTAGAAATGAAATTTATCAAATTTGTAGGTCAAATACATTCAGCTCTGCAAGAGCAAGAAAGAGGTTCAAAATTTGGTTGCATTTCAAGAGTAAGTCATCTCACAAATAGACCTTACTCAGAGAGTGTGGTCCTTGGGGACCACTTTTTCAATCTCATTCTGACTCTGCCCAGTCTCCAAGCTTTCTCATGTCTCATTCCACTTCAGATGAAATGCTTACTGTCCCACTCTTCAGGTGATGATCTCAAAAATTTTCCTTTTATCTTGAATCACCAATAATGTGACCTTGTGCTCTTACCTTGCATTGTATTTCACCAAAGAAATTCAAACAATCAGGAAACAGCTCCCAGCATCACACGCTCTTCCCATAAGTACTCCTCCCTTTCTTCCCACTTTTCACAGAGTTGAACCTTCTCTGATCCTATCTAAACCCCTCTTGCTATAGTGTAGACCTCAACCTCTCTCCATATTCAAGAATATTCAGAGGCAATTTTCCCGTTTTCTTCTCTGTAACCAATTTTATTTTTCCCACCATACAAATGTGCCATTATTTCTCAGATATTACGAAAAACAAACAAAACAACAAAAAATTTTTCTCTCATCTTCACTTCCTCTACATTCCTTTTATGTTCTTTCCATACAGTAAATTCTTAGCGAGACTCGTCTGTACTCACTTTCTTCACTTCTTCTCTGCCCATTTTTTCTTAAACCTCTCCAGTCACTTTTTTTTACTTCCTTCCTCCTCTTCACAACAGTACCTGGGTCAAGGTTCTCAGCGACGTCCCCATTGTTATATTCATCTGTCAGAATACACACCTACCTGTCCCCTCCTTCTGGGTTTTCCTCACTGCTGTGACTTTTCAAGGTTCTTTGCTCTTCTTTTTCCTTTTTCTGTACTTCCATACTGCATGTTTGAGAGCCCCAGACTGAGGTCTTAGTCCCTTCTCTCCTCACTTATTTCCTGGTGAAGTCATCGGTCTCTGAGCTCATCCTGGCTTTGAGTTCCATCGAACCCTGACACTGGTTGAATTTATATCTCCAGCCCAGACCTGATCCTGACCTCCAAACTCATCCATTCCAAGGTCTCCTGGACACCTCCACCTGGGTACCTAGTGGATGGCTCACATTCAGTGCTTCCAGAATGGAACCCCTGATCTCCCCCTTTACACTTACTACACAGCATCTACCGTCTCCTTCTTAGCTGATGACCATACCATTCTTCCATGTGCTCTCACTGGAAACCTTAGAATCATCCTTTATTCTCCTTGCCACTCACTCTTAAGATGTTGGAAACTCCACTGGTTCTTTTAACTTATATCCAGAATCCAACCACTTTTCACAATCTAAATTATCTCCACCCTTGCCTGAACCACCATTACCCATCATTTTGTACATGGGTTACTGGAGAAGCTTCTAACAGCTCCTTTTGCATTTAAGTTTGCCCTGGACAGTCTATTCTCAACAGAGAAATCAGTGTGTTCTTTTAGAGCATTAATCAGATTTCATCACTCCTTTGATCAGAACCCTACAATAGAAAGTAAGAAAGTGATCTGATCTCAATTTCTGTTCACCTGTACCTTGTTCTTCCTGATCTCCTGCTCCATTATGTTTCAGACACCCACACACAGAGTCTTTCCCTGTGCCTACACTGATCCTTTATCAGACATCTGATTCCTTAGTGTCTGTGTCTCCATCTAGTCTTTGCACAGATCTCATCTTCTCAGTGTGGCATCCCTGACTGTCCTATTTAATACTGCCACCTGACTTCTGCTTCAGCACCTCTGATCCCCCTCACCTGATCTATTTAAAATTGTTTCCATAACAATGACCACTTTCTAACATACTAATTTAATTAGCTTTTGATGATTGTGTATTGTCTGTCTCCCTTACTAGAATGAAGCTCCTTGAAAGCAGGTGTCTATCTTATTGGCTGAAGTAGCCAAAGCATACAATTCTGGTCCTTCATACACCTCATGCTTTTTCTATTCAAATAATGAATTTTTTTTTTTTAGCATACTCTATACTAGTTCTAGCCCGATACTCATCTTTCAATGAGGCAGCTGCTCAGCTTTAATTGATTTGTAATTCTTGGACCCACACTCATCTGATCAACTCTGCCCCTATTTCTCAGCCCAGAGAGCTTTGTGGGACTCACAGTAAATGCCCTCCAGTGGCTTTGCTGCCATGTGCTACCCTTTGCCTTTCCTTTTTGCTTCACCTTCATCTTTCAACCATTGCCCCTGGTGGCTTGGCCAGGACTTGGGCAGCCCAGTGGGCTCCCAGTGTGACTTCTTCTTCAGCTGATCTCCCCAGGGTAGGATGGGGAGGGACTGACAGTCTGTTCACCTAGCCTTGCTCATGGCTCTTGCTATAAACAGCTTGAGGGAGTAGTTCTGGATTGTCCCACATACTTTTAAAGGGAAAAAATTCCTATTCAGGTCTAGAGGGGGAGGGAGAGGGTTGCAGTGAGTCTTGTTCTCAGAATCTACTTTTCCTTTGATACAGAACAAAATGTGTTTTTTTCCATTATTCCTCAAAGTTGTTTATTGTTTTTGGGGGGGGTCGATTGTGGCTGTTTGCCTGGTTTACTAAAGATAGAAGGAAGGTACTACTGAGGTTTTAAAACTTGTTTTGTTTTATTTTGTTTTCCCCTTCTTAGCTGTTCAGTGACTTTTCAGGAAGGCAAATGGAATAAGAATGCCTTTATACTGCCACTGGAACTGGGAATTCAGTGCCACCTGAGTTCTGTTTTCCTTCAGTTTGAAAGTCATATTTCTTCTAAACCCCTCCTTCCTATGTATGTTTCGTTATCAATTTTTGTTTTCTCTAGTAATATCCATGATTTGGAAAAAATTTTTCCCACACACTTGGTAATTGAAATAATTTTTCCTATCATTCAGAGAACTCTGGAAATGGCAACATTGATGTGGTGCCTTCCTTGATTTATCAGAACTGATCCTTTATCATCTCTATCATGTATTTAAACACGCTGGTCATGTTTTCTTCATTCTACTTCTAAATTTATTCATGTTGAGGTTGAACAAATTATGAATGTGTTTCTATTTAATCACTCTGCACCGTTTGTATATTTTCCATGTACAGTGTGTCAGTTGCAGTAATGTGTTCACTTGTATAAACTCCTAGAAGATTGAGACATTTATAAATTTACCTCACATGTGTGACAATTAACAAGGTTAATTCTGCTAGTAGGCAAGCAACTTCTGGAGAATTTGTTTATTTTTCAGAAATATTTTAGGTCCCCTAGGCATTGTTAAATGCCCTGGAGCAGTAGATTTTAATTCATTTCTCTATTAGTAATTCCTGATTTGGTAATTACTGTATTTAGAAAATGAATGCATCAGTGAATTAGAGAGGAATCAAATAGCCCAAGTAAGTTAATGTTCCTTATCAGAGAGCTTAATGTACTTCATAGAAGTACTTTACAAATTTATCTCAACAAATTCTATTTGCTGTCCACTCTGTTAAAGGCAAAGTTATTAGATTTAACTTACTTGAACAAATAAATTTAAACTTCTATTGAATGCTCATCACTGGGGAATGCAAGGAGGATTAATACATAGTCCTGCTCTTAAGGAGTTTAGGGAATAACGTAGAGACATTCACAACTGCTTCTGGCATATATTTCCATACATATAGGGTTTTACATATATAAAACACAGAATAGTGATAGGTAGATATACATTTGTAATGCCTTTCTTTGTTCCTCATAATTTTAGTTCACTCCTCTCTCTTCTCTTTCCATAACCTCTGTCTACCCCCGTTATGGATACTGAAGTCATAAAAGCATTTAATTGAATTAAAAATGCCAGATGTTTTGAAACATGGCATTTTATATACCAATAATAAGAATAAAATATTACCAATTATACTAAACAACTCCATTGATTGTTAGATTGATTTCAATTTTTGTGATGCTAAAATGTGGGGAAAAAAGAGTGTCATATAATAAAAAAATATGATATATAAGATTTTCATCATGGCCAATGTTCTTTATGTTATGGTTCTATTCCATATCTCTTTATACATTGCAGTTCATCTTGTGTCCCTGTCCACCAAAGGTTCTGAGCTTTCTTGAAACCCTCACTCGGAACTTTATAAGGCAATGCATTAAAGCCATTTACTTTTGTATATGATTCCAGGAATTACCACTACGACAAATGAAAAAAAAAATACTAGCAGTCAGACATTTTAGAAAATTAAGGGAAATAATGGGGATAAATCACTGTCAATCCTGCTTGTATGATAGAATTTTATTGAGGATTGAGTCTATCTTTACAGAAGAGAACAATAAAATCATTTTAGGACATATTTTTGCCATCATTCAATAATGTTTTATGTGAAAGTTTACTTATTCAGCAAACATTTATTGAGTACCTCTATCTTCCAGATGTGGTTTTAGAAGTAGGGATACATCAGGAAATAAAATAGACACAGATCCTGGTCTTCATCAAATTTATATTCTACAAATTGATATATAGCTGTTAGGCAAATACAATAGTATTTTATAAAAGGCCAGAGTTTTGGTGCTAAAGTTTGGGTGTGTGTGTCTGGTGTCAAAAATATCAAATTTTTAATGCATAAGTATTGAGTAGTGACTCAGAGAGACAGAAGACAAACAACTGGGAAATGGAGGCCAAAAGGAAAGTAAACATTAAAACAGTCTGAGAAGAACAGAGGAAAGAATAACAAAAATGTTTTCAAGTAGATTGTGAATGAGAATTGCAGTTTTTTAAATTAAACCAAACACCCCAAAATAAATTTAAAATGTTGCAAAGTGATAGAAACTGGGCATGTTTCCAATAAATGACTGTGAAGACATTTATTTGGTTTGAGTAAATCATTAAGGATTCAAGTCAGAGATTTCTGTAAACTGTGATGCAAACCCATAATGTGACTTAAAATTGGGCACAGATAGAATGAATTATATATTTCTCTTTTCTATATATTCAACAAAAATTAAAAGAAAACCCATGTTGTTCCTGGTGCTGTGCTGAGTAGTAGGCATGATGAGAAAAAAAAAAAAAGTCCTTGCCGTCACAGTGCAACTAGATATTAACCCAAAACACACAAAAATGTAAAGTTATGCCACATTTCAAAAAGGCAGGGTAGAAAGTGGTAAGAGGATGTTTAATACTTGATCTAGGGACTTCCCGGGTGGCGCAGTGGGTAAGACTCTGTGCTCCCAATGCAGGGGGCCCAGGTTTGATCCCTGGTCAGGGAACTAGATCCCACATGCATGCTGCAACTGAGTTCACATACCACAACCAAGGAGCCCACATGTCACAACTAAGGAGCCTGCCTAACACAACTAAGACGTGGTGCAACCAAATAAATATAAATAAATAAATAAAAGAAAAAAAGTACTTGATCTAGACTTGAGGATCCACCAAACGTCCTTGAGGAAGAAAAGTATGAGCTGAGATTTATAGGTTGCTTAGCAGCAGGCAACGGGAGCAGCTTGTGTAGAGGCCCAGTGGCCAGAAAGATACAAAACACTATATGAATGCAAAGAATGCTGTGTTTGCTGAATCTTGGAAGGCAAGGACTTGTAGACCAGTTTACAGAATTTAGTCAAGGATGTTAAGTATTTCACTAAGGATCTTAAGAGCAAAGGGAAGCCACTGAAGAGATTTAAATAGGAAAGTGGCACGATCTTTCTTTGTATTTTTTAAAAGATTGCTTTAACTATAAAGAATGTGATATAAAAGGCAAATGGTGGTAATTCTAGTAGAAGACAACAGCCTAGACCTGGTAAGATAGTGAAAGAGTTAGGGAGATATGGGTGGATCAAGAAATATTTAAAGAGAAAAGCTGGAAGAAGGGATATGGATTTGGAACCAAGGTGGACAACAAAGTGGGGAAGGCATTCACTACTGGGTCTGGTAATTTCAAGATGTCTTTGAGACATAAAAATGCCGATAGATGTCAGAGAAGACAGGTAGATATACTGATCTCAAGGTCATAGTAGAGACAAGGGTTGAAGATGGATGGTACTGAACAGAATAAGAAAAAAAGAAAGACTGATTGAGGTTAAGCCATGGGAAAATCCAGCATTTCATGACTGGCTAGAAAATGATGAGTCTACAAAAAGAAGGAGAGACCAGTGAGGTTTTTTTTAAATTTTAATTTACTTATTTTTAAATTTTATTTATTTATTTATACAGCAGGTTCTTATTAGTTATCTATTTTATACATATTAGTGTATATATGTCAATCCCAATCTCCCAATTCATCCCAAAAGTGGCTAGTGTAAGATTTCGAGAAAACTGGGAAACTGTAAGGTTGGGATCCAGGGTCTGTGAAGACATTGGTCTTAGAGAAAGACTGAGTTACAAGTCTATTTTATCAGGAGAGAAGGAAGAGAGGAGGTTAAATAAAACTTTTAGCATTTAACGTAGTGGTAGGTTGAGGAAAATTCCTATCAGATTTCTTCTTTTTTATAATCTCCAGGAAGCAGGAGGTAAGGTTATCTGTAGAGGGAAGAGGTGGTGGGAGGATACATGATCAGAAATTTGAGAATAGAGGTGGTTTGCAATTGTCCTCTGGATGTTTACGTGAGGGAGTTGCCCCAGGAACCTACCTACAGGAATTGCCTCGTGCTGATAATGGCACCATTCTGCCCTCTTGTATGTGCTTTCTGCAGTTGTAGTCAGCCACTTGGGTGGATGCAAAGAGAAGTGGGTAGTTGAGTTCAATACAAGACGGACAGTTTTCCAGATGGGTGCAATGAGGAGTCAGAAAAACAAGGGGTTTAGGGTATGAGTATTGACCTAAGTGTTGCTGAGATGGTGAAAGCTTAATAAACCTGATGAAAAGAGAGGGTTGATGGATTCAAAGAAAATAGAAAAATCATTGGACTAGAGACCATGGTGATTCTAATCGCTGGGATTTTTATGATTGTCTAACTTATTTTTCTTACCTTTTAGATCTTTAATCTTTTTATTGTTTATGAGAGAAAAGTAATCATGTAATAATGAGGTAATATTTTACAGATTATGAATACAGTGGTAGAGAGTGACTAAGTCATAATTTTATATGCTAGTGCCTAATTATCTTGTAGTATTCATTGTCTGCTTTTAGATCCTAAATGTTTGATACCAGTCTATCTATCATCTATGTATCTATGTATCTATGTATCTATCATCTATCTATCTATCCATTTATAGATAGTTGCCCCCAGAGACTATAAAAATAATGCTTTGTCTTGTAATAACCTATGATGGAAGAGAATTAAAAAAGAATATATATAAGTGGCCATCAACAGAGGAATGGATAAAGATGATGTGGTACATATATACAAAGGAATATTAGCCATAAAAAAGAACAAAATAATGCCATCTGCAGCAACAAATGAACCTAGAGATTGCCATACTGAGTGAAGTAAGTCAGACACAGACAAATATCATATGATATCGCTTATATGTGGAATCTAAAAAAAGGGTACAAATGAATTTATTTACAAAATAGAAGTAGAGTTATGAATGCAGAAAACAAACTTATGGTTACCAGGGGATGGGAGGGACGGATAAACTGGGAGATTGGGACTGACATATAAACACTACCATATATAAAATAGATAGATAATAAGAACCTGCTGTATATGTACAGCATTCTCTGTAATGGCCTATGTGGGAAAAGAATCTAAGAAAAAAAAGAAGAGTGGATATATGTATATGTATAACTGATTCGCTTTGCTGTACACCTGAAACTAACACCATAAGGTAAATCAATATGCCAATAAAAATTTTTTAAAATATTTTAGGCTTGGCAAGGCATAAATTCCTGCTGCAAATAAACTCTGTCATTAGAACTCCAGAGAAGCCACAGAAAATAAGTAAATGAATTAGATGTGGCCAAGTCCCAATAAAACTTTATTTACAAAAATAAGTGCCACTCTAGGCTCATAGTTTGTCAAAAACTGATACAAAATCAATCATAGCTCTTCTTAGTTACTAATAAGTAGCATAAAATCAGGAAAATGACTTACAACTGTGAATATTGTACTTTTTTTCATAAATATTCTCTGATTTTGTTTGCTTGTAGGTTTTTGATTTCTCTTGTTTGCCTTTGTTCTTCATGTATTGTAGTGAAGGAATGCTAAACAAAAAAGAATAAGTTTCACATTACGGTTTTTCTACTTATTAAATTTGGTTTGAATAACGTAAAAAAAGAATTTATATATTTATATATATGTGTGTGTAACTGAATCACTTTACTGTACTAACACAACATTGCAAATCAACTATATTTCAATATCAATTTAAAAAATAATGCTTCAGAGTTAAATTTCTCATATATTTTCCCCATATTGTCTAAACATATAAACAGCAAGGACTCCAGGAGCATAAATCATTATTTAGTGAGATTATAAATTATTTAACATAGCTTTATTGGGGCCACCCCTTGTTTTCCCCCATTCATCTTTTTTTCCTTCTTCTTTTCTGAATAACCACTAATGGTAAGCCTGAAATTTCATGCTATGTTATGTTTAACCCTTGGCAAATTGATAAGTTCTAAGCAGAAGTTTTAATTAGAGGTTTTTAATGCATGGTGAAGTCCAAGAGAGTAGAAGGAACCTTTCAACTACACTTATTTAGAAAATGAAAATAAATATGTGATAATTAGTATAGACAATGCAAAAACATTTAATTTGGGTCTTGGGGTGCACTGGCTTGAATAACACTAGCTGCTACAATAAATAAACTCAAAATATTTAATAATTCAAATATCTTAAAGTTTATTTCTTATTCATATACTAGTTCAAGACGGGAGATCCTAGATTTGGGGTCGCTTTCTTCCATATGGTTTCAGGGACTCCAAGCTCTTTCTACCTTGTTGCTCTGCCATCTCTTAGGGTCACATGTTTTGATTTTATTCTGCCTCTGGAAAATGAAGAAGAGCATGAGCAGGGCTTCTTAAATTCACTTCTTTTAAAGCCTTGGCTCAGAAATGGCACTTACAAGTCCATTCACATTCATTTGGCTAAAACTCATTCACATGCCTCTACCCAGCTGCAAATGAGGCTGGGAAGTATAAAAGATTTGGCAGTGACATTATAACATGAGAACAAATAGAGCTATAGTTTGGAGCAGAATTCCAAATTTGCACAAATTTTAAAGAAAAAAAAAAACAAACAGGGACACAGATTTGAGTTTGTGGAGAGCTGACTTGATCTACATTTCCCAAACCCTCTGTGATTGTGTTCAGTTTTTAGAGAATCTTCATTGGGAAATTCTAAGAATTACTGCTTTACAAGATTGAATCAATTAATAAATGCATTTGGTACCAACTATATCCATAATCACTGAAGTAGTACTGTCACACAATCCTCCTGTTCAAAAAACCTTATAAGATGGGAATTAGTATTCCATTTTACTAGAAATAAGGGACAGAGTGTTTTAGAAAACTTTTAAAGTTCTTCTGACTTCAAAATAACTCTTTTAACCATACTACATTTCTATATAAATATTATATATATAGATACACACACACACACACACACACACACACACACACACACACACACACACACATATATAGGAACAAGGAAGGTCCAGTGTCAAGATTCACTCAATGTTTATTTATCACCTAGGTTTTCTCAAGAAACTGCTATATTTTTTCTTTTAGTAAAAGTGTCCTTAGGGTAAAAATAAATATATCCTTTTTTTCCTATTTAAAAATTCTATTCTCACTTGCTTTGACCACACATCTTTAATCTGCACATAAAGACCTTTGCCTAATTTTTCAATTAGAAACTTATTTTTCAGTATGTAATATGTGTCAATCATGTAGTGTGCTAGACATTAAGAATACCAATAGCAAAAATATCCTGCTCCTGTTTTCAAGCAAGTGGGAGAGAGAGATAGAAAGGGAGAGAGAGAGAGAGAGAGAGAGAGAGGGAGAGAGAGAGAGAGGAGGCAGAGAAGGAGACAGAGAGGGACAGAGAGGAACAAGCAGTGCTGAGGCACAATGTCTTAAGCATGGAGATGGAAATAGGATAGGAATTTAAATTGAGTAGTGAGGGTGTGAGTCGTATAGAAAGGCACATAACTCCAATTCTGGGGCCAGAGAAGACTTGTGGGAAGAGGTAGCACCTGCTGTGGAGGTGAGTAAAGCAGGTAGGAATTATTAAAGGCACATGGCAAGAGAAGAGCATGTCCCAGGAAAAGTGAGCAGCAAATGGACAGTCTCACAGTGAGAGAGAATATTACCTACTTAAGGAATTGGAAAGGGTAAATAGGTTGAGTGTAGAGTGAGGAGGAATCTAGTGAAAACTGAGACTAAGAGGTAGCCCAGTCTCTGGGTATTCTGCTATTAATGATAATTTACTAACCTGTCCTGGGGCCTCACCTGGTCTGACTGCTTCAGCATCTCTGGGTTTGCCCTCGCCCCCTGTCCTCCATCATCTCTGTATGAATTTATATGCCTTCACAACGACATTGTTTGGCTTACAGTGAAAGGTCCAAGTGTCCAGGTGGCATTTCTCTACCTCCTATTCTGTGATGTTCAGTTCAGTTCAGTCTCCTAGTTCTGGGTCATTCTACTTTGAGATGTGGGTAAATTTGAGAGCAGAAACTGTCACCAAAGAATAGAAATGGGATCTCAATAGACTAGATCCACTGTACAGTTTCTGCTATAAAGAAAGTAGCACAAACTGAATAACATTCAAAAAGGAAAAGTAATCTTTCTTCCCCTGACACATCGTGGCAGACCTGAACTCTGGGAAACCATGTTCATACACTGGCCTGGCCTGGAAGTGTTTTTGATCTAGTAGTGAGAACAGCCCTGTAAACATACAATGTGAGAGGAGGTGAGCTCAGGGTCTCTCTCCTCTGCCATCTTGACTGATCTACAAGAATTAAAACAAACAAACAAACAAGAAACCCATATAATGTAAGTGCATTGGTTTTGCACAGATGGAATCGAAGTGTTAGAGAGCATAGAGGAGGGGAACCTCACCTAAGAGCATGCAGGTGCATTAGAGAATGTACAAGTCAGGACTAGAGTAGGAAATGACCCTGGAGTAAAGGTTACTAGGATGTTAATTAAGCCTTTGCATTTCCTCTACTGTGAACTTATTATTCTTGCTCTTTATTTGCTTTTCTAACAGAGTCTTCGTTTTTAAGACTAAACCCCAGTTTATTGTTGGCTTCATAAATTTATTTTTAATGATTTTGACCTGGGCAATACTTTAACTTTTATTCTAAATTTTTAAAGTTCTATTTCTAAAGTAATTAAGTCAAAGATCTACCTGGAAGATATTTGGGTGATGATGTGCGGTGATGATCTAATTTTTTCCTCCAGACTCTGAGCTAAAAGCATCAAGACCACATAATGAATAATCCATTCCTTCCTTACTCTTTGAAATGCATTTTTTATAGCTTATTAAATTCTTACATAAATTTATTAAGGTTTGATTCTGAGGTGCCCTGTTCAAAATACACACTGTCTATCATTCAATTTCTACCACTTTATTTTAATATTACATGGTATTCACATTGCTGCATTGCTCTCATTTTTTCAATGTTTATCTAATTATTTTCCTAATGAGATTAAAACAAACAAACTCAGAGCAACTTAATTGGAACTTGAATGTTTTATTTATAAAGAAGATAACATAAACTTTCTTACTTTTTAAAGACTATTATTAAGTATACTGCACTTATTTTTCTTTAGAGAAATGCTATTTTTCAAGGATTTCATTTTTATAAAACTTTTTTTCTCTTCCCTATATCCTAAGATTTCTATATCTTTATTAAATGCAACTTTTAAATATGAAGCTATTTGACTGCTAAACTGTTATTTTATTTCACTTTCATTACCAGGTTGAGGTATTTTAGTAGTAAATACTATTAAAAATAAAAGAAGTATTAAAAGGATAATTTAATTAAATTGATTAAAGAATATACTACTTTTCAAACTTAAAATATCTTATCCATCTAAGATCTGTAAAGGACCCGGATTTTATCTACCCAATAACCTAATGTAAAAGAAGAGGGTATAGTGATAGAGATTTTCCAGAGATTCCCATGCTGTCTAGTTGCAGAATCGATGCTAAGCTCAAGCCGCTTCAGTACTAATCTTGTTTAGTAGACCCCTGGGACACAACACAGTGTTACGAGTATGTGTGTTGAAGTCAGACAATCTATATCAAAAATCTCTTGCTGCCATTTACTGAGATGTGTTTAGCTTTTTGTAACCTGGGGATAAAATGATGCTTGTGCGGAATAAATGGGATCATGCATACACAGTACTTGTATGCTTGATGTATGGAAGCATTCAATAAATATTTACTGTTATTAATAATAATATAAAAATTATGGCTTTCAGTTATTGGGAAAGTATACTTTACTTTCTTGCTAAGATGAGTTTTAATGTATGTGGATACTTAAGATTTGGGGGGCCTGTGTGATGGAGCGTTATTAGTCCCTGGTACAGGGTTATCTTCGAAATTCAGCTTAATACATTACTTTTGGTGATTCTGTTTTAAAAACGAATACCTTCTGTGGTAGGTGTTGTCCTTAAAATTTCAAATATGATAGAATTCACAATGGAGGTTAGGTAAAGTATATGCTTGTGAATTTCCTGACGTGTGGTGGTGTTGGGGGGATATCGGGAATAGGAAGTAGAGTGGCTTCTGACTTCTTTTGTCAGGAGGAAGTGTGGATTGGTTGTCCCTTGAAAGAGAGAGTACTTTCAGGATAATCACAGCACATTTTTAGAAAGTATATAATACAAGCTTACCATGTTGGAATCTAGGATCAGGATTTTATCTTACGCTCCAGAAAACATAATCTACAGGACAGTTCTGATGAGTGAATGAACTGGGAGATTTTCTTAAAAGGCGTGTGTTGCTATGGTGATTTATAATGTCTCCTCTGAACAGAAGCATGTAGGATATGACGGACTCCTTCAATATGACCAAAGAGAAGGTAGGGCCAAGTCTATGTTACCCTAAAAGGGGAAAGGTTGCAGAAAAAATGAATTTCACAGATGAATGAGGACTATTTGTGATGCTAAGTGACAAATTTGATTTACTTTGATCCTCAAAATAAATGTAACAAATATTATTCTTTTCCATCCTCATGATTCTAATCATTAGGGTCATTACATTTTTGGATATAAATGAGTTGGTTGGATGTGATGAATGCAACCCTGATTGGAATATTGTTATCATGACCAAGCTGTTCTGCCTGCCCCACACTTTTTCATTTTAGTCCATCTTGTTCACCATCACCAGCTTTATCTTTCTATGGTTGCCTACAATCCTTCCCCTTCCAAACCTTTCATGACTCCTGTATGAAGACACAAAAGGTAAACCCTGGCATTATCTCTTTCTCTTCTCTCAGGTGTGCCCCTTTCTTCTTGGTATCTTCTGCAAATTAGTCAAGGCTGATCATGCCCTTCCTCTTCACAGCTGGAAATGACTCCATCCATTTCTATCTTCTCCTGGTCCTACTTTTTGTCGCTAATGTTATAGGTTGCTCCTTAGATACTAGTGACAATTTAGTCACTTACCATATAATTTTGAACTGTTACTTAAAGTCTTGGGGCTTTAGTTGTCTTATCTATGAAGCAAAGAAATTGGATTAGAGTCAGATTAATTTGGGGAACTGTATGGTCTTGACTATTCAACACTGTCAGTTGTAGATATAGATAATTTATAGAAGAATGAGCTTGACTGTTCCATAACTGAGTCACTTTGCTGTACATCTGAAACTAACACAGCATTGTAAATCAATTATACTTCAATTTAAAAAAATAACTAAAAAACAAACAAACAGGCTGTGGGCCAGATTTAGCCTGTGAGTCATATACTCCAACCCCTGAAGTCTCCTTTCAGTGCTAAGATTTTATAAGAAATAGAAAGCCATTTCTATTCCTAACATCAAAGGGCTGAAGTTTTCCCTCATGGTGTGTCATCATTAGATATTACCCTAGTTCTTTGTCATTGACGATGATGGACAGTTTTGGTTCTGCAATCTCTCCCCAGTATATTTCACATGGTGTGGACATCTTAACACATATTCTGGGATACTTCTCCCAGTTTCACAGCAGATCATTCTGACCAGAGCATAAACTGGGTACAACCTTGTCATCAATTTCCACCATAATCCTTTTTATAGGTCAAATTAAATGTGACAGTATACTCAGCAATCTTTTTGCTTCCTGAAATATTAAGAGAGGGTAGTGTAAGCAATATGTCAGCAGTTCAATAAACAGTGTTGTTTGGATGATTAATAAGTGAGGAGCGCACAGTACACACAATCTTCTCTGACATTTTCATACAAAATAATTATCTTTCAGAAATCTCCATCTACTTCTTCAATCAATGATAAAGTTTGTAGCTCCTTGGCAGAATGCATCAATAAAAGTACCCAGTCTTAGATTCAGTGCACCCTGGCTTAATGTACATTTCGTTTCAGTAGGAAGTGAAGGGGAATGGGTAAGACCCTCATTTTATTTTGCTTTCCCATGCTGTCTATTTTCATTCATCTCTGATCTAGCATTAATTAGCACTTTGTGATGGCTTTTGTCATATTCAACACTGCCACGCTCACCAAGCCTGAGTATTTTTTTGAATAAAGTTACTAAGTGTCTCTGCTAGAACATTCATAAGACAAAAAAAGCCTGTGTATCTCTGCTTCATTATTACTGCAGTTATCTTTCAAATCTTTGTGTTAAAGGGACCTAATCATCTATCTGCTGTCTCACCTTTAGAAGTAAAGTCCTATATCCAGAGTAGTCATATCACTGTTATTGACTTGAAACTCATCTGGTGGTTTCTTTATACTTGTATCCTATCTGACTTTCATTTCCTTAATAAGAAGGGTTGGAGTTTCATATCAGTCTCTCTTACGTATCTGTTCCCTGTTTTCCTCCAAAATTTCCTGTTCTAGTTGTCTGTACTGCATCAAGTTTCTTTACATGTCCACTGTTTAGAAACTTTGCTTTTTATCTGTCTGGATCTATATTCACTAATACGGAATTGGTCTGCCCAGAAAACATGAGTTTGAATTCCTCTTGTCAGTCTATTGGGTACATGCTGTGACCCCAGAAGTAACAGATCACCAGAAGCATTGCAACATTTTGATCTAGATGATTGGGCTACAGTGTAATATGCCTACCATCAATATAAAGTAATTTTTTTTCTTCTTGTAACTCCGAATTCTTAGCTGGAGGTGAGACCTGCTTTAAAGAAGTTGATTCCTAAGCAAATATGATCCTGACATGTGAGTTAGAAATAATTGTTCTTGTCACAGAAGAATTCCTCACTCTGCAGAAAGTCTCTTTCACAATTATTTCTAATTATCAGCTTTCCTTGGTTCCTTCAGTGGTTTACCTGTCAGAAACCCTGAAAATCCATGAATTTAAAGGTTTATATGCAGAACCACTCAAAAGAAGATGAAGCAACTCTGTAATTAGTCTTGGCGATGATCAATCAACCTGGTCATCAGGAACACATCTCTCTATAGTGTGAAGTGTACCCCGAGATTTGCCGCATTTGATGTACCTCCCTACTCATTCAACCTTGAAATCCTGCAGTTAACCTTGACTCCTTCTTCTTCCTTTCAGTCAAAATAAATTAGCCAATAAATTCCTCCCTTTTATCTCCAAAATAGCTCTCAAATCTGTGCCCTCCTTTTCATTCCCACTGCCAGTGTACTTGCTCAAAAAATATCTATGGAGGGTTTCCTGTGTGATAGTCACTATCCCAGATGTTGGAGACACAGCTGTTAAAAGAATCAACATTTGCTTGAGAGAACTTACATTCTTATTCAGCATTTCATTATGTCTTGCTTTAATGAAAATATTCATCTTAAGCTTTCAATCTCCTCCCCCTTGGAATCTATCCCCATGCTAACACCAGAGTTGTCTCTGTGAAAAACTATCTGGATCATGTCACATCCCATATGTGGATGACTCTTTACCATCACTTTATAAATGACAAGCTTGGTAGCCTTGAGTGCTCTTTACGGGCTGAGCCAAATCTCCTTTTCTAACTTTATTTCCAGCCACTCCCACCTCTGTTCTCCAGTCACACTGAACCAAGTGCTGCTCTAAGAATAGGCTGAGATGAGATTTTCATGGCTCTCTTGTGACTTTGCACTTACTGTACCTACAATTCTACACTCCCATTTCCACCTGAAGAATTTCTACTCCACTCTGTGAAGGCAGTTGTCTTTGCCCTCCACAGTTAATTTCCGCACCTGTAACTCATAGAAAAATTGTGAAACATGCTTTTATAAAGGTAGCAATTATAGAATTCAAATTATTTTTATACTTGTTTGTGTTTTTACTTCCCAACGTCATTCCCATTAGATTATCAGCTTCTTGAAGGTAGAAGATACATTTTCTTTGCACTAAAGAGTAGTTTGCTGAATAAAGGCAGAAATAAATGGGTGAAGTACACAAGGGATGCTGTACTTTCATTATTAAAAGGGATACTTATAGGAATATCAATATTACTTTAAGAAAATTGTATATTCACTTTTCTCTTATTTACCATGTCTAATACGACCACATTGTATAAATTGACCTCAATGGCAAAATCAAACAAAACCAAGGAAGAGAAAAAAAAAAATCATTTAAAGTCTTATACAAAGTACTTATTCAGTTCCAATTGTTTTACTATCTAGGCAGAGCTTAAAATAGGGTTTTAAGAGGTCTAATATTGTTTAGCACCGTTGTCTGAAAAGAACAACATCCTTTTCAAAGGACCTTAGCCATACAAAATCTTACATCATTCTTTAAAGTTTACTTTGCAGAATTTATGGTATCTCCAAGAAAAACATTTAATATTATGCAAAAGAGTAGTGTTTCCAGAACTACCTAAAAATGAACATATAAGAATAATCCAGAAGGAAGAGGTTAGGTGATCATGTGCTTGAAGTGAGAGATGTAGCAATAGACTCAGTGTAGGAACCATCGCTCCTCAGGCATCATCAGGTAATATGGCAATGAGCTGCGAGCTGCCTGGAGTTTTCCAATACCAGCATTTCCCCAGGAGTCACTAAATTGTAAGGAAAAGGAGCATTAATGTGTCTTAACAAATAGTGGAAATGATTTAATTTAATGAGGTAGAAAACATGAAAAGAATAGTATAAGTTCATAGGCAATTGAATCCCTCAAGGCAAGAACAGCTGCTCTTAAGGTCTCTCCAGCTGGTGAACCTGTAGTACAGTAGTTTTATTTTTTTTAATTAATTAATTTATTTATTTATTTATTTTTGGCTGTGTTGGGTCTTCGTTGCTGTGCGTGGGCTTTCTCTAGTGGCAAGCAGGGTCTACTCTTCGTTGCGGTGGCTTCTCTTTTGCAGAGCACAGGTTCTAGAGCACAGGCTCAGTAGTTGTGACACATGGGCTTAGTTGCTCTGCAGCATGTGGGATCTTCCTGGAACCAGGGATCAAACCCGTGTCCCCTGCATTGGCCGACAGATTCTTAACCACTGCGCCACCAGGGAGTCCCTGTACAGTTGTTTTAGATGAACAAGTTTAAGGAAACAATCTCAGCAGAAGATGGCTAAGGTTCTGGTTCGTCTAAACAAATGTTTTTGAATAGTCCTAAATGAAGAGGTGTAATGGAAGGAAAGAAGTGTGTACATAGGCTTAGAGCAAGTATGACTGTAATGAAAATCCTCATGTCCTCAAAGACACCCACTGCCTGACAAGAAGATATTTGTGAAAATATATACATATTTCTAAAATTTTCAACCTATTGGTACAATCAATACCACAATTCAGGAAAGTATATATATGGGAAAAATGCCCTTCTTAGGTCAAAAATAAAGGGACTCTCTCTGTAAATGAATAATAGTAGTCTTCTTGTTTTGTACTAGTTAACATTTATCTTTGTTTGGATAAAGGTTTTAATTGCATGAATTCACTCTTAAACCAATGAAAAATTACCTGTGGTCAAGTGATTTTTCCCAGTTGTTCAGAACCTGGGGTATTTAGAAAATAACCCACTCACCTATTTTTCTACAACACTCCTTTGCGACTTTATGGGATATTTGACTACCATCTGAGGAACAGTCTACTGAAGATAGAGGAAACAAAAGATAGCTGGAGGTTGCAGTGCAAACATTAGACCCTCTGATGGATGAAACTTGCTTGTCATTTGACACAGAGGTTGTAACATAGGGGAACCGAACATTAGCTTCTGTGATGAGCTGTGGTATTTTCTTTCCAGCTGAATTTTGCATAAAGGTCCACATCCTTTGTTTATAATTTTTTTCACAAGCATCCAAGCCCCTGAAACTATCAGCTTCAGCAGACTTATTTTCCTTTTCCTCCCTCACCTTTATTTGAAGCCTTGAATAACTTTTTCTGTCCATTTTGAGAATGTTTATAATAATTTTAATGCTTGCATTCTCCCTGGGTTAAAAATGGTGCTCAAAATAAGGCATCTTAAGGTTATAATAAACAGCAGTACTTCCTGAAAAGAAATTTATAGCAACTCCAAAGAGTTGATAGATTTGTAAGATAATAATGCTATTATATCATTAAAAATATTATTTAGATAATCATAACAAAATATATAGGAACATATGAAAAATATGGCCGTTTGAACAAAAGTGATAGTTCGTGTTTCCTAGATATCTCCAAAATAAAGTAGTTTAGTCCACTTTTAACTTATTTGATAATACTACAATAAGAAAAATTATACAACTACATTCTGAAGTGCCTCTCCTCATTTGTGAGGAAATGTTTCCTTAGAATTACAATTGACCCTTGAACAATGCTGGGGTTAGGGCCACTGACCCACACATTTGGAATCCTGCATGTAACTTTTTTAACTCCATAGTCCTCATCCACGGATTCAACCAACTGCAGACCCTATAGTACTGTAATATGTATTTAGTTAAAGAAACCCCTGTATAAGTGGACCTGCACAGTTCAAACCCATATTGTTCAAGGGTCCACTGTAGTTACTCTTTGATCTGCTGTTAATGGAATTATGTGTAGTCATCATTTTGGTAAATCTTAACCCTATATGCAGTTGTGGATCTTCATGTCCCAAAGCAATGTCTCAATATTTCTGAGAGTGCCTAGTGGTATCTAAAATGGACTTAATAATAAATGCAATACTTACTTCATAGTGTATTTTGCCTGTATGTCTTCCAATTCCCTCTGTTATACTACTTTGTCTTCCCATGCACCATTCTCAATGCAGTAGAGCCCAGGAAGTTAGAAATATCTTACAAAGTGGGAAAGAAACCTTTATCCAATTTTGGTATTATCCTCTATTTGATTATCATTAAAGTGTTTTATGGAATATACAGTTTTTAGTGAAATAGCTCTTTCAGATTTTAATAACAAGTCTGACTTGCTTCTCCCCCAACTCCAAACTTAGCTGAGTTCAGTGTGGAGCTAAATTTGGATGTATCTGAGTGGCTGGGAACAAATCATACTCTCAATGGCTCTTCCTCGCTTTTGATGAGGGCTTAATTACTGGATTGAGCTTGTCGTGTCTGAATACCTCTTTCTTGATTGGGAGTTCTTTCTTATGAGGCTCCTTAGTGCCTCAAGCAAGACGGATCTCAACTTCTCACCATGTCTGGTGGGATCTCAGATATGGGCATCCTCTCCTGCCTGTATTGTTTTGGAGTCATATGATTCCTTAAATTTTTCTGATTTAGTCTTATATTGATATTTTGTATTTCATGTAAATAGCTAAAGTAACTAGTGTTCAGACTGCCTGAAAGGAAGTTTGCTTGAGTGGTACAGGCTTCCTGAAATTGTCATAAAAACCATGAGTAAAAAATAAGCAACTCAAGGTTTCAGATATGGTCACTGCTTGAAGTACATAATGACCTTAGAAGATTTGGGGGCACATAGTATGACTGGTAAATTTTTTCAATGGTGATAGCATTTTTAGAAAAGTTACAAGGAGGTAGGTACAATTACAAAACTGAAAAATGATTTTGAAAACTGAACCAGTTTGAACTTACATGTTAAAGCGGCTAGAATATTTGAAACCCTAAAGTGTTTCAGTCCACTGCTCTGTGCATAGATAACTAAAAAAGACATGGCAATCAGTGCAATTACCAGTCCTAGTCTCCATCAGGAACAAACTAAAGAAAAATTGTTCTTTAGTGTTTTCCTATTTCCCAAATCACTTTTTTCTTCCCTCACTCTCATACCAAAGGATCCAAATGCATTATTGCATATTCTCTTGAATGCCCCAAGATCCTTACAATAAACCTGTCATCTTTAAGCAATACTTCTATGCTGTGGTGCCATCATTCTATTTTATACCCTATGAAAAACAGCTTTCTGGCAAATGAATATGTTGAAAATATTTGAACAACAAATTTGTACCTCTTCCAGAATGTTCTTTTATACAATGGCATACCACTCTGACGTTGAGATTTGGGGTATTAGGAATGAATTGAAGTGGGAAGGATTATTTTCTCATAATCCACCAAAGTGCATGAAAATGGTGGTCAATATACTTTCTCCACATAAAACTAATGTCATTCAGGACACACTGTAGTTGGGGACTGTATCTTTACAAGAGAGGCAATATGGCATGTTAAGAACATGAAATTTGGAATGCTGGCTCAACAACATTCTGTGATCCTGGACAGGTCTTGATATTTCGTTAGTAAATAGAACATGTTAGTAACATCTATGTCACTGGGTTTAGTCAAGAGAAAAGAAATGAGGTATTTTAGGCCTGTATATTTTATGAACTGTTACCTGCTACATTGAGAATGGCTCAGTACTGAGAATATAGTATTTGATTTCCATATGTACATGTATATATAGAAATGCCACATTAGGCATACAGCCATTTTCTAGAATAATATATGCATATGAATATTTTTACATAAATGCTCTTTTCTACAACAGTTATCTTAATTTACATTATGTTTTTTATCAGTAGTCTTGGAGATTTTTAGCAGAGTTTCAGAAGGTGAGATATGAAGAGGGGAGGCACCTTTAAGTACTTTAAAACCCCTGCATCCCTGCTGCCCTAAGACTTATATCCTTTGGTCAAAGAGTTTGATTTCAAGCCATTTGGACATAGATGAGTATATTCTGAAGAAGTCAATGAAGTTTTGGTTAAAACGAAAATGATACATGCACATTTCTGTAGGCAATGATGACAGTTCCATAATAAAACACAGTGAGGCAAAGAGAAAAGAAAAGATATAATTCTGATAATAATTTGAATTTTATCAAGATGCAACTCAAACATTTTAAACCATGTTTTTTATTGTTATTTTTAGATGGGGCACACTGAGAGGAGCAAAGGGGCGGAAAGAAAAATTTTGGGTATGTACTGCTTTTCAATTAAATTTCTACTGTGAAGTGAGTATTTTAGAATCATCTGTATTCCCAGCTTTGTATTATTTAGTCATATCCTAAGTCACTGTAATATAATTTGTAATACTGGTATTTTCTCCAACAGAAAATCCATTATAATCACCTATATTATAGTAACATTTTACAACTCCTTTTATCTCAAATTGTAACAGATGAATCAGTATTATTTTTCAAAATGAGAATCAACAGAATAACTTTTGTTCTATTATCACCTATATTAAAATTAAAGGAATGATTAGAGTTCTCACATATGTGTCAATCAACTTTGTATTCTTACATTATTTTTGCTATGGGTGATGCTTTTGTAATGTTAGTATCAAATATATATATATATATATATATATATATATAGTTTTGTTTTTGCCATCTATGACATACACATGATTCTTTACTGAGAAAAAACTAATATCTAGTCTAAAAAAATAATAGAAGTTATATGTAAGAAAGTTTGAAGAAGATTGGAATATATTATCTCAAATATTCAGTTGATTACAATAAAGATATCCCAGGTCCTTATACTATATACCTTTTATCCCCCAGAAATAAAGTTTAGGTAATGATATTCATGATAGAATTTGAACTTGAATGTATGCATTACAGGGCATATTATAACTTATAAAACACTAAATATTAGGGCATGTGCTCACTCAAGTGACTCTTGTTAATTAGATTTCTCCACAAGGCACTCACAAAAATCAATCACCCAAGTATGTGGTCACCACTCGTATTTGTCTTGTTGACATGTGGAGGTGTTATGCTTTTGAGTAGAATGATGTTTCTTTGTATTTGAACTGAGCTTTCTTAAATATCATTTTCCTTATTAAAATAGCTTGAGATAGTCAATAAAATTAGTGTTCAATAGTTAACATTTATGATATGTGAAAGAGAATATATTATTTGAGCCTCCTGGAATATTTCTGAATGCAGAATAATGTGAGTAGTTAAGGGTGGGGGGACGGCAGAGTGAAATCATCTACAGCATTGCCAAACCCGGGGTAGGGGAAGCCTGAAAAGAGCCTGAAACACACACATGGTAGGTACAGCCCTGAAATATTTGAAACCAGGTGCAATTAAGTTTAACCAAAACTTTTCTCTAGCCCTGATCCTACTCAGCTCTTTACTAAATTGAGAAGATTAGTCCCTTACCATATCTCTCTAGGAGAAGAAAAGGCTAACCTTCTTTGGAAAATAATCTCAGTGTCAATCTCTATGTAGTCCCCCCTCCATATCTGAGGGTTCTGCATCCACAGATTCAACCAACTGTGGATCAAAAATATTTTTAAAATTCCAGAAATTTCCAAAAGGCAAAACTTGTGTTTGCTGTACACGGGCAACTATTTACATATCACTTACATTGCATTGCAACTATTTACATAACGTTTACATTGCATTAGGTATTATAAGTAACCCGGAGATGGTTTAAAGCATACGAGAGGATGTGTGTAGGTTACATGCAAATATTATGCCATTTTAAATAAGGGACTTGTCAACTAAAAAAATTGCACAATGTGAGGGTTGTGAGTTAAGTTTTATTTGGGGCAAAATAGGGACTATAGCTCAGGAGACAGCATCTCAGATAGCTCTGAAGAACTGCTCAGAAGAGATAGGGAAGAGGTCTGTATATATATATGATTTTAGTGACAGGGGAATACATGTAATCAAGCATACATTTTTGCAGAAGGTTGCTGCTAGTTTCATGAAGGTTACTGCTAGTCACAAGAAGCAGATGTCTCCGTTCAGGATTTTAGTGCTTTTCTATATATGAGAAGATGCAAGAATTTGGACTCATAAAATCTTCTTCTGAAAATATCTAATTATCTAAAGGCCTGTTCTGCCAGTTTTTCCCAGACCACAGTGTGCCTCATTCCTGATCTCCACCCTGAGCTCCTTTCAGGTGTGTTGAAGCTCAGAGACTGAAGTGGCTAATGACTTTATCCTTGTAGAGGCAGATGTCAGGTGTCAGTTTTTAGTTGGCAGACTTGAGCATCTGTGGATTTTGGTGCAGTGAGAGAGGGGTCCCCTGGAACCAATCCCCCACCGATACCAAGGGACAACTGTAATTATCATGGCAAAGTATCCAGCATGAATTTAAACATTTTGAGACGTGTAGCAGAAAAATGTGACCAATAACCAAGGGAAAAAACTATCAATAGAAGCAATAGATGTAATAACCATTGTAAAAGTTTTTTTTAAAATATGAATGAAAAGATAGAGAATTTCAACAAATGATTTCAATACACAAAAAGAAAAGAATTATTGTAGGTGTGAGTGCAATGTCTGAAATTAAGAACTCACGATATGGGTTAAATAGCAGGCAGAATTAGATATCTTAAATAAATGCAATAAAATATATCCAACTTGCAGTACACAGAGGAAAATATAATGAAAAATCCAGAACACTGGGAAGAGACGGGTGGGACACAATCAAATGTTTTAACATACATGTAACTGTATTCTCAGAAGGATGAGAGAGAGAATGAAGCAGAACCAATATTTGAAGAACTGATGACCAAAAGTTTTCCAAAATAGAAAGACACCAACCTAAATTCGGAAGCTCAATAAACTCTAAGTAAGAGAAACTAGAATTTTATATCCAGTGGCAACTTTCTTCAGAGAAGGTAAATCAGAAACATTTTCATTCAAATAAAAGCTAAGATAACACAGCATCAAAAATATAAAGCAAAAGTTACAGAAGAAAAGAGAAAGACAAATCCACAATTTTGTTGTATATTTCAACACATCCTACTTATTATTTCATAGAGTAAGCAGCTAAAATATAGGTAAAGATATAGAAGATTAAAAAAAACTTATTAGCTAGCTTTATGTAATTAAAATTCATAGAATACTAGATACAACTATTAATGAATATACATTCTTTTTGTGCATATGGATTAGTTGCCAAAGTTGACCATATGCTGGGTCATAAGGTAAGTTCAACAAACTGAAAGGATTGAAATTTTACAGAGTGTGCTATGTCAAAACTTGTGTTACTTAGCTAAAGCAGTACTTAATGTAATAGAAGATGCATGTATTTGAAAAAAAGAAAGGTTAAAATCAATGCATATATTAAAAAAGGAAAAGTTGAAAATAGTAATCCAGTAAGCTAGATAAAGAACTCAGACCTCCAAAAAATAGAATGAAGGGAATGAAAAGGAGAAGGGCAGAAATCAATGGGAAAAAAATGGACATACAATAGAGAATATCAAGAGGGCAAAGATATGATTCTTTGAAAAGATTAAATTCCTAGGAAGAATCATAAAGAAACCAAGAGAGAAAAAAATTTAACATAGAAATGAAAAAAGAGGATTTTCTTCAGTTTCAATAGATATTAAATAGGTAATATAAGATGCTATGCAAGCATTATGCCAATATATTTGAAAATATAGATGAAATGAATAAACTCCTTGGAAAGCAAAGCATCAAAACTCACACAAGGTGAAAATAGAAAAGTCTAGTTATAATACTATTTGAAAAGCTGATTCTGTATTAAAAAGAAACTCTTACAGAAAACACCAGTCTCTAATTGCTTCACTGGTCAATTCTTCCAAACATTTAAAGAACAAATGAAATCAATTTTATGTCAATATCTTTTAGGAAATAGAGAAAAAAACAGTTCCCAACACACTTCATGAACCAACATAACACCAATACCAAAACTTGATAGGGACAACACAAGAAAGGAAAACTACTGGGCAATATCTCTTATGAACACAAAATTCTACACAAAATATTACATCTGTAAAATATATTAAAAGGACAATATACTATGATCAAGTGAGGTTTATTGCAGGAGTGCAAAGTTGGTTTTACATGTAAAAGCAATGAATATAGTTCCTCTACATGCCAGACTAAAGATGGAAAAATAAACATGATTATCTTAATTTGTACAGAAGATGCAATAATAACAGTTTTTTTGCCACCTGCCCCCCATAGGTACTCTCATAAATCCTTTCCAAACACGGTAACTTCAAGATCATTAGGAGAAAACAATTTCTGATTTCTAGACTCTCTTCTACAGGGCTCACGTGATTAGCTTAGGCAGAATAATCTCCCTTTTAATTAACTTACAGTCAGTTGATTGGGAATTTGAATCACATCTTCAAAATCTGTTCAACTTTGTGAGATAACATAACCTAATCACAGAAGTGATATCCCATTATATTCTCAGGTCCTTCCCACACTCAAATGGAAAGGATTATATGGGGAAAATACACCAGAGAGGAGGAATTTGGGGGTCATTTTAGAATTCTGCTGACCAAAGAAGTCATTTATGATCTAAAACCTCCGAAAATTGGGAGTAGAACCTGCCTTCCTTCACCTTATAAACTTTATCCACAAAAACCCTATAGCTAACATCATAATTAATGGTAAAATACTGAATGCTTTTCCCTTATTACTGAAAAATAAAACATTCATTGTCAACATTTTTATCAAAATTTTACTGAAGGTTCCACCTAGTGCAGTAAAACAAACAAACAAAAAATAAAGGGGGGTGTGGAAAGAAATATAACTGATGTTATTTGCAGATGACATGATTATGAATATGGAAAATCAAAAAAATATATATATATAAATAAACTATTAGAAACAGTAAGCATATTTAACAAGCTTTCTTGATATTAGAAAAATATAAGAAACAAATTATAGTTCTATATAGTAACAAGAAACAATGGGAAATTAAAAATAAACATGACCTAAACTGATGTAACCAGACCAGTCCCTCCCATCAGGAAACTTCAACAAGCCTCTTAGATAGCCTCATCCACCAGACGGCAGACAACAGAAGCAAGAAGAATATAATCCTGCAGACTGTGGAACAAAAACCACATTCACAAAAAGACAGAAAAGATGTAGAGGCAGAGGGCTATGTGCCAGATGAAGGAACAAGATAAAACCCCATAAAAACAACTAATTGAAATGGATATAGGAAATGTTTCAGAAAAATAATTCAGAATAATGGTAGTGAAGATGATCCAGGACCTCGGGAAAAGAATAGAGACAAAGATCAAGAAGATGCAAGAACTGTTTAACAAGGACCTAGAAGAATTAAAGAACAAACAAACAGAGATGAACAATACAATAACTGAAATGAAAAATACACTAGAAGGAATCAATTGCAGAATAACTGAGGCAGAAGAATGGATAAGTGACCTGGAAGACAGAATGTTGGAATTCACTGCTGTGGAACAGAGTAAAGAAAAAGAATGAAAAGAAATAAAGACAGCCTAAGGACCTCTGGGACAACATTAAACATAACAACATTTGCATTACAGGGGTCCCAGAAGGAGAAGAGAGAGAGAAAGGACCTGAGAAAATATTTGAAGAGATTATAGTTGAAAACTTCCCTAACATGGGAAAGGAAATAGCCACCCAAGTCCAGGAAGCACAGCACGTCCCATACAGGATAAACCCAAGGAGAAACATGCTGAGACACATAGTAATCAAATTGACAAAAATTAAAGGCAAAGAAAAATTATTGAAAGCAGCAAGGGAAAAACGACAAATAACATACAAGGGAACTCCCATAAGGTTAACAGCTGATTTCTCAGCAGAAACTCTACAAGCCAGAAGGGAGTGGCATGACATATTTAAAGTGATGAAAGGGAAGAACCTACAACCAGGATTACTCTACCCGGCAACATCTCATTCAGATTTGATGGAGAAATCAAAAGCTTTACAGACAAGCAAAAGCTAAGAGAATTCAGCACCACCAAACCAGCTCTACAGCAAATGATAAAGGAACTTCTCTAAGTGGGAAACACAAGAGAAGAAAAAAACCTACAAAAACAAACCCAAAACAATTAAGAAAATGGGAATAGGAACATACATATGGAAAATTACCTTAAATGTAAATGGATTAAATTCTCCAACCAAAAGACACAGACTCGCTGAATGGATACAAAAACAAGACCCATATATATGCTGTCTACAAGAAGCCCACTTCAGACCTAAGGACACACAGAGACTGAAGGTATGGGGATGGAAAAAGATATTCCATGCAAATGGAAATCAAAAGAAAGCTAGAGTAGAAATACTCATATCAGATAAAATAGACTTTAAAATAAAGAATTGTACAAGAGACAAGAAAGGACACTACATAATGATCAAGAGATCAATCCAAGAAGAAGATATAAAAATTATAAATATATATGCACCCAACATAGGAGAACCTCAATACATAAGGCAACTGCTAACAGCTCTAAAAGAGGAAATCAACAAAACACAAGAAGAGTGGGGGACTTTAACACCTAACTTACACCAATGGACAGATCATCCAGACAATTAATAAGGAAACACAAGCTTTAAATGACACAATAGACCAGATGGATTTAATTGATATTTATAGGACATTCCATCCAAAAATAGCAGGTTACCTTTTCTTCTCAAGTGCACACAGAACATTCTCCAGGATAGATCACATCTTGTGTCACAAGTCAAGCCTCAATAAATTGAAGAAAATTGAAATCATATCAAGCATCTTTTCTGACAACAATGCTATGAGATTAGAAATCAATTACAGGGAAAAAAAACGTAAAAAACTCAAACACATGGAGGCTAAAGAATACGTTACTAAAGAGCCAAGAAATCACTGAAGAAATCAAAGAGGAAATCAAAAAATACCTAGAGGCAAATGACAATGAAAACACAGCAATCCAAAACCTATGGGATGCAGCAAAAGCAGTTCTAAGAGGGAAGCTTACAGCTAGACAAGCCTGCCTCAAGAAACAAGAAAAATCTCAAATAAACAATCTAACATTACACCTAAAGGATCTAGAGAAAGATGAACAAACAGAATCCAAAGTTAGCAGAAGGAAAGAAATCATAAAGATCAGAGCAGAAACAAATGAAATAGAAACAAAGAAAACAACAGCAAAGATCAATAAAACTAAAAGCTGGTTCTTTAAGAAGATAAACAAAATTGATAAACCATTATTAGGCAGACTCATCAAGAAAAAGAGGGAGAGGACAAAAATCAATAAAATTAGAAATGAAAAAGAGAAGTTACAACAGACACGACAGATATACAAAGCATCCTAAGAGACTACTACAAGCAACTCTATGCCAATAAAATGGACAACCTGGAAGAAACTGACAAATTCTTAGAAAGGTATAACTTTCCAAGACTGAACCAGGAAGAAATAGAAAATATGAACAGATCAATCACAAGTAATGAAACTGAAACTGTGATTAAAAATCTTCCAACAAATAAAAGTCTAGGACCAGATGGCTTCACAGGTGAATTATATTAAACATTCAGAGAAGAGCTAACACCCATCTTTCTCAAACCCTTCCAAAAAATTGCAGAAGAAGGAAAACTCCCAAACTCATTCTATGAGGCCACCATCACCCTGATACCGAAACCAGACAAAGATACTATAAAAAAAGATAATTACAGACCAATGTCACTGATGAATATAGATGCAAAAATCCTCAAAAAAATACTAGCAAACAGACTCCAACAACACATTAAATGGATCATACACCATGATCAAGTGAGATTTATCCCAGAGATGCAAGAATTCTTCAATATATTCAAATCAATCAGTGTGATACACCATATGAACAAATTAAAGAATAAAAACCATATGATCATCTCAAGAGATGCAGAAAAAGCTTTTGACAAAGTTCAACACCGATTTATGATAAAAACGCTCCAGAAAGTGGGCATAGAGGGAAACTACTTCAACATAATAAAGGCCATATATGACAAACCCACAGCAAACATCATTCTCAATGGTGAAAAACTGAAAGCATTTCATCTAAGATCAGGAACAAGGCAAGAATGTCCAGTCTCACTGCTGTTATTCAACACAGTTTTGGAAGTCCTAGCCACAGCAATCAGAGAAGAAAAAGAAATAAAAAGAATACAAATTGGAAAAGAAGAATTAAATCTGTCAGTATTTGCAGATGACATGATACTATACATAGAGGATCCTAAAGATACCACCAGAAAACTACTAGAGCTAATCAATGAATTTGGTAAGGTTGCAGGATACAAAATTAATGCACAGAAATCTCTTGCAATCCTATACACTAATGATGAAAACTCTGAAAGGGAAATTAAGGAAACATTCCCATTTACCATTGCAACAGAAAGAATAAAATACCTAGGAATAAACCTACCTAGGGAGACAAAAGACCTGTATGCAGAAAACTATAAGACACTGATGAAAGAAATTAAAGATGATACAAACAGATGGAGAGATATACCATGTTCTTGCGTTAGAAGAATCAATATCGTGAAAATGACTATACTACCCAAAGCAATCTACAGATTCAATACAATCCCTATCAAATTACCAGTGGAATTTTTTACAGAACTAGAACAAAAAATCTTAAAATTTGTATGGAGACACAAAAGACCCCAAATAGCCAAAGCAGCCTTTAGGGAAAAAAATGGAGTTGGAGGAATCAGACTCCCTGACTTCAGACTATACTACAAAGCTATAGTAATCAAGACAGTATGGTACTGGCACAAAAACAGAAATATAGATCAATGGAACAGGATAGAAAATCCAGAGATAAACCCACGCACCTATGGTCAACTAATCTATTACAAAAGAGGCAAGGATATACAATGGAGAAAAGACAGTCTCTTCAATAAGTGGTGCTGGGAAAACTGGACAGCTACATGTGAAAGAATGAAATTAGAACACTCCCTAACACAATACACAAAAATAAACTGAAAATGGACTAGAGACCTAGATGTAAAACTGGGCACTGTAAAACTCTTAGCAGAAAACATAAGAAGAATGTTCTTTGACATAAATCACAGCAAGATATTTTTTGATCCACCTCCTAGAGTAATGGAAGTAAAAACAAAAATAAACAAATGGGACCTAATAAAACTTCAAAGATTTTGCACAGTAAAGGAAACCATAAACAAGACCAAAAGACAACCCTCAGAATGGGAGAAAATATTTGCAAACGAATCAATGGACAAAGGATTAATACCCAAAATATATAAACAGCACATGCAGCTCAATATTAAAAAAAACAAACAACCCAATCCAAAAATGGGCAGAAGAGCTAAATAGACATTTATCCAAAGAAGACATTCAGATGGCCAAGAAGCACATGAAAAGCTGCTCAACATCACTAATTATCAGAGAAATGCAAATCAAAATTACAATGAGGTATCACCTCACACCAGTTAGAATGGGCATCATCAGAAAATCTACAAACAACAAATGCTGGAGAGGGTGTGGAGAAAAGGGAACCCTCTTGCACTGTTGGTGGGAATGTAAATTGATACAGCCACTATGGAGAACAGTATGGAGATTCCTTAAAAAACTAAAAATAGAATTACCACATGACCCAGCACCCAAAGAAAACCATAGTTCAAAAAGACACATGCACCCCAATGTTCATTGTAGCACTATTTACAATAACCAGGTCATGGAAGCAACCTAGATGCTCATTGACAGATGAATGGATAAAGAAGATGTGATACATATATACAATGGAATATTACTCTGCCTTAAAAAGGAACAAAATTGGGTCATTTGTAGAGACGTGGATGCATCTAGAGACTGTCATACAGAGTGAAGTAAATCAGAAAGAGAAAAATAAATATCTTATATTAACACATATATGTGGAATGTAGAATTGTGTGAAATTCTTTGGATGGGATATGTCATTTTACTAAGGGTCATAATTACTGTAATTCATAATGAACTTATTGCCTTTTCTTACATGTATTGCATCTAGTTCATAATTATTTCTACTTATATCTATAGCAGTGAGAGAAACACCTTGCTGTCTTTACTTACAGAAATTAAAATTCCAGGAGAGAGAGATATTACTCTTCAGGAAATTTCTGATCTGAAAGTAGACCTGACATTACCAAAATAATTCTGATTATATTGCTGTAATATCTGTAGTGTTAAATTTTGTGTAAGAATTGGGGCTTTTTGTGTTCCAATTCTGAGGATTCACAGTATTGATGACTACTATAAAGGTCTCAGTTATTATAGTTGAATATACCATCTTTCCTTCCTTTACTTTTGGACCTTTCTATTAAATAGGTGATTGTCCTTCTCGTATTATCCTCTATGTCTCTCAAACTCTCTTTCATATTACCTCTCCCCCTTGCCTTCTGGGACTTTGATTAGCTCTTTTGGTTCCCAGATTTTTTTTTTTGGCTACACTGTGCAGCACATGGGATCTTAGTTGCCCAACCAGGGATCGAACCCCTGCCCCCTGCAGTGGAAGTGCAGAGTCTTAACCACTGGACTGCCAGGGAAGTCCCTCAACAATATATTTTTTATTTTTGAAAAACTGAGAACAAATTACAGAACTATTTATGAAAGGAAAGTGAAGTGCTGTCTCTATTAAATGAAGGTTTAATTTAATAGAGAGGAGGAGATAAGCTGGGAGGAGATAAGCTGAACAGAGTCTCTAGGTCATGGTCTGGCTTTTTAAAGAGTTATACTGAGTTATTCTTTTTAAAGAATATTACTGGGATATTTAGTAGGCAACATCAAAAATGAACCCTAGGGAATACAGAAGTGTATCAGTTTGCTAGGGCTGCTGTAGCACAGTACCAAAAATTGGATGGCTTAGACAAAGTATAGGAAATATCTAGTTAGGGGCATAAGCTATGACTGTCCTCTGTCCAGTTTCTGCTATACTGCACTCCTGCTTACATCTTTGAGGAAATATTTAGCAAGTTTCCAGGGAAAACATAGCTTTACTTTGAAGTATTAGAATTTTCTGTGTATGATAGTCTTTCCAGTTTTATAAATATTTTGAAGAGAAAGTAATTATTTTTGGTCTATATTTGTTTCTTGGTTTTTTGAAAATATAAGTGACTTAGGTTTAATGACTAATTTCAGCTTAAAGCCTTTTATTAATGTAACAGTTGTGAAGAAATTAACCTTTTTGCCCAATTAAAGTCCTAATACAAAAAAAAAAAAATGATGTAACTAGTTAAAAACCTAGGAAGTACTTCCCTGGTGGTGCAGTGCTTGAGAATTCACCTGCCAATGCAGGGGACATGGGTTCGAGCCCTGGTCTGGGAAGATTCCACATGCCGTGGAGCAACTAAGCCCATGCACCACAACTACTAAGCCTGCACTCTAGAGCCCACGAGCCACAACTACTGAGCCCTCATGCCACAACTACTGAAGCCTGTGTGCCTAGAGCCCATGCTCCACAACAAGAGAAGCCACCACAATAAGAAGCCCGTGCACCACAACGAAGAGTAGCCCCCACATGATGCAACTAGAGAAAAGCCCGTGCGCAGCAACGAAGACCCAATGCAGCCAAAAATAAATAAATAAATAAATAAAAACCTAGGGAATATGTCAATGAAAAATGTGCAAGATTTTTAGTGTTACAAGAAATTAAAGAAGACCTAGCTAAAAGGAGAATTATACCATATTGATGACCTGGAAGTCTCTAGATTAACTTTCCCAAATAGATCTATTAATTTAGTAACATCCTAATCTATGTCCCAGCAGACATTTTTTTTTTTTTTGGAGGGGGAGAGAGGATTATACTGAAAAGATGATTCTAAACTTTAAATGGAAATGCACAAGACCTAGAGTACCCAAGATAGTCACAGTAAAGAAGAACAAAGTTGGAGGATGTACACTACCAGGTTTCAAGACTATATAAATCTACAGTAATTAAGACAGCATTTTAGGGCTTCCCTGGTGGCGCAGTGGTTGAGAGTCTGCCTGCCAATGCAGCGGACGTGGGTTCGTGCCCCAGTCCGGGAAGATCCCACATGCCATGGAGCGGCTGGGCCCGTGAGCCATGGCCACTGAGCCTGCCCGTCTGGAGCCTGTGCTCCGCAACGGGAGAGGCCCCAACAGTGAGAGGCCCGCATACCAAAAAAAAAAAAAAAAAGACAGCATTTTATTGCCAGCAAATTTGATTTAGCAGCACATTAAAAGAATCATTCACCATGATCACATGTGATTTATACCTGGTATGCAAGGATGGTTCAACACACATGAACCAATTAATGTGAAACATCACATTAATAGAATGAAAGAAAAAATTATATAGTAATTTTAATAGATTCAGAAAAAACATCTGACAAAATTCTACATTTGTTAATGATAAAAAACTCTTAACAAGTATAGAAGGAATGTACCTCATAGATAACATTATACTTAATGGTGAAAAGTTGAAAGCTTTTCCTCTAAGATGAGAAACAAGAAAATGGTGCCCATTCTCACCACTCCTATTCAACATAGTACTGGAAGTCCTTTCCAGAGCCCTCTGGCAAGAAAAAGAAATAAAAACCATCAGAATTGGAAAAGAAGAAGTAAAACTGTCTCTATTTGCAGTTTATATAGGCATACCATGTTTCATTGCACTTCACTTTATTGCACTTTACAAATATTGTTTTTTTTGTTTTGTTTTGTTGTAGAAATTGAAGATCTGTGGCAATAGGCCATATTGAGTAGTCTATTGGCACCATTTTTCCAAAAGCATTTGCTCACTTTGTGTCTCTGTGTCACATTTTGGTAATTCTTGCAATATTTTAAGCCTTCTACCAGCAAAAATATTTCAACTTGCTAAATAATCAGATGATGGTAGGCATTTTTTAACCATAAAGTATTCTTAATTAAAGTATGCACATTTTTTTAGATGTAATGCTATTGTACACTTAAAAGACTACAGTATAGTGTAAACATAACTTTTATATGCACTGGGAAACCAAAAAATTTATGTGACTCACTTTATTGCGCTATTCATTTTATTACAGTATTCTGGAACTGAACCTGCAAAATCTCCAAGGTATACCTGTTTGGAAAATCCTAAAGACTTCACCCAAAAGTTGTTAGATCAAATCAATTAATTCAGTAAAATTACAGGATAACAAAACTAACATACAAAAATCAGTAGCCTTTTTAGACACTAGTAACAGATTATCTGAAAAAGAAATAAAGAAAACAAACAATCCCATGTACAATAGCATCAAAAAAAAAAAAGAAAAAACTTTGGAATAAACTTAACCAAGGAGGTGAAAGATCTCTACTCTGAAAACTATAAGACATTGATGAAAGATATCAAAAATGTCACAAATAAATGAAAAGGTATCCTGTGTTCATGAAGGGGGAGAATTAATATTGTTAAAATTTCAATACTACCGAAAACATCTATATCTTCAATGCAATCCCTATCAAGATTCCAATGGCATTTTTTACAGAAATTGAAAAAAAGAATCCTAAAATTTATATGGAAACAAAAAAGACCCCAAGTAGCCAAAGCAGTCCTTTGAAAGAAAAACAAAGCAAGGAGTATCACATTTCCTGATTTCAAGTATATGAATGTATAGTGATCAAAACAGTATGATACTGGCATAAAAACAGACAAATAGATTAATGCAACAGAACTGAGAGTCCAGAAATAAAGGTGGAAGGGAAAATTGCTTTTAATCAGAAAGTCAGAAATCTGGGGAGAAGGCAGACTTGTATCCCCCAAAAACCAACTCCAAAGATTCTTCTTGGCCATGAAAGTTTTAAAGGGAAAAGGGGAAGTAATCTCAGTTAATCATTGGGATAGGGGGTCAGAGTTCTTGCCATCCCCTACTGCCTGCAGGCTTGTCCACTTTTGTGATCTTTCTTTAGTTTCTGTCTTGTTCACACAGTTTGTTCTGGAGATCACTGAAGGGGAAGCTAGGGAAGAGATCTGGTCATCTGTTATTTATTCTTCATTTCTACTTCTTTGATCTATGGGAAGAACCAACAGATTAGGCAAGGTAGTGTGTGACCAAAAGATTTGAAAACTGTGCTTGGGTCAGAGACGAGCAGAGCATGGAGTGGACTGTTTAAGTTTAGTTAAAATATAGCTTTGCTAAAGTGACAAGAAAAGGGGTTTCCTGCTGAGGACGGTTTCCTGCAAAGAGCTGTTTACATCCCTGTGGGTTCTTTTCCCTACCCTTTTAAATTCATCCATCTCAGTTCATACAGAATAATGTAATCAAAATATAAATTTGTCCACCTGCACTCCTGCTGGAAGTAACTCAACAACTTGTCATCATTTTCACCATTATTTTCTTAGTATGGATTTCCTCTCCTCCCCTTCTAGCATCATAAACTACCAACCTGCTTCTGTTTTATGATCTAATGATAACAATTTTGTTGCTTCATTTCTCTGCTTCATGCTGCTTTATGCTTTGATATTTATGTTTTTACTGTTTACCTGAATCTCCCTTCCTCAATTTTTTTAATCTGGTTAATTTACTCCTAGGCTTTAATATGTATCACATGTGGTACATGTATCACATGTACCACATGTGGTACTTCATGACAACTTCCCTGAACCATTCAGATAAGTGAGATGCCTCTCTATGTGCATATATCTACCTTAGTACTTGCCTTATGTTGACCATTCTTCATTAGACCATAAGCTCCCTGAACACAGGATATTTTTTATCATGGTTCCTCCCGTGCTTAGCACAGGGCCAGTCACATAATAGACACTCTGTAACTGCAGCGTGTGTCATTTTCTGATGTGGCATTTCAAAGTCTCATATGTTATTGTTGTACTCTGGGGGAATTCATCAATTCTGGTTATCATGAACATGAGTATATATGCATATTAATGTAATTAATGAATAATATAATTGTTTTGTTCTTCTTTTCAAAATGTGTAGGTTCTTAATAATCACAATCTATAATAAGTCAAAAGCATATAAAGCTACATAAGAGTTCCCTGTAACTTTACAGGTTGGATTAAAAAATATCCAAGTATTATTCAGTTTTTTTTTTTTTTTTTTTTTCTGCAGATTGCTGCCAATTCCTGGGGAAAGTCCTGGGGAGAGAATGGCTATTTCAGGATTCTTCGAGGAGTAAATGAGTCTGACATTGAAAAGTTGATTATCGCAGCTTGGGGCCAACTGACAAGTTCAGATGAACCATAACAAAGCACTAAATTTCCATAAGGCCAGGCATTCAAGTCACCCTTTAAGTTGAAATTAAGCAACGTGACGTTCTCTGTGACAGTGGAATCTCTGCCTCTTGGCCTTGTTAGTATAACGTGCTTGTTTTCTTGTTTCACCCTGGGCTCTAAGCTCCTGCTTCCTTTATATTACCGAGTATGTAAAAACACTAACAGAGCATGGAGAGTGGCTTCAAATACCTTTCAGTTCCCTGGCAGTCTTTATTTCCCTCTCCTGACAATGTTCTTTTTGACTTTTATCATTTAACAGTGTGATGGCACTTGTTCTAAACATTCACAGCATTTGTTTGTAGATGTGAGCTGGTTTCTCTCTCTTTGACCAATGAGAACTGACAAAAAGCACCGAAAACACCAATTTACCATTGTTACGATTTTTTTCAACCCAATAATGCCTTCTTAATTCAGACCTTGCTTATGTTTTGCCAGAAAGAGATGGAAATAGATTGTTTCCCTCAATAAGCTCACATTTTGCTTCTTTTCATTTGTCTAAGCTGAACTCGCAATCTGAACTCAAAAGGTGACTCACTCTCACAGGAAAGAGCTACTCTTTACCCTACTGTGTAATGGCTTGTGAGGTGGGGAAGATGATAGGTAATGAAAAGACTTAGGGGCTGATGCTGGATGCAAGTACCGTCCTGATATACACACATACTCCTGTTTTTGGAAGCCAGTGCCCTTTGTGTAAAGTCTATTAAAATGAGCTGCAAAACTGTATCTGGAAAGATCACACATTTACCTCCTCCAAACAGCAACCTGATGCCATGACTCAGAAAGAATAAACACACTTTTATCACAACCATTTCACAGTTCACTGCTTGAGTTGCTGAAAAGTAAGCTAAATTGGCACTAATTTGCAACTAATTTTAATTTTAGGTCTCTATAGTCAGAGAAACAAAAATACTATCATCATCCTGGTTGGGAAAGGATACAATCTTTTAATAATTCACTGGCATCTTAAATGGCAAACTAATAAATGAAGAAGCAAAGCTGATCTGTTAGTGAGCATGGTGGATTATAACGACACTGGTGAAATATCCATAGTCTTTGTTTCTGGGCCCTCTATTATCTGGATTTCCAGGGTAGGGCTTTTTTTAATGGGGTTGTGCCCAAAGGTACCCTGGTTAGATAAGCCAGATGTGCTGAAATTGTGAGAAAATAGAGCACAGAAAGGTAAAGTGTTTCCTTAATGATTGTTTTCTCCAGTAATCACTGCAGCTTTATCAGAAGAAGTATCTATTCACTTACTTCTCCCCTAGAAACTATACATGAGTCTAATTCACCTTGCTGTGGTTGGCTGATGTGTCCCCAGAGGATTGAGACATAATTTGGGTTTGTCTGTTTGGATTCCCTGAGACAAGGTTTTGAGTGTAAATACTAGTTGGTTTTGGCGGTGAAAGGAACACTGAGAAGGGAGTAGGGCAGTGATTCAGGGCAGCAAAGGCAGACAATGAAAGGCACATTACCAAGCAAAGCATCAGGCAACTAGTTCTTATGTACTAGGGACTCTCCATATCATCCCTCAGATAAATGCCACCAAAGAAGGAAGCTTATTGGTTGAGGGCTGCTCCTGGGGCCATGAATTTCCTGGCTGTCCTTACCTGGCACAAGGGTGTAAGAAACAGGTTCCAGTGTCAAGAAAAAATCCATAGACAAAGAAAAGCAGGTTCCAGTAGCTGGATGTGAGGTTGATGGCCACTGAAATGGCACAGGTGAGGCGATGTGGGGAGGGCACCAGCAGTGTCTTTGCTACAGGTATTAAGACACTTTTTTCTTTTCTTTTTTTTTTTTTTGCGATATGCTGGCCTCTTACCACTGTGGCCTCCCCCGTTGCGGAGCACAGGCTCCAGACACGCAGGCCCAGCAGCCATGGATTATGGGCCCAGGTGCTCCGTGGCATGTGGGATCTTCCCAGACTGGGGCACGAACCCGCGTCCCCTGCATTGGTAGGCAGACTCTCAACCACTGCGCCACCAGGGAAGCCCTACACTTTTAAAACATTCTTCAGATGCTGAAGACTGAAGAAGTAATAAATGCTAATGCATAAAAATGCCAGATGGCTAACATTGCTTTTAAAAATACTTAATGGGATTAAGTTGATTCAGTATGTAAATGGACGAAAATTGTTGGAATGAATTTTCACACTGTGGCTTGTGGGTCTAGGTTGTAGGCCCAGATTCTGCTGTTTTAAAATTTCCTACTTTTGCAGCCACTATGGAAAACAGTATGGAGGTTACTTAAAAACTAAAAACAGAGCTATCATATGATCCAGCAATCATATCCTAGGCATAGATCTGGAGAAAACTCTTAATTTGAAAAGATAAATGCATCCCAATGTTCATAGCGGCAGTATTCACAATAGCCAAGACATGGAAGCAACCTAAATGTCCACTGACAGATGAATGGATAAAGAAGATCCAGTGTGTGTATACACACACACACACACACGCACACACACACACACACACACTGGAATATTACTCAGCCCGAATAAAAGAAATAATGCCATTTTCAGCAACATGGATAGACCTAGAGATTATCATACTAAGTGAAGTAAATCAGACAGAGAAAGACAAATATCATATGTTATCACTCATATGTGGAGTCTGAAAAATGATACAAATAAACTTATTTAAAAAACAGAAACAGACTCACAGACATAGGAAACAAACTTATGGTTATCAAAGGGCAAAGGAGAGGAGGGATAAATTGGGAGTTTGGGCTTAACTGATACACACTACCATATATAAAATAGATAAACAACAAGGACTACTGTATAGTACAGGACCTACTATAGAGCATATGTATTCATTATCTTCTAATAAGATATAATAATCAGATTTTTCTCATTTTTACAACTTTAAAGAGCATGTTTGGTTCTATTTCTTATCTAAAGGCCCTGAGTTGACCTTCAAAAAATAGTAATTGGCGTCTTCCTTTGCCCACACTGGGGACTGAGTGGCTATTTGTAGAATGGATTTGACAGATGACTAGACAGTGTCCCCCTACACTGTGGCTTCTCTTGGCCTGCAGGTGTGCTCTACTCACCTTGGCCTGAACTGAGCAATGGGAAGGATGACACATTTGGTCCATATGTCTTTAGCATTCCAGTCTTCGCTTGCATATCTGAAGTCTTATTATTTTGTGTTTAGAGCACAGGAGGGAAGCACTGTCCTTGTGATCACGTAATTTAGCCAAGACAATATGTCTCAGATTGAGTGATACTGTGAGCACACAGACCTGGTTTTCTTCCTGTTCAATCCAAAGTATTTGCCATTTATGTGCTCTTCATGGGTTCTAATTGAAACTGGTTACTGTTGTCTAGTTTTTCCTGGAAAACTGGGGAAATAGTCCCAATGTAGCACATTGAACAATGCTTCTTTCTTCAGGTGTCATTAGGAAACATACATAAGAAAGAAGTAGGAAAGATCTTGAAGACAGGGCTCAGGCCCTTTCTTGCTTCACCATGTTTGAGTCCCATCTCATTGTATCCTAAACAATAAAAAGCCTTCTCCAGGTTTTTAAAATGCATGTTCAAAAATTCTCTTTAAACCCATAAAATGGAATTGTTTGTTAGTTGATATTCAACCAGAAAAAATGGGAACGTCTCTAAGTATTTGCAACAGGAGGAGTATAGTGAAAAGACTTGGTTACACAGGTGATGGAGGGGCAGAGAAAGCAATAAAGGATGCTGAGTCAGTCCAGGGATGAGCAAAAGTAGGAAGCTGCCATAAGCCCTAGACTGACAAGACAGAGTGAAGAAGTGGGTTACTGGGATCTGGGGACCGCCATTTTCCTGGTGGTAGCTGGGAGCATGACTGGACTGTCTGGTGGAAGCTGGAGTTATGAAAAGACATGTTGTGGCCAAATTTGCCACCTGAAGCAGAGAGGAAGGGAAAGAAACACTGAGGCTTCTCCCTTGCTCAAGCTTTCCGAACTCTCATCAGTGCCCCTCATTGGCTGATCCTGCAGAAAGACAACTGATACAGGAGGTGATGAAATTAGGCTGTCAAGGTCAGCTTCCACCCTTTACCAGATACAGAGGAGAATAGGATGAGGGCCAGGAATAAATAATAGGATGAACAGAAAATACATTTTTGGTTCATTCCATATAGATATTGGAAATTAAGATTGAATAAAGGAATAATTTCTCAATGATCAATTAGCTCATGCTCTCAATACCTTGTTTAATTATATCTTATGTACTATAATGCTTGCTATTATATGTCCTTTTTATTGGTTAAACTCTTTTGACTTATAGGGAATGTATTATAATCTATGTAGGGAAAGATTTTTTTCCCACTTCTTCACAGTAATTTATAGGGACTTTGTATGTTGTTTCACCATGATTGCTTATCAAAAGGATTATGATCTAGGACATTTATTTTTCTTTGGGTGGAGGTTGATTCCATATTCAAAAGGAAAAAAAGGAAAAAGAGAGTGGGTATCATCTCATAAACTACATTTTATGAAATGTTTCAAGATAGAGAAGCATCACTCCATCAGGTGCCATTGTATCAGAAAGGAAAGTCCTAAAGGACACACAGACATTCCCTCCCCAGAGTGGCCAATGAAGGAGGGAGAATCAGTCCAGCGCTGTCAGGAATGGGGTGGTTGAATGAAGGGAGGAAAACCTTCTCCACCTTCAGCTGTGAACACTATTGTACATCATTTTGTAAGATATCCAAAGGAAATGTTTAAAAAGTCATTGATGTGTAAACGCAATAAAGTGGGATTTCTCCTGAGAACTGGCAGAAAGAGCCTCATTAGTTAGAAGTAGAGTGGCTGGAAATAACTTTTCCCTCCATCATCTGTTCCCTGGTCCCCTGTCTGTAACATCCACCCCCTATAAAATGAGCTAAGTCTGTTTCTTCTGAGATTATAAGGAGAAAAAGTGTCAGTTATACAGAATTTAAGATATATCTTGTGTTACATCCACTATTTTAAAGACTCCCAGGTCACAGTTAGGCCACTGGGAAGTCCTAGAGTAATAGTAACACCTGGCAAAGCCCAGGCTGGCTCAGTCCTCACTCACCTGGCCACGTACTCATTGTGGGGATAAACATGTACAGTTGTACACAATGTACAGCTGTATACAATGTACAGTTGTATATAATGGTTCATTTTATACAACATACACAACATTGTATACAACTGTACATGTTGTATACAGTGGTTCCATGTGTGTCCACAGATCCTTTTCTCCTAAAAATCCTCATTAAATAGCACATTATCCATTCAATATTTATTACAGTTGTCCCTCAATATCCATGGGGGATTTGTTCCAGGGGCCCCCACAGATAATCAAATCCACAGATACTCAGATCCCTTTTATGTATAAAATAGCATAGTTCAATGATGAGAGTTGGCGCTCCTTACCCACGGGTTTCACATCTGCAGATTCAACTATATGTATTATCTCACAAATGACTGTTTTATGAAATAGTAAGTATAGTCATTTTGTTTTTTATATATACATATATTAAATATTATATAATTATATAAATTATATGAGATAAATATATATATAAAACACAAAGTGACTCAAGAAGAAATAAATAGTAAGACAGAGGAAGCATTAACCATGAAATAAATAGGTTTGGTAAATTTTGCTACATGAAATTTAGAACATTGCTCACCAAAAGACACAATTGACACAATAAGGAAAATGAACAGGTGAGGTACATGAGGAGAAAATATATGCAGCATATGTAAGCAATAAAAATATATATATATTTGCCCATTTCATATGTTTTCATATTATTAGAAGATACTGGTTTTTATTATTCATATTTTTACTAACATTCTTTTAATTTTTCTGGATCTGCATTTATTTCTCACTTTTCCTTCCTAATATTATTTATCCTTTAATATATGCATTCTCTCTTTTTCTTTCTTGAAAAAATTTATCAGAGATTTTTCTATTTCCTTTTCCTTTTCAAAGAAACAGATTTGGGTTTTTTGGTACTCTCTTCTGCGACTTTATTTTCTATAGAGTTAATGATCTCATCTTTGTTATCTTCTTTTTAATTTCTTTGTATTTATTCTGGAATTCTTTTCTAACTTCTTAAAGTAAACCCTTAACTCATTAATTTTGAGGTTTTCTGGTGTTCTAATTTAAGTATTTCTGTACTGTGCTCTCTAAATGATGCCTCTCAGTATAATCACAATTCCCTTTAGCTCTTTATAATTGTAATTACTTAAATGCTAAAAAAAAAAAAAAAAAACCCACACACTTTCTAATTAGTTAAACCTGGAGAAAAGTTGCATCAATTGTATGAGCAGTTATATTTTACTTCTCATGTACTCTCTTAGATCATCTCTATTCAGTATATTTACAAATACAATGTATAAATAATTTAATAGCATAATATATCAACTATGTGATTTGGTAACTCGTGGCACTGATGTACTTTGCATTGTAAGAAACATGTTTTAGTGTTTAGGTCTCTAATATACGTTTGACACTGGAAAATTCACAACAGGCTAGTTCACAGATGTATTTACTTATGAAAGCCATGTTTCCAGGGAGAGCCACTCTCTGTGCCCAGGCCATTAAGTGTTAGTTTTTTCATTTCAAGTGATAACATTCTCTTTTTAAAAACTGCTAGCCATAGATCTCTCCTTTCTTAGCCCACAAAATAAAGTAGCAGAAAAGTCAAGCAAGCTGTAAATGACTTTGGTATTTAAAAATCTGTTTCTGATTTTGTAGTATGTTGTATTTCTCTTTACAGTATTTACTGTTTGGCATGTTAAATTCACAGGTATGTTCCCAGTAAAGAGATATTTGTGCAAAGGAAGAAAGTTTTATTCTTACCGTTGCAGTTACTATTGATAATTGCCATTTGCAATCTCTTTAGCATTTAACCAACTCTGTCTAATTTATGCTTTTGATTCATGAATTAATACGGCATGAGATATCTTTCCTTGGAAATAAATATTAATTTAAAACGGAAACGTTTAGAGAAGAGCTAACACCTATCCTTCTCGAACTCTTCCAAAATATAGCAGAGGGAGGAACACTACCAAATTCCTTCTACGAGGCCACCATCACCTTGATACCAAAACCAGACAAGGATGTCACAAAGAAAGAAAACTACAGGCCAATATCACTGATGAACATAGATGCAAAAATCCTCAACAAAATACTAGCAAACAGAATCCAACAGCACATTAAAAGGATCATACACCATGATCAAGTGGGGTTTATTCCAGGAATGCAAGGATTCTTCAATATATGCAAATCCATCAATGTGATAAACCATATTAACAAATTGAAGGAGAAAAACCATATGGTCATCTCAATAGATGCAGAGAAAGCTTTCGACAAAATTCAACACCCATTTATGATAAAAAACCTGCAGAAAGTAGGCATAGAGGGAACTTTCCTCAACATAATAAAGGCCATATATGACAAGCCCACAGCAAACCTCATCCTCAATGGTGAAAAACTGAAAGCATTTCCACTAAGATCAGGAACAAGACAAGGTTGCCCACTCTCACCACTCTTATTCAACATAGTTTTGGAAGTTTTAGCTATAGCAATCAGAGAAGAAAAGGAAATAAAAGGAATCCAAATCGGAAAAGAAGAAGTAAAGCTGTCACTGTTTGCAGATGACATGATACTATACATAGAGAATCCTAAAGATGCTACCAGAAAACTACTAGAGCTAATCAATGAATTTGGTAAAGTAGCAGGATACAAAATTAATGCACAGAAATCTCTGGCATTCCTATATACTAATGATGAAAAATCTGAAAGTGAAATCAAGAAAACACTCCCATTTACCACTGCAACACAAAGAATAAAATATCTAGGAATAAACCTACCTAAGGAGACGAAAGACCTGTATGCAGAAAATTATAAGACACTGATGAAAGAAATTAAAGGTGATACAAATAGATGGAGATATATACCATGTTCTTGGATGGGAAGAATCAACATTGTGAAAATGACTCTACTACTCAAAGCAATCTACAGATTCAATGCAATCCCTATCAAACTACCACTGGCATTTTTCACAGAACTAGAACAAAAAATTTCGCAATTTGTATGGAAACACAAAAGACCCCAAATAGCCAAAGCAATCTTGAGAACGAAAAATGGAGCTGGAGGAATCAGGCTCCCTGACTTCAGACTATACTACAAAGCTACAGTAATCAAGACAGTATGGTACTGGCACAAAAACAGAAAGATAGATCAATGGAACAGGATAGAAAGCCCAGAGATAAACCCATGCACATATGGACAACTTATCTTTGATAAAGGTGGCAGGAATGTACAGTGGAGAAAGGACAGCCTCTTCAATAAATGGTGCTGGGAAAACTGGACAGGTACATGTAAAAGTATGAGATCAGATCACTCCCTAACACCATACACAAAAACAAGCTCAAAATGGATTAAAGACCTAAATGTAAGGCCAGAAACTATCAAACTCTTAGAGGAAAACATAGGCAGAACACTCTATGACATAAATCACAGCAAGATCCTTTCTGACCCACCTCCTAGAGTAATGGACATAAAAACAAAAATAAACAAATGGGACCTAATGAAACTTCAAAGCTTTTGCACAGCAAAGGAAACCATAATCAAGACCAAAAGACAACCCTCAGAATGGGAGAAAATATTTGCAAATGAAGCAACTGACAAAGGATTAATCTCCAAAATTTACAAGCAGCTCATGCAGCTCAATAACAAAAAACCAAACAACCCAATCCAAAAATGGGCAGAAGACCTAAATAGACATTTCTCCAAAGAAGATATACAGAATGCCAACAAACACATGAAAGAATGCTCAACATCATTAATCATTAGAGAAATGCAAATCAAAACTACAATGAGATATCATCTCACACCAGTCAGAATGGCCATCATCAAAAAAATCTAGAAACAATAAATGCTGGAGAGGGTGTGGAGAAAAGGGAACACTCTTGCACTGCTGGTGGGAATGTGAATTGGTTCAGCCACTATGGAGAACAGTATGGAGGTTCCTTAAAAAACTACAAATAGAATTACCATATGACCCAGCAATCCCACTACTGGGCATATACCCTGAGAAAACCAAAATTCAAAAAGAGTCATGTACCAAAATGTTCATTGCAGCTCTATTTACAATAGCCCGGAGATGGAAACAACCTAAGTGCCCATCATCGGATGAATGGATAAAGAAGATGTGGCACATATATACAATGGAATATTATTCAGCCTTAAAAAGAAATGAAATTGAGCTATTTGTAATGAGATGGATAGACCTAGAGTCTGTCATACGGAGTGAAGTAAGTCAGAAAGAAAAAGACAAGTACCGTACGCTAACACATATATATGGAATTTAAGGGAAAAAAAATGTCATGAAGAACCTAGGGGTAAGACAGGAATAAAGACGCAGACCTACTGGAGAACGGACTTGAGGATATGGGGAGGGGGAAGGGTGAGCTTTGACAGGGCGAGAGAGAGTCATGGACATATACACACTAACAAACGTAGTAAGGTAGATAGCTAGGGGGAAGCAGCTGCAAGGCAAAGGGATATTAGCTCGGTGCTTTGTGACAGCCTGAAGGGGTGGGATAGGGAGAGTGGGAGGGAGGGAGACGCAAGAGGGAAGACATATGGGAACATATGTATATGTATAACTGATTCACTTTGTTATAAAGCAGAAACTAACACACCATTGTAAAGTAATTATACCCCAATAAAGATGTTTAAAAATAAATAAATAAATAAATAAATAAAACGGAAGTAACTCCACTGTAGAGAAAGCCTCCTTTTGATCATTTGCCAGAATATTTTCCATATGCATATGATATGCATATGAACAGTGCTTAAAAGGATTATAGAATAATTAAGATGATGATATAGTTGAAGTAATAAAAATAACATTTTTTTTCTATTTTAATACAGTTTTGAAAGACACCTGTGAATTACACTTGATTCTTGAACAATGTAGTGGTTAGGGACTCTGAACTTCTGCAAAGTAAAAAATCCGTGTATAACTTTACAGTCAGCTTTCCACATCCACATCCACGGATGCAACCAACCATGGATCATGTAGTAATTATTGAAGAAAATCCCTGTATAAGTGGACCCATGCAGTTCAAACCCATGTTGTTCAAGGGGTAACTGTACAGTAAAAGTAAGACTCAATCTTCCTTATGAATATTAAATTATCAGGTAAAGCAGCTTTAAGACCTCTGAGAAGTTACTAAATATCTATTACTCTTTGGGGATCATGTTCAACTAAGTTAACACATTAATCAAACCATCATTCATTGAGCCTTTGCTATGTATTGAGTGATAATGACAAGTGCTGTATATAGTCTCCACTTAATTTAGTAGGTGGTACATGCAGTTCCAGAAGATATAATTTTAAAAGGGCACAGGGACTTTTTTTTTCTCCTTATCTTTTTTATTTTTATTTATTTATTTATTTATTTTAACATCTTTATTGGGGTATAATTGCTTTACAATGGTGTGTTAGTTTCTGCTTTATAACAAAGTGAATCAGTTATACATATACATATGTTCCCATACGTCTTCCCTCTTGCATCTCCCTCCCTCCCACTCTCCCTATCCCACCCCTCCAGGCTGTCACAAAGCACCGAGCTAATATCCCTGTGCCATGCGGCTGCTTCCCACTAGCTATCTACCTTACTCCGTTTGTTAGTGTGTATATGTCCATGACTCTCTCTCGCCCTGTCAAAGCTCACTCTTCCCCTCCCCATATCCTCAAGTCCGTTCTCCAGTAGGTCTGCGTCTTTATTCCTGTCTTACCCCTAGGTTCTTCATGACATTTTTTTTTCTTAAATTCCATATATATGTGTTAGCATACGGTACTTGTCTTTTTCTTTCTGACTTACTTCACTCTGTATGACAGACTCTAGGTCTAACCATCTCATTACAAATAGCTCAATTTCGTTTCTTTTTAAGGCTGAGTAATATTCCATTGTATATATGTGCCACATCTTCTTTATCCATTCATCCGATGATGGGCACTTAGGTTGTTTCCATCTCCGGGCTATTGTAAATAGAGCTGCAATGAACATTTTGGTACATGACTCTTTTTGAATTTTGGTTTTCTCAGGGTATATGCCCAGTAGTGGGATTGCTGGGTCATATGGTAATTCTATTTGTAGTTTTTTAAGGAACCTCCATACTGTTCTCCATAGTGGCTGAACCAATTCACATTCCCACCAGCAGTGCAAGAGTGTTCCCTTTTCTCCACACCCTCTCCAGCATTTATTGTTTCTAGATTTTTTGATGATGGCCATTCTGACTGGTGTGAGATGATATCTCATTGTAGTTTTGATTGGGCACAGGGCCTTTTAATGACAGAATACCTTTCTCCTCATCTTAAGGTGGTGTCAGGTGCAGTGAAGGCACAGTGGAGGGAATACAGATGGTCCAAACAATTCTTTGAAGCTTTTTTCCCACTCCTGACACCCAATGCTGCAGGTTGCTAAGGGTGGGCATCTTGCCCTCAGAGTAGTTCTGTGTAGGGCCATTGTCCATATTTTCTGACCCAACCATTAGGATGCCACATCAGATATTTACAAGTGTGCTTAGGGAGATAATGAGATCTTCTATTTGACATCATGACTGCTCTGGAAAATCTATGACCCAAGGATGCTGTGTGTGTGTAAAGGCTTCTAGAAAGACAGAATAGACTCTCCTCTAGTTTTCAAATTATCCTCCAAGGACTGCCTGAGGCAGCAGGAGAAAGGAGGGGATTCCCAATTTCCAGATAGAATCTGAAGGTAAACACACATTGTCTCATTTTAGGAGATGGAAATGGAAATCTGCATCTTCCAGGATTCTCTGGGCTTCTTGCAGTGGGAGAGTTTCAACATTCATTTGTTACCTATGGTTTTAATAATCTGATGTTGTCTATGGTGAGAATACAGACATGTGCAAACGTGTGCACACATGCAGACACAGACACATGTGGTCTTTTTGGAACTTTGGAGATAGGAGTCTCTTTCATGTCCAAGCTTGTTATTTAAATAGAAATTTGTCAAGGGTCTGCTCTATATTAGACTGTGCCAGGTACTGCTGATATTTGGGACAAGAAGTCAGACTTAGGCTCTCCTTTCAGAAATGTGTATTTTTAGTCTGAAGTGAAAAAATAGACATCCAATGTATAATTACAATAAATTATGAGGGATATTTTGACAGAAAATTCCATGTGACTAGAAACTGTAACAGGAGGAATTGGTCTAGTTCAGAGTATTGGCAGCAGAAGGGCTTTTCAGGAGGAATGTTTAGGTTGGTTACTGAAGGAAAAGTAGGAGTAGACTAGAGAAAGTCTGGCCTGGATGGCAGGTGATAATGTTCTAGGGAGGTCCGGAGGCAGGAGCAATCTCAGAGAAGTCAAGGAGAGGTTCTTTTGCAAATGAGTGAGAGGGATTGGCAAGGAGGATGTTAGGAAGGTGGGTGACAAGCAGATTGTAAAGGACTGTAGGAATGTTGTTAGGGATCTTTGCCTTTATCTCCAAAACAAAGGGAGGGGGAGGCTATTAAAAGATTAGAAAAGTCACTCTGGCTGCTGGCTGGAGATTGGATTTGAGGAAGGCAAGACCAGAGACAAGACTACTGCTCAGCTGTTGATTATGAAGCTTGGGACCAGAGATGGTGGTGATTTAGACCAGGAAGTGGAGAAGGGTAATGCCCAGTTTTTGCAAAATGTTTGGATTATAAAAGTATCAGGACTTGATTTAAGACCCATTGTGATGAGCTAGAGAGAGGGGATTCAAGAAGTACTCCAAAGGTTTGGGTTATTAAACAAAGTTAAAGCTCAGGGATTTTCAGGGTGAATTTCCAAGATACCTTTAAGTTGTCCTTGAAATACTGCTTTGAAAGAGAAAATTAACGTGCTGGATGTAACTTTTTTCTGTCCCAGCCCATTTAGTACCTAATTCAACAGATCCTTTTGAGTGCCTCCTCTATTGCTGAGTACTGAGAACAGTTACAGAAATATAGGGATAAAAAATGGACATAATTTTGCAGTTCAAACAGGCTGGAATGAGGGAGAGTAAAGGAGGTAAGGGAAAGGGGATCCATCTGAATAGCCTGAGCATGAAAGCCTTTTATGGGGAAGTTATGGGAAACATATTAAAAAATCAGCCAGGTGAATAAAGGAGGGAAGAGAATTTTAGGATAAGAAAATAATCTGTGCAAAAGGGAGTCATGAATATTCTTGATGTGAGAAAATAGCTGAAAGAAAAATAAACCGGGCAGAGTATAGTGGGGTGGGGTGTGATGTGATGAGGGGTAGACCAAGGTAATTTTGGAGAAGCAGCAAATCCATGTGGACTAAGATGGCCATGGTACAGAACTTAGGTTTTTTAATCTCAGTGCAGTGGGAAGGCATTGAGCAACCATTTTCACTTTAACTGCTGTATGGAAAATGGGTTGAAGAAAAATCAAGATGAAGAAAGAGAACCAGTAAGCAAGCTATTGCAGTAGAACAGATGAGAGGTAGTGGATGCTCAGATCAGGGCAGTAACTGAGGACTGGAAGATAACGAGAAGTAGGAAGAAAAAGACTTGCGCATGTGATTAAAGAAGACTTTTATCATTCTTTTAAATTGAAGTATAGTTGTTTTACAATGTTGTGTTAATTACTGCTGTACAGCAAAGTGATTCAGTTATACACACACACGTGTGTGCACACGTGCACACTCACACATATATTCTCTTTTTTATATTCTTTTCCATGGTGGTTTATCATAGGATGTTGAATATAGTTCTCTGCGCTATACAGTAGGACCTTGTTGTTTATCTGTTCTATGTATAAAAGCTTACATCTGCAAACCCCAACCTCCCACTCCATCCCTCCCCCAACCTCCTCTCCCTTGGCAACCACCGGTCTGTTCTTTATGTCCATGATTCTGTTTCTGTTTCATAGATAGGTTCATTTGTGTTGTATTTTAGATTCCACATATAAGTGATATCATATGATATTTGTCTTTCTCTTTCTGACCTACTTAGTATGATAATCTCTAGTTGCTTCCATGTTGCTGTAAATGGCATTATTTCATTCTTTTTTATGGCTGAGAATTATATATATGTATTGTACATATATACAATATATTCCATTGTATATATGTACCACGTCTTCGTTATCCATTCATCTGTCAATGGACTTTTAGGTTGTTTCCATGTCTTGGCTATTGTGAATAGTGCTGCTATGAACATAGGGGTGCATGTATCTTTTAGAATTATAGTTTTGTCTGGATATATGCCCAGGAGTGGGATTGCTGGATCATATGGTAATTCTATTTTTAGTTTTCTGAGGAACTTCCATGCTGTTTTCCACAGTGGTTGCACCAACTTACATTTAGGGAAGACTTTTAGATCTTTCCCTGAGAAGCTGGGTTGATGGTCATGTCATTCACTGAGATGTGGAAGAATCAGAAAAAGCAGTTTTGAGATAAAACCAAGAGTTCACGCTTGGACATACTAAATTGATATGACTCCAAATCTCCCACAGTCCTAAAGTGACGTAGAGAGAGCAAAAGTCTCCTAGGTACCAGACAGGGACAAAGAAATAGCAAGAGTGGCCTCTAAGTTTGGATGAATTGGACAAAATGAAATGGACTGGAGATTGACAGTGAGATGGACATCTCAGTGGTTGGAGGGATGGTCCTGCCCAAGACCAGACAGGAGAATGAGCATCACATCAGCACGTGCCAGTATAGACAGACACTGATGATGAGGTCCAAATACCCTTCTTCCCTCCTCTCACCACACAATGCTCCAAGGAAGGCTAAATAGGTCCTGGGAATTAGCTACCTCCCAGAAAGCAATCAGGGAAGAGATAAATCCTCAGTTAACTAATTTTGAAATAGAAATGACTATGTATACCAAGAATTGATTAATATGACATTATTTGCCCATAATATTGGATGGGCAATTAAAATAGAAGTTAAGCAATATTACAAAAATACTAAAACAGTTCTATATGTATATATGCATGTGTATGTATATGTGTGTGTATACATACAGAATGTGTGTGCGTCGGTGTGTATAATGTATACTCTCTTCATAGTTAATTAGAACTTTTTTGAGAGAGAAAGTTTTGTATCCTCAGTTGCGCTTTAATGTAATTGTTGTTCCAAACAGATGTTTGGTATATGCTTGCTGATGAATAGACAACATTTCAGAGTGCAGACAATTAAAAAAAGAACATGCAAAATTTTGTTGAATATCCCAGTGGCCACGTTTAGTATCTGCAATGTCCATAGAATGAGATAATTCTGATTAATCAAAATCCCAAGAAAACAAGAAACCAATAAAAATTGGGTTTTAATAAGTTGAGTTTCATATGATGCAAATACACAGAAAATTTTTACTAAAATTTAGATGGTTCTTTCCTTGGCTACATATACAAATGTTCTCTATTGAATGAAACTCTATGTATCTTCTTGAAATCTGGGCAAGAATAAAAAGTGTAAAACTGACCTCTTCTGCTATTTTTGGTCCAATAAATGCTAAGTCAACTCTAAAAATTTGATTTGAAAAGGAAAAGAATACAAAAAAAAACAAGCTTCTGAAACTCAATGTTTCTTCATTCATATAAAAACAAGTAAAATAGTAGAACAGTGTGAGTTCTGCCTTTTGACTTTGTAATGCTCTTTATGAAACCTAATTTAGAGTTGGGAAAAATTATATCATCACCAGAACTAGTTTTGTACTTAAAGCATTAATGAGAAATGAAGGACTTTTCAGTGATGTATAAAGAAAAGATCCTTAGAAATGGGGGTGAAATAAAAGATGAAAAGACTTTGACTTTGTCTCTGTGGGGGAATTGAGAGATCATGCAAGGAAGGCATTACTTATTGTGTTAATTACCTAGTAGGATCATCAAAATTCTTCTCCAGGATATTCCCAGCACCACTCTCTTCTGTTCTTCCACTTTTATTTTTGAAAATGTATTTAAACTTCTGAATAGGTTTTGTGGTTTGAGCCACTCAGGAATTAGTAAAGCAGATAGTGCAAACATACAAAATAATTGTGGGTATTTTACAAATATATGAAATATTATGCTGCCCCTATATTATTATAATTTGAACTCTGTTGATGAACTATTTTAAAACCCAACTGAGAATGATGAGCAGAGAAATTAAATATCATTTTTAATGGTAATTCAAATAATTATGTGTAGCTATTTCTTAAGGAAGCAATCACCAATGCACTGATCCTCTGTACTAATATATTCTAATGTATAACACATGAAAATGGGAAAACTGTTTTAAAAACTTTGGTACAAAATATTTACATCTTCCTCCTGCAGAATTAAACATGGCCACAGTACTGTACATTTGCGGGGGGTGGGGGCTGTTCTTAAATGAAACTTAGATCATTAAATAATGCCATCAAAATAAATTTTCCTTTATTGTTGGAAACTGACCACATGAAATTTTTGTTTTCAAAAAATAGAAGGCCATCTCAAATTAGAATCAGATGGATAGAACATTTATTGATTCATATAACTGGGGAAAAATAGAGATGGAACCAGTCAACGGGTCAACTGGATCCAGAGCCTAAATGGTGAGCTCACCATTCTTTATCTCATATCTTCATTGTTCTCTTCTTCTCTACCTCTTGGGCTTTGACCTTATCACATACCATTTTAAAAATGAGCAAACTTTATCTGCATAGCAAGGGAAGCAGTCACTGGTGGTTTTAGGCTGATATCATCTTAACTAAGTGACTCCAGAGAAGTGGTTCTCATAGTTGTTGATGTTGGACCAGCAGCATCAGCAACACCTAGGAACTTGTTAGAAATGCAAATGCCATGGTCACATCCCAGGCCTACTGACTCAGAAACTCTGGACCTGGGCTTTCCATCCTCAATCTGTGCCTTAACATACTGTCCAGTTAATACTGAAGTATGCTAAATTTTGAGAGAAGCATTGCCCTGAAGGAAAGAAAGACTGTTTCTTTCAGTGTACATGAGTCTCAGGGAGGGACTCATTGACTTAGTATCAATTATATCTCAAACTCTTAGATGCATGACTAGAGTCAATGATGTAGAAAACTGTAGTGAGCTTGACTGAAGTATATGTTTGCACCCTTGGCCAGGGAAGTGAGATTCTGTGTATGAAAGCCCTTCCAGAATCACACAGGAGAAGCACAGGAAGAGAATATCTCCCCAAACAGGAGAGTGCTGTTACCTAATAAAGAGGGAAAGGATGCAAAGGTGAAGGAAACACAGAAGATTGGTATCTTGTAATAACCTATAATGAAAAAGAATATATATATATATATATATATATATATATACATATCTGAATCACTTTGCTGGACACCAGAACATTGTAAATCAACTATATTTCAATAAAAAAAATTAGAAAGCAAGATATGGAAGATGGTTTTAAAATATAAGATTGGATCTTCTTCTCCAATTCAAAGATGACCACAGTTTAATATCTATCTCATACATTTCCTAGAAAAATCCTACAGAACAAGAACATATGCTATCAATTCCATCTTATCCATATTCTTGGGAAGAATGAGTCATGTATTATCTGTTTTACCTGTTGCCACTGTGGAAAAATACAACATATAAAATTTAAGTGATTTGTTCAATGTTATTCGTTGAATGATGGAGTCAAAACTAGACTACAGTGTATAAATGGGCAAGTCGGGAAAAATACTCTGCTTGTCAGATGTTGCAGATATACTAGCAAAATAAGATTTTGCTGATATAATCTCATGGTCACAATATCTGGATGATAACATTTTCCCATTTTTCTGGTTATTTACCTTTTTGTAGCTCAAACCCATCTGTAGGAAAGAGAGAAAAGATGAGATACATATTAGACTAATTAGCCAAAACAAAATAGTATATCTTTATTGTTGAAGGATGGCTTCTAAAACAAGCTACCTGGAAATAACGGCATTTGATAAAGTTTTATAAATAAAATATGAAAGCTCGGAAGCCTATATTAAAGGAAAGCAAATAAAGTTTAACATTGTGCCTTGAGTCTATGGAAAGTTCAGCTCTAAAAGTGTAGAAAGCAGCATGCTTCATTAACCATATCACTGTCAAACAGATTTTTTTCAACTAATCCCAGAGATACTTTGACTCTTTGAAGAACATAATTTTAGAAGTTTACTTTGATTTCATTTCCAAACAACTACAACTAAAACATGTGAACACTGTTAACTTTACATTTTTTAAATTAAACTTGCTTCAGAACTTCTTCCCAAGGAAATACCTGAGAACCAAAGAACTATGGGTGATCTGTATGAAAAAAAACTTAGTGGATGGTTAGTGTTTAATTTTTTTTCTTTTTGCTTTAGATATGTCTACAAATAAGAGTGATATTTTTGCAGAGGTGTGGTGACCATCTGTCATTCAGAGATGTCTAAAATCTTTTAAACATGTGTCCACATTTCCATAGCCCTATTGAATGCTGCCTCCCCAAGATAGAATGCATCCAGTTGTCTTCCCCAGCTTCCCTCCCACTAGGGTCAGACAGATGATCTACCTTCCTCCAGTGAAAAAAACCTCCCAAAATTCTGGTTTGGAGTTGAGCCAAGTGAAGAAACAGGCTCAACATGGAAAATGTACTTTGTTGGCTCTTGTTTCTGGTTGACAATAGGGACAGACTCCTAACCAAGCCAGTTCAGCATGGTGTTTCTGGGACTGGCAGTGGGTAATGTGACAGCATCTCAGCATGGTGTTTCTGGGACTGGCAGTGGGTAATGTGACAGCATCTCAAAATAAGAATCTGTACTGTGGCAGAGCTATTGTTCTGACATCATTAGTGTCTAAAGCTAACTTCTCAGGCCGGTTCTGGAGTCGGAGATGTTCTGACATTGGAGTTCAGAGCCTAATAATTCTTGGAGCTTCTAATGTGGATCCATAAATTCTCTTTTGCTTAAACTAGCTAAGATGGATTTTATTGGCAGAAACTAAGAATTCAGAAAAATATGAAGAAACAAGGCATTCTGGAAAATGATGGCATGTTTAACTGCATCTTAATCTGATTATTTATTTTCAGTTTTTCCAATACTCTGTAAATGTTCCAATTAGTTATGGTATTGATTTTATAAGCTGACTATCAAAAGAGATGCCAAGGTGATTCATATGTTTTCCAGTGTATCCTACTACAGGAAACTTAAGTCCCCTCTACCAAGGAGATGTTTATCTCTTTTGCCTCTTCTGTTGGACTAGTGTGATATGATATCCTTTATATGTTTATTATAGGCATGGATCAAAAAGAACCATGCCAGAAGGAAAAAAAAAACCCAGAACTGTAGCACTATAAGTTTAACATTGCTTTTAAGAGTTAAGAGAAAATAAGATTTTATAAAATACTTGTTTAGGAATTATAAATCTCTATACTATACTCCCTGATATCTACCTTCAAACAAGTCACTTAACCTCCTTGGAAGTTAGCGTGCTCTTCTATAAAATGAAGACAATAACTCATTTTTCCTTATTATTTTGGGATATTGTGATGAGAAGTAGCTTTCAAAGTATCAAAAAATAATGTAAATTTCCTTTCGTTTGAGCAATGCATCCTCCATAAAACAAAAGTCTACTTCTCAAAGGAAAAAAAAAGAGAAAATGGATTGTTACTATAGGAAACTGCAGGCAAATACCCCATATTGTGTTTTGAAATGTAAATATTTTTATGAAGGCAAGGGAACATTATCTATTTCAAACAGAAGAAAAGGAATTATTTTGAAATGTATTTAAATGTAAGAACTGATTAGAGCAAAATTAATTAGCCTATGAGAAAAAAACCTTTGGGAGTTCTTTAAATACTCCTATTTGATTTCAATTTTGAGGTCTTGAGCTAAAAGATAAAAACCGCCAATCAGCAATCTTCCATTTGTTGCTTTATTATTCTGCCATGAAGATAAAATTTTTTTCAGGATTATACTTGATTCCAGGTAACTTCTGTTTAGGGATAAAATTAATTTAAAAGAATGAGAATCCCCCAGATTAATTGTGGGCTTACATATCAAAAAACTTGGTTTCACTCAAAACGAAATTGAAATAACTTTAGTTAGAATTTATTGTGAGTCAGTCTTGGGAGTAAAGAGTGGATCAGAGAAAATGGGAATAGAGAAAAAGAGAGGAACTATAAAGCATTCATTCCTCTCTGTTTCTTAAAATACTTAAGATCAAAGAGAAAATTCTACTATACAAATAAAAAAAATTGAAAGTTAAATTTTATTAATTCTAAATTTAAAATTCAGGTTTATTAAGTCTCATAAAGAATGGAAACTCTAATGAAAAGGAGAAAAAAGAGATAAAAAGAAGTGACAAGAGATAAGGAAGAAATAAAAAGATACTCGAAAAGAGTAAGAAAGGAAAGGACCCAAAGTGAAGGAAAGGGAGTAAGTGAGGAAGGAAAAGAAACATGGTGAGTGGACAGGGAGATGTGTAGTCTCACATTGTCTGCTGCTCAGCCCCCCAAAAACCCCAGTAGCTTAACTATTTGACTATTCTTGCCTCCACCCCCTCCCACCTCCATTCATTTCTGTGTCTTTGACTCATCTGGCTGATTATATTTTGCCAACTCAAATTGTAAATCATGGTGTGACTACAGGATTAAATATCTGAAATTGAGTCTGTTTCAAACAAATCTGAATCTATCCCCCAAATGTATTCATTCTCCTTATTCCCTAACCTTAAGGACTTCATCTGAATATTTAAATACATCCTTTTTAGAGAGGCAGTATGGGAAAGGGGGTAGCTAGGAACTCTATCAGCAACCAATGGATATTTAACTTTAGCAAATATTGATGGTCTGGGTGAAATTGATTTGGGCCGTTCTTATTAAAAAAAGTTTACACCTATTGACAAACCATGATACTGTGATGCATTTCAGCATTATATGTTGTATAGTATCAAATATAATTCTGTTGTTTACTGAGATAACCTATGTTAATGCATAGGCTATATAGCTTCACCTATTCCCATTTGCCATCTCTTGTTTGTACCCATGGAAACATGAACACTTAATGGAAAAGCATGTAAAGGGATGTATAAACTCACACTGCTTCTCACTGCCTCATCTTATTTCTCATCTGTCCATGTGCCAAGATGGAAGACCCTTTTCTTCTTTTTTTAGCCATTGGGCAGATTTCTTCCCACATTCTCTGTGGTCCATCCCTCAAATCCAGTTCTGATCTCTCTACTCTCGAACTTCTTTCACCAAGTGCTTACTGGATGTTGAGAATTTTTTCATGTATGATCATCAAAGCTATTGGTCTGTATGCTTTGTCTGGCTTTAGTATCAGGCTGATACTGGCCTCATAAAATGTAAGGACATTTAGGGCTAGAAAAGAATCAAATTCAATGTTGCTCCTAAAGGAAAAGAAAAACAGCAGAAAGTCTCGTAGAAAAACTGAACAGGAAGCAGCTGGCCGCTTACAGAAGTTTTCACCTACCTTCCAAATACAGCTTCTTTCCTTTATTCCATCTCTTCTATAGTGTGATACAGAGATTTCCTGGGGATGGATACACTTAAGACTATATTTATTTAGGCATATAGGCTTTTTATGTTCCTGGTAGGAAAGAAATTGTATGTATTGGCGATGATAAGTTTTTCTTTTTCTGTGTTAAAAAATTGCCTTTCTAGCTTTGTAAAACCAGAAATAGTTTAATAAATGCCATTAACATTCATACAAAATATTCTCCATTTTATGTAATGGGGCAGACACCATGCATTAGAGAACATGACTACATGGACGTTGATTACGCATAAATGTGAGGAGACAAAACAGCATGGGGTCCAATTTGCACTTTGATGAAGCTCTGTTTCTCACAGGACTCAGGATTTATATGGAGCTAAAAGGGTCCGCATAGTTGTTGGTAAGACCTTTGCACAAAGGGATGAAGTGAAGGTAGTTAGCACCCTGAAGCCCAGGGAAACCTCAATCAGGCCCATAAATACTAATCACCACAGCTCTAGCAATCACAAACACTGGAAGAGAAAAAGATGGCTGATTCCCAGTGAAAAGCACACAGCAGTGTTGAAAGGCAGTGATGATTTGAACAGCCTGTTATCAAAGCACAGCCCACTCACCAAATTAAATCATTTTTCATAGAATAGTATGAGAAAGTTCCCACATTTTTCTGATATCATTTTGAGACAGAGGAATCACTGAAATAATTTGTCTAAACATGTTCCCAATGGTAGGCAAAAAAGCTCTAATGAACTGTACAATCAGCTCCCCTTCACAATTTAGAATAAAGCATGTGTAAGTGTGCCATGGACTGGATTACATTAGGGCTGATCTGACAACTCTGTTCACTAATAACATAATGGAATTTTTTTTTTCTTTTGATCTCATTGAACTACAGAGATCTCCTCTGGCTTGGTTTGTGCCTCCTGAACACAGCTGAAGATAGTTTTAACAAGGGACAATTACAACATTCCATTTGACTTCAAAGAGTGCCAGAAGGATTAACAAATTTTGTGAGCTGAAGCTAAAGAAAATCTTAGATTGGTACCCAGGACGTTCCTCAGCATCATGTGGTCTAGTTATTATTACTTCTTTTTAATAGTAATAGTCATGTCAATTATTATAAGTAGCTTATTATGTTTTCCTGATTAATAGAGCAAACATTATGTTAAGTGACCTAGGGGCTTTATATACACTATCTCTCTTTTAATTCTCCCCAAATCCTCCTCTTTAATGATACTTATTTTACTGGTGAAAAAAATGGGGCTAAGTAATTTGGCAAAGTTATATGCCTCCTATGTGACAGGTCAGGATTTGTACCTGGGTTTGCTTTACTCTAAATCCCATGAAATTGATCACTTTGTTATACTTCATGAGAAAGCAGGGAGCTCTATTTAGATCCTTTGTACTACAAGGGTTCAGTATGATTTTATATCTTGATTATTTTTCCTAATAGCTCTCCATACATACGTACCGCTTAAATAAAATATTAAGAGGTGATTCACTTAGGAGCTCATACAGACCACATTACTGGCTTATAAATCACTTGGACTCTGCTCATCCAAACTATTGCTCACATATACCACTAATGAAACATTTAAGTGCATACAGAGAATCTGCAATATCCTCTCTCGTCATCCATCCATTCATCCATTCGTTCATCCCTCTCCCACCCCCTCACAAGAAATCCTATGTGCAAAGCACCTTGCTATGCAGTGAGGAGCTTGTGTATTGTAAAGTTCCTAACTCTCTCCTCCAGGAGCTGGTACTACAGTGAGAGAGATAAATGCTACACCGAATAGCGGTCACGCCAGCGCCACGGAGCAATCCGTTATTTAAAATCGAAACTTACTCTACCTCTCACTACGTGTGTTCCAAGATGAGTGGCAAAATTTGCATCAGTGAAAGAAGAAATCTCCCTAGGGCTCTTTTTCCCACCCAGAGGCTGGTGAAGGAAGGGGAACAGAAATGTCTCTGCCGATTCTTCTTTGCTGTTAAAGGAAGAGATGGTCCCTTTGCTAGAGGAGACATGAAAGTCTTTGGATCTACAAAAATAAACTCTGCACACATTAGGTGGTAAAGAGCTAAATTACTCAGCCCAATAACAGGAAAGGGAAAGAGTTTTGTAGCAGAGCCCATGGTTGCTAAGGTCTAGGAAAGCAGAGCTGCCAGGAGAGGACTGAAAGTGGGAGGGGAGAGCAAAGTGCTGACGTCAGCCCTCCATTTCCCTAAAGCATCGTCGAGTCAGCTCACATAATGCCCTGTGGGCATTGTTGATATTCTCTTTTAGGAGGGTGGGTGAAAGAGGAGGATTGTGAAAAAGTGACCAGTTCTCCACTTTCAGTCTCTCCACTGAAAAGAGGGAGAGAGGATGAGATACACAAGGGGCTAGGAGGTCACCAGCAAGAGACACTGGGCAGAAGAAACTGTGAGAGAACATGCCCTGGGTAACTACGCAGAGCTCTTACACGTTCAGTTATTAGACTGAATGTGGGGCGACAAACAAACCAAATTTTACATTTTAAAGGACAAGTTGTCCTCTAAATACATACACAAGTCACAGAGAGAAGTAAGAGAGAGAAATAAGGTACCACATGAGGGGAGCACAAAAGAAGGTCATGTTCTTTAGACTCAGCTGAGATAGTTCTAGAAGCTGTGGTCTATGCCAGGTTACATGAGATTGGAGGAATCCTGGTAGACCTCTTGTCCGTGTCCAGGAGTTGTCTTCAACTGAAGGGGACAGGGCACAACCACAGGGTGACAAGTCCTTTACTCACTGGGTAATGGGACTTGGTAAATGGCATATCCTGGGTTGAAATCTGAGTCTCACTGATTGGTAAATGGCATATCCTGGGTTGAAATTTGAGTCTCACTGATTATAAAACTCATGTCTTCAGAAGACACTTTGCTGCTTCTCAACTGTCATAGTGCATAAGTGCCTCATTTTACACCTTTAAAGCAAGGGTTGACGTGGGGTGCAGAGAGAGGATTAGAGGAATCCAGGAACTGGGGTGGAAGAACAAAACTACATCTTCACTTTCACTAACATCTCACTCAAAGTTAGCAGTTTCATTAATTTTGAATATAGGCAACAAACCACAGTAGAATTAGCAATATCAGTGACTTTATCATCAGAAACAGTGTAGTATTTTTCTGCCATATTAAAGTTATTGCAGTACTTCAAAAATATCATTTACACTCATCATTTCTTTAAAAATATGGCATTATTAGACATCTCACCAGATACTGCTATTTAATAGGTTAATGAAGAAACATGCATTATTATATCACATTTTTATTTTAATAATAGGATTTCAATATAACTAGCTTCCTTGTAACACTCTGCATTTAAAAATATTATTCTGGGAAGGGGTTCATGGACTCCATCAGAATGCTAAAGGGGTCTATGACACAAAAGGTTGAACTTGAGGTCTAAGGCATTTTTAATTGGAATGAGTAACTCAGGAGAGAGAAGGCTATATAATAATCCTCATTATAATTTTCTTCTAGTAGAGAAAGGGAGAGAGGGTAGAATGAGGGAACGTTGAGTCTTTTTTTTTTTTTAACTTTTTATTTTATATGGGATTATAGTTGATTAACAATGCTATGTTAGTTTCAGGTGTACAGCAAAGTGATTCAGCCATACATATACATGGATCTAAAAAAATGTTGAGTCTTAGGTCAGAAGTTCAGATTCATAAATGTCATGATAAAGGAGGGGCCAGGGCAGGCGTGGATGGGACCCAGTGCTGCATTCTGCCACTGGTGGGGAAAAATGTCCATCAAAGTCAGGAGGTACCAAGGGATTGCACAGAGGTTTCAGACCTAAACTAGCTTATCTTCACTTATATGCCTAGTAATGGTCCCCAGTAATTTTGTATTTTCCTTTAATATCAAAATGTAATATGAGTATTTACCTTCACCATGAAAAATGACTGCAGAGTTTGATTCTTTTTAATCAAAATAAATATTTGTTTTGTGGAATTTGAAGACAGAATGTATCTTGATTCATATTCATTTATCCTTGGTAAAATTGCTGCTTTCTTTGAAATACTTCTAATTTGAGCACATTTATGAGGAAATTGGAAGCTTTCACAGTTTGAAGACACTTTGTAGGCCTGTCAGGGATGCAGCAGTAGTAGAAAGACAGTGATTTGACACATCTGACTGCTTATATACACAGCATCAGTAGTGAACCACATACTATTTGAGTAAGACTTTGTAATTAAAATTATAATTACATTTTTCAGGTACAGATTTAATGCCCTGCTTGTAAAAAAGTTGGGTCACGACATGAGTTTAAATTAGTAAAATCTGCCAAAAATTCATTATGTTTTAAGGTAAATCATACATTTAACAAATCATTACATGATTTTATTATTATATATTATATAGTATATTTATTACGTTATGAATAATGGTCCAGGAAATTATTATACTGTCTATTCTTCAAAAATGCCTTATTGCTATTCCACCTTTTTCAGGAAAACCTTTTTTTAAAATGTCATTTTCTGGATTCCCTTCTATTTTTGTCTAATGAAATCTGCTAATCCTAAAAGATGCAATGTCAAAGTCGCTCAGCAAGCCTGCCCTGCTCCCCATTGATCAAGGGGCCCCTCCCTCTGCTGTACATCACCTCTAATCATATCCTATCTTATGTTATGGTAACTGACGTAAATTGACAAATCTCTTCTCCTTTCGTAAACTCTTTTGAGGCTAAGATAAATGTCCTATACTTCTTTGATTCTCTTATGGTGGCTTCCATATAATAACCCTCAAAAATATTTACCACTTGAATGAGTGGGTTATTATGGTTTTAATAATTAAATAATGAATTGTTAAATCAAGTTATTAAATACACTTTTATAGTTTTTAAACTACTCATTTAAATGCTACAGCAGTGATCAATGTTTCATGTGTCTGGAATAGGTTGGATTTGCATAGAAAGACTTCTTTTGCCTGATTGGTTATTTCTGAGATTCAGCTGCAACCAGATAGGTTCTCCCAGCTTGCTTCCAGGAATATTAAAAAAACAAAAAAAATGCTGAGTGGGGTATCAAAAAATGGAGTACATCTAGCCAACTTGTGTTATGTTATCTTTTAGAAGATTGTTTTGTAATTTATTCAGGACATCTTTTTTTTCATTTTTCAGTACACAATTTATTGGCATTAAGTACATTCACAATGTTGTAAACTCTCACCATTATCTATTTTTTAAATGTCTTCATCACCCCAAACAGAAACTCTGTTGACCATAAGCAATAACTCCCCATTCCCTACCCACACCCTCAACCCTTGGCAACCTCTAATCTACTTCTGTCTGTATGAATCTACCCAGATATTTCATGTCAGTGGAATTATGCAATATTTGTCCTTTTGTGTCTGGCTTATTTCACTTAGCCTAATTTTTGTTTAGGACTTTTGTAAAAGCTGTTAATTTTAGGTAGAAAATACTAATACTATTTTCTCCATGCATCTAGATATTGCAGAGATATTTCCACTTCATAGTTCTTCTTTTGTAGAAAAAGGGTTACTTCTTTGCCTATATGTATACTCTTAGTGTATGTTGATGTCTTTACAAACAATAAAATTATACATCTGTACCTTTAGTGTTCATGGCAGTTAGAAAGTATGTAACCTGTTACTCATAACTCAAATTCAAAAGTTGGTTCATAATACTTAACCTTAAAAGTCAGAAGTACAGCAATGTAACAAGCACTACCTTACACCAGACATTTTCTAAACATAAGAACAGCGACCAGAAATTTACCCTTTCACTGACTGCTTAGATATGAGTTAATGCTGACTCTGTTATGGATTCTGAGGAAGTGTCAGTTAACGTGATAACCTTCCTCAGTTGACGCCTTACTTCATGTTCAGTGTTTGAAATGTAAATTATGAGCCTTCTGCAACCATACCCAGAATAATTTATTTATTTGAAAAGAAGCATGAGACATTTTTACATCAAATTGAGACAAAAAGTATACATTGCTGAATAAGAATTTTAACGTTAAAAAGACTGAGTTCTGCCATATTTTTTGCTTCTTCTTGGTTATGTGATCCTGGACAAACAAGTCATTTAATATCTCTGGGTCTCTGTTTATTCTTCTGTAAAATGGAGCAAACTGTAACCAATCTGGTAAATTCACAGAGCTGAGTATCAGATCATGTAACAGGCATGGAAAATGTTATGAATTATATTTCCTTGACAGTTTTAAGGTGATCTTCATTTCTTCAGTGTCATGTGTACAGACCAGGTGGTAAGAAACATGTCGGTATATTCAAGACATGGGATAAAGCTAACAGTTCAGATAACCTTCACTTTTTGATTAAAACTGTGACTCATTAAAATTTCAGAATCGACAGTGATGAAACAAAGCTACCTGCTTTAAATGTTAGAGCAGAATTGCCTCAGGGGATTATTGAATAGAGTGGATAAGCTAGTTGCTCTCTAAATTTTTCTCCAAGTCTGGTTTCTATTATTCTTGCCAAGGATTGTTAAAATACTTGCATTTTCTGCATGTGAAGCTTTTAATCTTCCAATGCCTTTAAAAACTGGTAATCAAAATAAGGGATGCTAGAATCTGTAACTGCAATTAAATATGTATTTATGGTAAGACTTCTGGGTTTTTTAGGGAACTGTAAGCATGCCTATATCCAATCAAAACAATTATCCTACAAAGTGTATCAAGGTGCCAATGTTTGTTCAAGTAGTAATTTTACAGGCGGTCAGGTCTGGAATCTGACAGGGACTAGAAATCACAGCTTCTGGTAGAAAATGTGGACAATTCCTTGTAGGCATGTGTTCAGTAATGAAAAGTATGGATGCTTGAGTTCTAGCCACCACTCTGCCACTTACTAGCTCTGTGGTCTCTAAGCCATAGTTTCCTTAGTAAAATGGGCATAATAACAGTAAAGAGGATTAATAAGGCATACTGGTTTGTGATTATTTTGTCTTCTAATGTCTTCATCTGGTTTTGGTATTAGGTAGTTATATAGGGGTATTCATATGTTCTGTTTCTTTTGGGATCAGTTTCAGAAATTTGTGTCTTTCTAAGGATTTGTTCATATCTTTTAAGTTGACAATTTTATTGGTATAAAGTAGCTCATAATATTTCCTTATTATCCTTGTAATATTTCCTCATTATTCATTTTTTCAGCTCCCATAGCCATGTGGCTTCATTCATTCTTGATATTATGCCTATATTTTTTATGATAAATCTATGCAGGTTTATAAATTTTAAATGTTTAAAAAACATTTATATTTTATTGATTTTTCTATATTGTCATTTTCTATGTAATTAACTTTCACTTTTATCTTTATTTCCTTCCTTCTACATATTTTGGATTTAATTTTACACTTTTCTATCTTCTTAATGTAGAAGCATAATCTGTGATTTTAGAACTCTGTTGTTTTTGTATAAAAGCATTTAGTGCTATATATTTTTTTTTCTAAACACCTGTCAATACATCGTATCGCTTGTGTTCTGTGGAGTTTTAATTTTCATTTGGTTTGAAATCATTTTTAATTTCCTTTGTTTTATCATCTTTGACCCATGGCTCACTTGGGTCCACGCGCTCTCTCATCCTGTACACAGATCCTCATAAAATAAGGCGCTTAAATGTATTCTTATTGAGGTATAACTGACATATAACATTATATTAGCTTCATGTGTACAGCATAATGATTCAATAATTGTATACATTGTGAAATGATCACCACAATAAGTCTAGTTAACGTCTGTCACCATACATAGTTACAAAATTCTTTTTTTGTGATGAAAGCTTTTAAGATCTACTTTCCTAGCAACTTTTAAAGTTCTCGAATAAAATATCTTCCATCTAAAATGGGAGTCAGTGAAGTGTAGCTCCAGATGGACTTTCGGCTGCTGTTGAAAGCACAGCAAGTCTGACAACCTGTTTTGGAAATTTTTGCTTGCGTCTGATGCAAGAACTACTTGATTCTGGCTGGAATCAGCCTTTCACATGTAATAGAGCAGTGCTCTAATCCAGCATGACAAATCCTATTTTCCTATGTGCAGGTGTTTTGAACAGAAAATATGGGTCATCCTGGCCAAAAATATAGATAGGTGATTTTTAATGACTTCTGGTGTTTATCTTCCTTCCATCATTTTAAGTGCACAGAGTATATCTTCCTGTAATAACGTACTCACTAGAGCTCCCAATCACGTCCAGGGGACGTTTATCAATACAATGAATTCTGCTTTAAAAAACACATCCCAAACTTTCACTGTTACTTAACATAAATGTGTCTTTTAAATTCCCTTTATTCCCTTCAAGTTTGCAGCTGTCTTTTGTCTACTTTGTTTTTTCTAAGCCTTTCTTTTATCAAAATGTTTTTAAGTTCACATCAAGTTCTAGTTAAATGTTTAGAGTTTAAAATGGAATCAGGTCTGAGCTATAGTTCCTCAGAGAAGCCACCCTGACAACTCTATTTCATACTAGGATCTTCCTCCTAGTCTGGCCCCTCTCTATATTGTTACCCATTTTCATTTCCTTTGTAGACCTTATCACCATCTAAAGTTTTAAGTTCATTTATTTTAATTAGATTTTCTTCCCACAAGAATATAAATTTCTTGAGATAAAGAACATGGTCTTTCTTATTTGTTCTAGTTCCTCAGAACTACAAACAATGCCTAAAACACACTAGGTTTTCCATAAATATACAAGGAAAAAAAATATTCCATCAATACATTATAGAAGAATTAGTGTCATTGCATATAAATATATTATTTAAATTATACTTCTTAAATAACTTTTTTGTAAAATTCGGATTGAATCCTCCTAATATCCTAAGGTAATATATTTCAATGATTTCAACTGGTCTCAGTCTTCTCAGAATTTATAGAAATATGGCTTGCATATAAGGACATACATGTTTGATCTCTGCATGGTCTAGTCTACTAATCCTGTTTTTACAGTGTTTTCACTGGAATAGTCTTGATGGGAAGTGTTATAGTCCACCGTATGGTAACCTGTCGTCTAAATGATGGTCGGAATTCAGAAAAGTCTCAGCCACTGTCATTTTGTGTTCTCAGAAGTAGATGGAAAAAAAAAAAGCTGTCATACAGCCCAAGCCCATAAAGTTTATTTTGCAGAGAAAAGATGGAGCTACTTGAGAATTTTGTCTAAAATGGCTTGAATTAGAGTCCTACATTTAATAGAGTTGTTGATGTATCTGGTGGAATTGAGGGTGGATTGAGACAAGACACTTGGGCAAGAAGAGCACACAGACAGATGCAGGAATGTCTTATGATATTGATAAAAGAGAGATCTCAAAGCAAAATTGAGTTACACATATTCAAAAATAGTCTAACACAAAAGTTGGAGGGCTTTTTGTTTGTGTTTTGTTTTTTAACTTATACCAGGATCCTCTCTAGAGTCATGACCATTTAGGCCCCCTGGTGTAGGAAGTGAATGCAGAGACGCCTCTAAATTCTAGAGTTTTGGGCCTTAATATACTAATGATGTAGAGTTATTCCATAAGAAAAGATTCTACTCTGTTTCAAGATTAATTCAAGGAAATGATCTTTCTCACGTAATTTTATATACGATCCCCTTTCTGTGTTATTTGCCATTACTGTAAACAATCATATTCCAAGGCATGAGCAGACTTACTTCTAACATTCCAAGCTTTCCCTACTTCATAATTTCATATGTGTGCTCCCAAAGTCCAGGATCTATGCATTAAATATACTAAGGAAAAGCTGGACTCCTTCTCCAAAGAGCAGTGAACATTGACAAGAAGAAATGCAGAATGTGGTATAACCAAAGAAGGTCATTATGCAAATGGTGGGTCAACCGGTCCATTCAGCTTCCTGTGGATTCTTGGTTCCGACACAGAAAGAGAAAAAATTATTTTTGAGAGGACGGGGCTAAATCTGCCCATCAAATAAACAATTTCAACTCTTTATGAATATGTGAACTCCATAAGATAATACTATGCTGCTATAATATTAATAGTTTTCACAATGAAGACCCAAGTCATTGAAAAAAGTCCTTGATTTCTTTGGGGTAACTTCTATTTATTATGGCTGCACTATGTGCAATGTAAACCCCTTGGTTTAATAAGAGGAAGCCCAGAACTCTTAAGCTATACCAACAGTGGTTTATAATAAGTTTCTATTAGATAACTGTGTGATGTTGTACAGTTATTAAATAAAGAGAAGTGTGATCTATCACGCAGAATTACTGGGAGGGTCAGATATAACATATACATAGCTCATAGCACAGCAATGTACAGGGCAGGCATTGATGTTGTAGCAGTAACCTCCATGATCAACCTTACCAATTCACCTGCTTTTATCAATATATAACAACTTAAATTATTTCAATTAGTCCTTGGCTTATTTAGTAGCAGTATATCCATTAATTCTCTCTCTTAAGACATCTGCCCACATACACCCATTGTACAAAAAATCCAGAAGCTTATTCTGTTCAAAAGGAGGTTACTAGTATTCCAGACACTAAGCAGACAGTAAAATAATTGATCCATTGTTGCCATCAATTCCTTCCTCTCAAACAGCATGGAAGCTGGTCAATGGCATTCTGTGTGAGGTTATGTTTCTCCATTGCAACAGGGATATTCCTGCTGGTCCCAGCCCCTGCAAGCCCCAGAGTGCTGTTCCACAGTGAGTACCAAAATTAAAACTCTTATTCATACTCCCGTGCTTCATTATTGCTCCACAAAACAGCCGCTATGCCAAGGAAGCTGGTGTGCTAAAATCATCTTGTCTCTTGTGGACTTTGGTCCTTAAAGCATCAGACTTGCTACCATTCAAGTATATTCTTGGAGTCCTTCTCTGCCGGCAGGCTTGGCCAGGAGCCAAGGGCAGGGACCTTGTTTACTGCTGTGCCCCTAGCATCTAGGTCTGTGCTTGGTCCTTGATAGATGGATGAATGAATAAATGAATGAATGAATGAATTCACTCACTTAGCTCTCACTGATATTGAATCTTAGGGAGCCGACTCAAGGTCTTGGACCTTTTACTTACAAAATGCTTAAGCAAATTGGTCCACCTCTTGCCCCAAGATCAGCTCTGTATACTAAAGTCTTTTTATAAGAGGCCTGCTCATTTCAGGGTGTTAGTCTGCATTATACTTCCTTTTAATGTTGTTACTAATGGGGAAGTTTCTTTATTTTTCTGGAAATTTCACATATGACTAATATGATGCATTTAATGATGCCAGATGACAGCTACACTAAAATATGGTTTCAGGAAAGAACGCTAGTGTCAGGATGCTCGTTAGAGCTTGCAAAATACCAGCAACCCTCAAGCAGCTACATATGCACCCAAAAGTTGTGACCATTTGTGGCTAAATTATGTGAAAGTAAAGTGAATCATAGCAATGGGAGATATACAAACAGGACCCTTGTTTTAATACCATCTTGAAGAAATTCCACTTGTGACCAGGCTCTGAGAGGTGGCTCAAAAAGGGTTATTGCTGACAAAACGATAAATCAAGGTAGTTTTATCAGCAAACATTAAAAAAATTCTGATTATTAGTTATACTCAAAAGACCTGATGGTTAGTCTGACTCAACGGTGTCTCTTCTCACTATAAATATTCAACCAGAGCCTTGAGGATTGCTTACTCTGGATTGTGGAAAAGGGGTTTCTGCAGTGGCTAAGAAATTAGAATCCACGATCATTAATATCCCTCCCAATAAGAAGATTCTATGATTAGCATTGTGTAGTTAGTATTCATGTTCTAGTGTAAATCACCAATATATGCTTCAAATATATTTCTGCCTAAAATTAAAAACAAAAATGTTAACAAATGCATGTTTGAATCTTTACACAATATAGGCATTTATGTAGCAACCACATTGCCAAATGTTTTTGTGGCTGGCTGTCAGAAACATTTGTTTTCCATGAAGAAAAAATATTCTCCAGGGGGAAAAAACTTAACTTCTTCTTTCCTTAGTAAGATCCCCATCCATCTTTTTCTTTTTCTTCTTTTTTTTTAAAATTTGTTAATGTTTCTTTTTTTTTCATTTGTAAATGCTTGAGGACATTTGCCATCACAGCGAGACGCTTTCTTCTGTCTTCTCTTACGAGATATGTGCTCAGAAAATGGTTATGGTTGAGCTGTCAGAGGAAAGGCTCAGTGACTCCAGCTGAGAGGTGGCTGGGCTAAGGCAGCAGGTCATAAACTTGCTTGTAAATCTGAATCCCCTGGGGGGCTTGCTAAACCACAGCGTGCTGAGCCCCCTCCCTGGAGTTTTGGATTCAGTAGTTCCACCTAACAAGTTCCTAAGGTGATGCTCTACGGGATGCCCTTTGAGAACAACATCTCATAATTCTGTCTGAGTCTAGCTTTTGACCTGTAGCTGTGGGACAAGTGGACTCTCCAAGTTCTCTCTATGTAACCAATACTTTAAAAAAAATTATTGGCCTATTTTTTTTTGAAGTATAGTTGATTTACAATGTTGTGTTACTTTCAGGTGTACAGCAAAGTGATTCAGTTATACATATATATATAAATATTCTTTTTTGGGTTCTTTTCCATTATGACTTATCACACGATATGCAATATAGTTCCCTGTGCTATACAGCAGGACCTTGTTGTTATCTATTTTAAATACAGTAGCATGTATTTGTTAATCCCAACTTCCTAATTTATCCCTCCCACCACTTTCCCCTTTGGTAACCACAAATTAGTTTTCTATGTCTCTGTCTGTTTCTGTTTTGTAAATAAGTTCATTTGTATCATTTTTTTAAATTCCACATAGAAGTGATATCATATGGTATTTGTCTCTCTCTGTCTGACTTATTTCACTTAGTATGATCATTGTTAGGTCCATCCATGTTGCTGCAAATGGCATTATTTCATTCTTTTTTATGGCTGGATAATATTCCATTGTATATATGTACCACATTTTCTTTACCCATTCATCTGTCAATGGACATTAAGGTTGCTTCCATGTCTTGGCTATTGTAACTAGTGCTGCTATGAACATTGGGGTACATGTATCTTTTCAAATTAGAGTTTTTGTCTTTTCCAGATATATGCCCATGAGTGGGATCATATGGTAGCTCTATTTTTAGCTTTTTAAGGAACCTCCATACTGTTCTCCATATTGGCTTCACCAATTTACACTCCCACCAGCAGTGTAGGGTTCCCTTTTCTCCACACCCTCTCCAGCAGTTATTATTTGTAGACTTTTTGATCATACCATTCTGACCAGTGTGAGGTGATACCTCATTACAGTTTGGATTTATATTTCTCTAATGATTAGAGATACTTTTAACATATTCAACTCTTTCCTTAATCTCACGTATGTTTACAGGAAGTTGAGGTCATCTTTATGTTTTATTGTGAAGTGGTCAATCCCTAACACACTCTCTGTTAGGTGGGAGGAGTTGAGTGGGAGAGAAGCAGAGAAATGCAATTTTCCTCTTGTACTTTGACTGCTTTCAGGGATTCATTGGCAGGTCACAGAGAATTACCACTTCATCAATAGGGAGTGTTTTCCTACATGAAGATATCCCTACTTTCAAAGTAATGTTGCCTTGGGGATTTGAAGGTCTACTGAATTCTGGGTTTTGTTCTTGTTCTGGATACATAACTGAATATTTTATTTTGTCAAGTGTATTCCTGTTCTTCAGTGCCTTCGTAATTCCCTCTCCTCCTGTGTTGACTCCAGAAGTGACCTATTAAAAGCATGCAGCTCATCCCCAAGTCATCAGGCACCCCCTTTAAGTCTGGCCTTTTGAACACAAGTTTTAAACCTTCTTCAGTGGTCTGGGAGACCTCATGGTCTTTGGCCTCTTGCTTCTCTTCTGACTTAATAACTTGCCTCTGTGACTTGATGCTTCTGTTGGACTGTCTAATTGGTCCAGGTTTCCCCTTGGTTCTGTGCCCTGAAGCCCATGCCAACCCCTTCCCCCTGTGTCCCACTCAGGTGCCCGTTCTCCACCCTGGTCCAGGTTGCTAAGCTCCTACTTCTCTGTGTGCTTGGATAGAACTTGCTAATTTTATTTTACATATATTAATACATAGTTTTCCATTCACTAGATGAGAAGACGTATTGCCTACTATTTAGGAGAACAGCATTCTAATATCTTGTGTCATATATTTTTGAAATACATAAGATATTTTTAAATACATTTCAAGATTATGTCAAATCAATATATACTCATTACTGAATTTTTAGTTTTAAGTGACAGAAAACACAACTCAATCTAGCTTAAATAAGATGAGTTGTGTGGCCTAGATAAAGTGAGAAATTGAGGAAGACTGGCCTTAGGTGGAACTTAAGGCAAAGATTCAAGTAATGCCTCCAAGGTCTGGTTCCTGTCTTTGAGTTCTCAGTTCTTCTCTTTCTGGATTGGTTCTTTTCTCAAAGGGGCTCTGCCTTATTGTAGCAAGTCTAGTCATAAACTCACACTTCTATGTCTCATGGAAAAAGAGCATCCTTTCCCCCAGCTTCCTGTAATCCCTGAGGTCTGCTTGGGCTGTCCTGACTAGTTTGTGTGCCCAACTATGAACCAATCGCCATGGCCACTGTGGGCAGCGGAAAGCCAAGGGCAAGTCCAGCCCGAGAGAGTCCATCCTGGGAGCTGAGCAGGAAAAATCCCAGACAGATTCCTGAAAAACTGATTGTTGAAGAGAGGATCCCACACCAAAGACAGAGGTGCCCTCCCAGGTACACTAATCAGAGGATGGCTGAAGGGTTTAGAAAATATATCTTCTTTACCTATTGATCCTTTTTTCTTTCCCTGTCAGACCACAAGTCACCAATATTTCTGATGCTAATTTTTAGTTGAATGCGAAGAAAATTCTTCCTTGTCGCCATCAAGATTTTTGAGATATACAATATTTAGAGATATAGTTTTCACACACAGAAATTTTTGGTTATTTTTTTCAGCCATGCTAAATTAAAATCAGATCAGAGCTAGAATTTGAACACAAGAATTTTGGGAGGGTAGAAAATAATTACATCAGTGGCAGTTCAGGAAAAAAAACATTTTATTTTTGGTATCAATGGAGTATCATAAAAGCTTTAGGGTCCCTCATTTCAAAAATGTGTAAAAGGGAAGTCCAACAAAATAAAAGATTAGAAATAATGACATTTACTGATACACAAATAATAACATTGTTCTATAGGCATATTCTTACATCTTTTTAAATTGAAATGTAATTGACATATCATTGACTAACTCATTACTAGCCTCTATTTGCAACTCTAAGGTAGAGTTCTGGTTCCTGAGACACTTCAAATCGATATACAGAAAAACCTTCTCTTTCTTTTTCTCTTTCACTTCTTGTGATAATTAGCGTCATTATCATCCCCCCAGTTACTCAAAATCAAGACCCCAAGATCCTGGACAACCTCTCATCTCTACTTCCTTGGGCCTATTGAATCTAATTAGTCATCTCTCAACCTTTAACTGCCTTAGACTGAGCAATTATCATCTCTCCCTTAAACAATTATAATAGCTACTTAGCAAGAATTACCACCAACACACAGTTCCCAAACGTACAATGTATCCTCATAAATTCCAGAATTATTATTTGAAACCAATTATGGGATCTTTTTCTCACGTGATGAAAAATTTTCAAACGTTGCTTATTTTCTTTAATAGAAGGTAACGGGAACTCTTTATTATGAAATTAAAGTTCTCATCATTTTCATCGAAAAACTTGGAGAGAGTGTGTGAAAGATTGTGGGCACTTTAATTATTGATACTGATAGAAAAATATATGGTCAAATACATTTAAGTATCTTCAGTATTTATAAAACACATGTCTAAAATGAAATAACCAGACTGTTGAAAATCATGACGCGGCAAAAGCTCTAAAAGGTAAATGTACAAAAATGCAGAATAGAGGTGACCTTACTAATATCAAAGAAGAATTCAACATACAAGATTAAAACGGGACAAAAGAGTACATATTGGAAAAAGGGTACAATAAACCACTAAGAAACTACAGATAAGATGTTATATAGCAAAGAAAATAGGACCAAAATAGCCAAGGCAGAATCGGTAGATACACAAAGAGAAACTGACAATATGAAAATCCTAGCAGAAAGCGTTAGCACACCCACAGAATTTACAATTCCTGCATAAAATAAAGAACACTTTGCTCCATTTTCTTCAAGCTTCTGAAGTCATAAGCTGTTCTGGTATAAAATATCTTAAGTATAAACTCATTTTTTCCTCTCTCTGAAAGTGTTTGAGTTCTCTGTGTGCCTGATTTTGTTAATTGTAATAATGTTTATTTATATTTTTGTATTCAATGTGCTGGCCACCAGTGGGCCCTGTTCACTTTGGAAACTCATATCCTTAAGTTCTAAAAAATTGTCTTAAATTATTTACTTGATAATTTCTGGCATGTCTAATCCATGTTGAGTTTTTAAATCGTCTCTTACTATTACCATTTTCTATCATTGTCATGACTTCATTTTTGTTATTGCTGTTTATTTTCTCTCCTTCTATTGTATATGTTGTGCTCTCATATTTTTATTTTCTAAAACCTATCTCTTGTGCTTTTACTGTCCCTCCTTCTAAACACTAGCATCTTATTTGTGTTTCATAGATAAAACATCTTTTCTTATTTTCCCAAATATGGCATTTGTAGGGTTTTTAAAAAAATATTTATTTATTTAGTTTTGGCAGTGTCGGGTCTTAGTTGCAGCACGTGGGATCTTTCTTTGTGGCACAAGTGCTTCTCTCTAGTTGTGGCGTGGGGGCTTGGTTGTCCCTTGGCATGTGGGATCTTAGTTCCACAACCAGGGATCGAACCTGTGTCCCCTGCACTGGAAGGTGGATTCTTCCACTGGATCACCAGGGAAGTCCCCATTTGTAGGTATTTTTAAAGCTTTCTTCAGTCTCTTTGATTTTTTTCCTTTATATTTTCTTGTTACAATATTTCCTGGGTATCTGGTCAGATTTAAGAGTAAGGAACTTAAGCATTGTCTGAAAGCTTCAATTGTGTGCATTTTGCTTGTTGAATGTTGGGTGGACCTATGTAGTGTGATTAAGCAACCACCCTGCAGTTACTCTAGCTGTGTGGTCTTAACTGATGACCTAAACTTCCTGCCTCATCTGTAGAAAGTGGTGTATAACAGAGCTCAGATCAAAAGACTGTTTTGGAGATTAAATGAGATAATACGTGTAAAGTGCTGAGGACAGCACCCACCACAAACGCTTTATAGATGTTTATGATGTGTATATTTTGCTGTAACATGCTTAGAAGCTTGCTGCAGGGGTGGGCAGAGGCTGGGTCTATTATTTTCCTTTATTTTTCTCACTAGTCCCTGGTGGTGGTCAGTGAACACAGTTGTTTAAAATATGAGTTGTAGAGTTGAAGAGATGTTTCCAACTCTTGCCCTACCTATTCCTAAGTGTGTAACTTTGAGCAAATTACTCTTCAATTTTATCATTTCAAAAATTGAGATTATAATAGTACCTACTTCTCAAGGTTCTTTGTGTGGTATAAATAAGATACTACATACAAGGTGCTTGGCATATCATAAATGTTCAATAACATTCACCAATAGTAATAATAGTGGAAATTACAACAGCGGCTACATGTACTTGATAAGACTTGCTGGCTAACACATTACAAATGTGTATTTTCAGTACATCATCCTTTTCACTGATTCTTCAAATCTATTGATAAGGATAGAGATGGCACATATTCATCAGGTCAACCTAAGATTAGAATTTTACATAATATCCTTTAAAGTTGTGCAAACCTTTTCTATAAAGGACCGGATAGAAAAAAATTTAGATGTTGTGGTCCGTATGGTGTTTGTTGCAACTATTCAGCTCTGCTGCTATATCCTGATAGTAGGCATAGACAATATGAAAATGAATGGATGTGTCTGTGTTCTAATAAAATGAAACTGTGTTTACAAAAACAGGTGGGGGGAGGAAGGAATTTGGTCCATAAACCTAAGTTTGCCAACCCCTGCTTTATATACCACACAGCTCAAGATTGGAATGGAAACATAAATGACATGGTTCTATCACTAGTTCAAACAAAGGAGCAGTAGCTCTGGACACTATTTTACATAGGAAAATGTTTGGTTATTGCTGGATACTTCATGTTAGGATCCTCAACTCTTCCCTTTCTGGTAGGTTCTAGAGTATTTTCCTGTAAAGGGACATCTTCAGAACCCATTTATGTTAAGATCCTATGGTGTTGCAACAGTCAAACACTTGGCAGGACCATCAGCACAAAAGTTGTTTTGTTTTCCTTTGATCTTTCCATCTCTAAGGATGAGGTCAAACCTACATATCTCAATAACCACTTTGAAGTTACTTAAAATTGATGTGAAATGCACAAAAGTGTTTTCACCCCTCAAAATTGTTCTTATAAAAGAGATTCTGATTTTAAGGGACTCTGTAAAAATAGATTATGAATCATTATATAAAGATGACTCACCTAGGACAAAAGCAATTACACCTCTGTAAAGGTGCAATTTGGGAAACCATTTTCTTAAAAAGTAAAATCCATATTTATAAAACCTGTTATGTATATGTAGAGGAAATAATATATATAACATTAGTAAAATATTTTACCAACTCCGTATATATTTTGGCTGAATATCTTTTAACAAATAATTATGTTAATTTGGTGTCCTTGGAAGAAGAAAATAAGAGTATGCTAATCTTATTGACCATAGACCTGGGACATGGTCTTTTCTCTCTGATTACTCTTTACTACTAATAACTTATATAATAATAATTTATAATACTTATTAATAATTAATAATAATTTACATGAAAAGGAAATATGAGAAAATAGAAGAATAACTGTGCTTATTGATCAAGCAAACATTTAAGTGGTATTCATTGTGAGGTCTTTTAGTGTTAAGTGTCTTATGGAATTTAGAAGTACATATCATGACCCCTGCAGTGACCATGTAATAATGGTAAGTGTAGGATTTCAGAGGAGAGAGAATAAAGGGGTTGAAATATTTGAGTAGACTTCATGGAGAAGATGGGACTTTAAGGATAGGATTCAAATAAATAGAGAAGGAAGGACATTGCAGACACACAATGAACAAATAAGTGTGTGATGGCAGGGATGCTGAGGAGATGATAATGCTGTAGCATTTTGGCCATGGGGGAAAAGTGGGTAGTAAGCCATATAAATTGTCTGCATTTCAAAATCAGCCTTAGGAGTGTTTTGCTTAGTGAATGCATATGCATGTGTGTGTTTACATATACATGTGTTGCATTCCAAAATTTTTACAGCTTCCACAATATATACAGTATAAATACAATGTAAACAGAAAAGAAAAAAAAATAATCAAGAGAATCAAGTCAAAAGGAAAAATATGTAAAAATATGTCAAGTGACACATACGTGGTCAGTGTTCCTAAATATTCATTAAATATATGAAATAATAAAATTGGGGCACTACAAATAGCACTATCATCTTGGCCATGTTATTTAATTTGTTTATTTGTAACACAGGAAACATAATATTGACTATTAACTATGTTAATACATAGATTTAGAACGATGCCTACCCTTAGAACAATGCCTACTGCAGAGCAGACCCCACCTAAGTATTGACTACAATTATTAATACACAACTTATTTTGCAACATTCTTTAGACACTCTCAGGAAATAACAAAAGCTGATTGAAAGACATTAAGTTCCATGAAATATAATTCATCTTTTGTGATTTACTAGATTTAAGGACTTCATAGATCTAGCTGCCTGTATAGCTTTGAAATTAATTCCCATAAAACTATCTCCAAAGACGTGCAACCTGGCAAAATATACTAAAATAACCTAAGATAATTATTCAGAATATTAATATTTGACATTCAAGTGTATCCAATTGTCAGCACATTCCTCACTGCTTCAAATAATGTTTTCATTTTTATAACCTGGTAAGATAAACCTGCAGGGCACTAAAAGAAGTGCATAATAAATATTTAACTCTTACTTGAGAGCATAATATTGTGAGAGAAAAAAAATGATAATATGGTCAATAGTTATATTTTTTCCCCACTTTTTTTTTTTGCGGTACGCAGGCCTCTCCCGTTGCAGAGCACAGGCTCCGGACGCGCAGGCTCAGCGGCCATGGCTCACGGACCTAGCCGCTCCGCGGCATGTGGGATCTTCCCGGACAGGGACATGAACCTAGGTCCCCTGCATGGAGCAGGCAGACTCTCAACCATTGCGCCACCAGGGAAGCCCTTTCTCCACATTTAAAAGATACTTTTTCAATTGAAGCCAATTAGTGATCAGATGCAGGAAGTGCCAAAAGGAATACCCTTGGAATAAAACAGAAGGTTGTTCAAAACTAATTGCTGTTTACAAGCTAGTTCTGATTGTGTGTGTGCATGAAAGCACACATATTTTTACTGGTATTGACACTAATGTTGGCTTTAAATCAGGAAGTGAGTTAGCTGCATACTTTCTAGACTATATGTAGGCAAAGGTCATAGTTATGCTTGTAGCTGTGGCTAATTTTATGAAAAAAAAATTTAGAAACATAATCTCACAAAGAAAAGTAGCTGTTATTTGCCCCTGCATATCTTAATAAATTTAACAAATCTGGAAAAAAATATAAAGGATGAAGTTGACACAACTGATGTCAGAAATACATCCCCTGTTTACAAGTAAACATCCTTTCTGTATTTATAGCTTGTTGCTGAACTTCAATAAACTAACCAATAGTTATGTATAAAACACAGAAAAGACTGCTTCCTGTCCTCAAGAAGCTTCGATTCTGTCTAGAGAGACAGACTGCCTTTTCTTAACCATTACCAACAGAATGGATAATCTGTTAAAAGCCACCTGAGTGACACAGAAAATACATTTACCTCTTAAATGATTTCAGAGGAGGAAGAATTCATCCTCTGTAATGTAGACAAGGCTTCAAGCGGGAGGAAATTTTGAAGAATGATTAGAATATGATTATGTAAAGGCATGAAGTGTTGTCAGAGAGGAGTGAAGCAATGTTCTCAAGTTCACAACACTAGCTGAGATCTAAGATGAGGTAGTAATTCTTCAGAGCCCAAGTCTGAACCCTGCACAGTCTTCCCACTGTCAATTTAGGATGTGGTTAGCCTACTTTGAGTAGCAGACGCAGAAACATGCATGTTCTCTCGTATAAACTTATAAACCATAGGAGGTTATGAAGAGAGGAGTGGCAAATAGTTTATCCAAGAAGAGCTGACTATCCCAAGTTTCTAAGAAGTTTGTACGTGGCAGGATTTTCCAATTCAATAAGATCAGGCTCAAAGAGTTTAAGTGCTGTATGTCACAGGCAGAATGAAAGCAAGACTGTTGATTGATATAGAAAGAGTTAGGATTACTGGTAAAAGGAAAGTTGAAAGAAATGAGAGAATTAAATTGGGTTTGAGTTGATGATAAGCGTAAAAGTTAACGAAGAGAAACCTCATTTAAAATAGTCAGGAGACGGGAAGGGGGAGCTCTAGTACCCTCTGATGAGAGCAGAGCCCAACAGAAAGAATGACTTCTTGCCTGGGAAGACACATTGTTATTGCTGTCATAAGGGAGTTTGGACACAGCTGATTATTAAACACAAAGGGACTGTAACAATAATATGGAAACTTGAGCTCTTGGTTGATACCAAAAAGCAGGGCAAAACTGGTCCTTTCCAGAATTGTAGTCTTGACTCATTGCATATCCCTTTTCACCTTGTTTGCAAGTATAAAAGTACAATTAAATGAAGGGAGCGGAACTCTGGAAAGAACATTAAACGATTTAGAAATACCTATGTCTCTGTATTTCTTGGTATTTTGAATGAAGGTAGAAACATTTTTCAATGTGTTGAAATGATTTTGAACTCAAAAATGTTTATTTCATACATTATTACTGTCATTCAAAATATGAATTATGGGGCTGGGAAAACATTTTCTTCAGAGCCTTCCTCCCAAAGATTTGAATTTCAAGTGAAGCCTTGCTTCGCTGCAGTCAGCAGAGCAGAGGCAGGAGATACTAAGAGCATCTTACTATGAGGCCCGTTTGCCACTTGTATAAATGCTCTGACTTGATGTAGACTGACCAAGGTTCGCATGTACACATTCAGCACTACTGAGAAGAAATCATACTCAGGGCTGCTCAGTACATGTGGGTGTGACTGGGGGTGCCCCATCATAGTAGTTAAGATTGGGAACAGGTGAAATTACCATGTCTGGGGTTGCATAATTTGTAACCCAGAACAAGTTACTCATCTCTTTGTGCTGGAGGGTCCTCATCTATGGAACACAACAGAATAAAACTCATAGTGCAGAGGTCAGGGCACACTGCGAAAGAAAACGTGGTACGGCATTGGAAACAGTACCAGCACATACCAGCACATACAAGTACTCAGTAGGTTTTGTTAACTTTAATACTCAATAAGCTCTTGTACATGCAGAGACACGTTTAAAACTATTTGTAATTTACTTAGTGCTCAATGTTTTAATATTGTATATCAATTAAATAATATTATTCTGAATACTTAAAAAACTAATGTACTATAAGTTGAAAAAAGGAAAATTTTCCAGTTATTTAACCATTATGACATTTATTTAATCAGATTTCCCAAACATGTAATTAAAATTGTTAAGTATACTATGAGATCTAATTGCTTTAGTCACTTAAAGAAGCAGACAAAGGACTTTTTAAATTTAATTTTTTTAAAGCTATGAACTTACACTTAATCTAGTACAAAATTATCAATACAGTGCATATAGATCTGTTTCTAATTGTCTTTTTTATTCTTTTCTCATTTTCGGTGAACACACACCTTCTGAAACTGCTTCGTATGCCTGCTTGGGTTACAGCAATTTCATCGGATACCTTTTGCATTTTCCTTAGGATACAGCCATCTTCCAAGCCAGGAAAAAGTAAAAGATTCTTGTCTCATGGAAGCTGAGGTTGCATGTTCTGGAAGATTGATTGATTTTTGTTTGGCATATAGAGCTAATTGTATTTTCCAAACTTCACCCGGAGTGCTTCAAACTGGGCACTTTCTTATAGCTCAGCTTCACTGCTACATCAGTGGGACTCTGAGCCTAGACATTTCCACTGAGCTTTAGGCTTGCAGATCCTGTTCCCTTTCCATGATTGTGTTAAGGAATTTTACTTAGCCTGTATTACATACCCACTGTCTTCTCCTTCCTATTGACCTGGACTGTTAGTGTAATTGAAAACTTATGCTTGACTAGTGAACATTTCATTACCAATAATTTAGGGGTTTTACTTCCAGGAGACACAGGGTTGAGGGCAAAATGACCTCTCCTCTTGAGAACATTTGTGTAGGCCCTCATTTTGGAACACATTGCTAGCTCCACTTTTCATCTGTCATTGTATCACCTCTAGTGCAGACTGGCCATGGGTTAGTACGTGCGTTTACTATATTGACCAGTCCTCTCTGTTCATTCCCAGGAGTTGACAGCTTAGAGTTCCCTGTTCTTATTCCTTTAAACGATTGATAGAGAAGGGTTTATACTTTGAGTGAAAATATGCTTAACAGTAGAAACAGACTCAAATACTCCCAGACTTATTAAAAATCAATATAATTATACATTTTTATAGGTGCCATTCCTTTTGCATGATAATTACTTAAACACATTGCATTTATTTTTCCATTTTGAGTATCCTTTGGGGCTTATGCCTTTTCACAGATTCAACTTGTTACATTTAATTATAGTTTTTTTTTCTTTCATTGAAATCAAACATCTGAAAGTTTGATATGGCTCCTTTTCCATTTCAGCAATACCCTTGAAACCTGTGAAAAGATCCTTGCTTCTTCTCAAGCTAGTCCTGACCTACCTTGACTTTTCCCTACAGTGAGACATAAACTCAGCTTCTCTCCTGGTTTCTCTTTTAGTGGTGTTAGGGGTGCACATAAAGTTGTCTCTGTCATACTGTTGGTAGCCAATATGACCTTGGATCAGGGTTCTTTAGTGAGAGAGCTGCAAAAAAGATTTCTTTTTCAAAGAATAAATTCACGGTGTTTCTGATTTTGTAACCGGGTTGGTGTGCGTTGTGTCACAATAGCTTCAACCAAGGAGACCCGGACCAGCAATCTTGGTCCTTGAGGTAGCAAGCAAAGAATTGCAGACTACCACTTCAGGCGCAAGCACAAAGCAAAGTTTATTTAAGCATAGGTACACTCTTAGAGAGAGACAGAGCTGGCTGTTTTCGTGAAGTGAAAGCAACATTCCTGTACAGGCTTAAGGTTAATTTTAAGGAGCATTTTGCGGGGCGGTGGGGTGAGTGACAGAGGTCATTACTTGATTGCCAGTCCCAAGCTATGTGACAAGTTCACTATTGCACATGCTCTCACCCTTGATTCACTAAGAAACGCCCATGGGGCGGGGGGAGCAAAACCACATGTAGATTTTATTATAATGATGGTATAATGAGTTTGGGTTTACTACAGGTTATACGCCTATCTGGTCTAGGCATGCACAGCCTGGGGAAGTTCCCTTGTGTTACTGTCCCCCCTCTTTATCAGGATAAGTTTGTCCCCCACGTGACCATAGTTTCGCCCATTCTGGGGGGGGGGGGTCAGGGGAGGGTTTCCAGATGGTTGGGGTGTGACTCGACTATTCCCTCTTGTCTTTTCACCGCTGTCATCTCCTTGCTGCTAATGTCTAACTACCTAACAATTTTATAGTGGCCTTCCCATATCCTTCTTTCTTTGTTTTAAGACAGTGGTTTTCTATTTGCTTTCTTTACAAGATACCTATTTAAATCATTATGTCCTCATTCAACATTTGATTATATTTCCTTCTTTTTGTAATCCTTATAGACTTCACTGAGGATTATTTTTTATATATTATTGTATTTACTACAGAAATTCCATCTTTTAGAATTTTGGGTTTTCTGTACTATGTTTCATTTTTAGGTAACTTTATCAAAGAATCAAGGTATTTCAATGAGATGTAAAATATGAAATTATAAATAATTGTTAATTTGCCACAAATTGCTATGTATAGTAATGCATACTTTTAAAAATATGTTACCCCAAAGGATTGAAATATCTTATATATTATATGTAGATCAAAGGACTTTCATTATATTATTTTTTGGTTGAATAATTATGCATCTTGTTAAACTGGATTTTATGTAGTATTAACAGTGCATTCAACATCCATGAGTGAATGAATAAAACTTGTACATTCTCAACACTCTAATTTACCAGAAACTTGGAACAATTTGGGATTGAAACTGTGTAATTAGTTTGGCTTCATCACAAACACGTTTTAGACATGAAAGAACAGAACTCACCAAGAGCAATAACATGTCCGTGACAGCCCATCAGTGGGATAGAGTTTGGTAATTCTGGCTAAGTATCTTCTTCTGGACCATTTGGACACACAGCAGGTAAATATTCAAAACTGGAATGAAACACATTTCTCAGAATTACATGGATGTTGAAAGTAATAGAATAAGAAACTAGCACAATGCTAAGTTTAATTTATAAATACATTTTAAAGACATTCTTTAAAATGGTTGGTTTGCAAATTCAGCAAAACTGCTTATATCTGAATTTCCTAGCATTGTATTGTTTGTAGCCTTTTTAGTTTAAATGTGTTCTGGCTCTAAAAACATAGAAAAAGAAAATCCTTAGATTGGTTCTATTTTCTTCATTGAGAAGTATTTTTAATTTGAATTTTATTTTGTTTGAAGGTAAGTTTTATTGGGCTCTGTAGCTGAGAGTTTGACCTCAGTTTCTCCCTTTTCTTCCCTCCTCTTCCCCTCTTTCTTCTCTTAAAATCATAAGGCTGAGGAGAGTAGCATACCACCTGTGTAGTCAGGCCATTCAGGACGGCTGTTCTCTTGTACATCCCGTGCTCAGCCAGTCCCTGCTTCAACTCACATTACTACCCAATCTTCTTAATTATAGGGCTTAATTAGTCCCTGGGAACTGATGAGCCCATGGTGGGGTATCGCTCCAGGACCCTTTGTAAGATCCCTTGTCCAATAAACCATCCATATCTCTGTTGCTGTCTCTGGGCTCTTTCTTCAGTCTGGAGGCTGGGCAACTATCAGGGTTGCGGGCCCAACACCACCCTAACTTTATGATTTGGAAAATTGATGGTAGCACTACTGACATGTAAGTGTTATAAAGAGACAGGAAGTTGCATCATGACACCTATTCCTATCATAACAGCATAAAGCACATGGAAGTCTCTTTAGAGGAAGTGCAATATATATTCAATATGATAAATATTGATTATTAGAGTTTGCTGGGTCAACATTCTAGCAAACTTTCCAGTAGAGTTACTTGTGGCCATAAAAATTATATTTTCTCTTACTTTTTTCCTTTCCACAGCTATTCACTAAGAGTGAACAAACTACAAGAATGAGTTATTTGTCATGAGATCAATTCACCTACATTGTATAAAGAGCCATGCTTTTTCTTAGAAACAGAAAGCATCTAGCTCTCCTCTGGGTTCTGGGCTTAAAAAAAAAATTCTTCCTTTTTTCCTTCTAGCAGCCAGTGTGCTGAGGCTAAGTGGGATGACTCGCCTCTCCTGCACAGCCTCTCTTGCATGGTAATCAGTCACTTTGCAGAGTTATTTGTGAACATCTGTGCTCTTCCATAGGGATTCAGAGAAGAGACTGAGACTTTTTAGACTATTTGAGCCACTGTGCGGTATCTATGACTTTCTGAGAAGTCTTAGATAAGGAGGGAGAAAGGGAACATATTTAAACAGTCAGTAATTTCCAGTTAGCTAAGAAAATTGGATCTAATTAGCAGATTCAGCTGACCAGGGAAGAAGGTGGTGGTTCCCAAACTTTAGCGTGCATCAGAATCACCTGGAGGGCTGTTAATACACCCACAGGTAGGCCAACCCCCAAATTTCTGATTTAGTAGGTGTAGGGTGAAGCCCAAGGAATTACATTTTTCACAAGTAACTGGAGATTCTGATGCTGCTGGTCTGAGGACCACATTTTGAGAACAATTGCATTAAAAATTAGGTGTTCTGTGAATGCACTAGGTTGTGAGCCTCCAAAAAGCAGTAGCTTTTTCTTGTCATTCATTCTTCATCTCACTGAACACAGCACATTGAAATGTTAATGAAAATCATCAATAAACAATCTATAATAAGAATAGAAAGAGTTTTATATGAACCAAACTAAGGACTAGCCCAGAAGCCCGCTTCCCAGATTACTCTGAGAAGCTGCTCCAGCAGGGTTTTCAGCACAGTTTTATATCTTGTCAGAACAAAGAACGTTAAACAAGTCAGGGAAACATTTCTTCAAAATTTCAAAAAACAGGCCAGCACGTGCACGTACAGCATGTCCAGCATGGCCTTGGAACCTGGGAAGGGAGTCTTATCATCCAAGGAGGACCAGCATTGGCGTCCCAGGAAGAGGGCATTTAATCTTTATTTTTAACATGGACTTTCTTTACTTTTCTTTAATAATTAAAGCAGATGTACAATGTATGTATAATAGGCCACAAACAGAGTATTTTAGTTAGCATAAAATTCGAGTTAACTCATGTATAAGTCAGAATAACTCCCCTACATCTCAGTATGTGAAAATTTCTTTTATCAGAACATAACAAATTCTCAGTAAATTGATATATGTTAAACATTTAACTCAGGTGTTATGTAACACCAGGTGTTAAGAAAGCCAGAAGGTCTCAGGCACAGTGAATATGACATCATTTTCTAGGAGCTGAGGTCTGAGAGATAGGATGGGTCCAACTCACAAAGAATCTAATTGGACCTGCAGACAGAGTTTGAAATGGAAAGCCATTGAAAGGTTTTACAAAGTGGAAATATATGATTCAGTCTACTTTCTCTAAACATTTACCCTTGTTAGTATATCACAAATGATTATAAAGAGATAAGAAAGAAGCAGGAGATGCAATTAGGGTATCTCATAAGGTACTGCAGTTCAGGTGAGAAGTAATGATTGTTTGAACCAGGGAGATGGTAGGCAACAGAGAGCAGTGCATAGACTTGGGATACAGTTTGGAGGTAGGGTTGACAAGACTTGCTGATGGGTTGACTATGGGGTTTGAGAAAAAGAAATTTTAAAAATTGCTGCATGGTTGTTTATTTGTACAAAGGGATGGATAGTGGAGACTAGAGGAGGGGAAAGTTTGGGTGGATGAAGAGTCAGGGGTTCTGGAATCTGGGCAGAGTATGGAGTGGAGTGGTAGATGAGATGAGAAGCATTACTAATATTGAAAATGTAGCTGGGTTAGCGGATTGGAGCTCTCAGTGTTCTTGGCATGGAGATTCCAGGTTGGGTGAACTGGAAAAATTAGAGGCAGTCATCAGAAAAAGGGATACTTATTGTGATTTTGAAGGCGGGGCAGTTGCTATAAACAAATCAAGGCAATGACCATGTGCTTAGCCAAGGTGGGATACAAAAACAAATATCACTGGAGCTTGGAAGGTCAAAGAACTTGAAGGCCAAAAGGAATTATCCAAATGAGTGTTGAGAGCATCAAGAATAATTGCAGAAATACTGGTGGAGGGAAAGACACTGTTTTGCACAAAAAAATGTAGATGAAACATAAAAGAGGATAGCAAATGGCAGAGTTCCAAAACATGTCTTTCAAAGAGGTTGAGATTTGTGAAAAAAAAGAACTGAAGATGGTTTGGAAACAGAAATGGAGAACAAAGAGACACTTGGCTTATCTCTATGCACTGGGATACATGGTGAATGAAATGAAATACAGCCTTGACCTGAGAGAGTTGTTAAGTTAGGTGTCACCCTCAGGAAAAATTCAGTAAGGAATGATTATAGAGAAGATGCTGGTAACTGACCATGAATCCCAGAGGGCACAGTGGGAAGATTTGAGAGGGCTTGGGTTTGAGCCAATGTCTTCTTACATAAATACCAGCTTTTCCTGTTTTCATCACTTTGTACTTTTGACTTTCACATCAAATATTTAAATTTCTATAGCATTGATTCTGCTTTTTACTCCTTGTTCTGTATATTTGAATTATGCCGTTGTCTTTTCTCTTTGACACCCTGCCTCTCCTTATCTCATCCTGCTTCTTCCCCAACTTAGACTTTTTTACTTCTTAGGGATTTCTGCTTTTACCAAGACAAATAAGATCTTCTGGATCTTGAGATTGCCCCGTGTTTTTCTACACATGTGCTTCTTTCAGAAGGTCATTTTCAGGGATTTGCTTCTCCTCTGTATTTTTAGAATGATGCTTGTTTTTCCACCTTAATTCTGTGATTTTATTTCATAAATATAGAATTGTGCATCAGGGTTTCAGTCTTGCTCAATTTTATTTTCCAATAGGCCTTAGGTCAGGAAAACAGGACAGGCCAAGGTAGACTGTAACTGGACATTGGGCAGGTCCTTTGGACAAAGGTGACCACACGCAGACATCAGAGAACAGAGCACTGGCAAGGTGCTGAGAGCACAGCCCAATGTGGGGGTATACTAATTAATCCAGCCATGCTCACTGGCTCCTCCTGAATTTAGACCAGGAACTAGAGGGGACAGATAAGGCTGTGGGAAAGGGTTGACCAGTTAGAAGTGAGAGAAGAGAGGGTTACCATACAGGCCATGAAGAGAAGTGGTTTATTGCCAGTCTGCCTCATTTACCACTGGCCTGCCTATCCCCTTTCATTCATTCTTGCAACAAATCCTTATTTTTAAGGGTCTGACTTGTACAGGTTCTCAGATTGGCAGATTAAGTGTAGGCTGACATATGTAGTTTTAATAATTATATCTTCTTTTGAGAATCCTCATCCCACAAGATGTTCTGGGGGTGGGAAGGGGTGCAGTTTATGGTATACTTTTTGTAAATGCTGCAAAACATGCAGCTGGCTGCCCCCATGATCCTCTTTACAATGAATATTGGCATAAAAAATCCTGAGAACTCAAGTTAAGAAAACCCCTTTTTACAACATGGATGGACTAGAAATTATCATACTAAGTGAAGTAAGGCAGAAAGAGAAAGACAAACACCATATGATACCATTTATATATGGAATCTAAAATATGACACAAATGAAATTATTTACAAAATAGAAACAGATGTACAGACACAGAAAACAAACTTATGGCTGCCAAGAGTGAGGGAGGGTGGGGGAGGGATGGATTGGGAATTTGGGATTTGCAGATGCAAACTATTATATATAGAATGGATAAACAACAAGGTCCTACCTTATAGCACAGGGAACTATATTCAATATCCTGTGATAAACCATAATGGAAAAGAATATATTTTAAAAAGAACACATATATGCATAACTGAGTCACTTTGCTATACAGCAGAAATCAACACAACATTGTAAATCAACCATACTTCAATAAAATAAATGTTAAAAAAGAAAACCACTTGTTAAAATTAACATATTTTTTTCAGTAACTTGAGCACAGGATCCTTTATCTGTACTTTTATGCAATATCCAATATATGTGGTCTTTTTTTAGAACATATGTACTTGGGGAAATGCCAACTCAGCCAATTCTCTGTGTCCAAAAGGCTTTCTTCTCTGGCATCTGTGTTGGACTAAATGGGGTCTTCACTTAGACTCATTTTCTGAACCATGATACACTAGGGTAAATGAAAGAAGTATATAATAACTTTAATTCTCAGAATGCCCTGTATTTAGGCACTTTTCCTCTTTCTGCCAAGTCTACCTTGCATGACAGACAAGAACTGTGATTCCCATTAAGCAATCTGCCAATTCCAGGTGACTCCCCATCTAGTTCAGTCTCCTTGTTTTGTTGTTGTTTTGTCTTGTTTTTTCTTTTTTTCCTAAGCATTTCTGTCTCTCAGTGGTATAGAAGAGAAGATTGGTGGGATTATAAAAAAGGGAAGAGTCCCCTGGTTCCTTAAATGTATAGCCATGAGGTGAAAAATGGCTGCCTTCTTTTTCTTTTGTTTGTTTTTTTATCTAAACAAGAGTTCAAAGAAGAGGGAAGTAGACAGGATCTTTTAAAATATTTTAAAGCAATAAAGTTACTGGCATATCACAGGTTCTTCTACTTATTGGGCTTTCAGTCCAGTTCCATGGACTTTAAATCTAATGGAAATGTCACCATGACTCTGTGATTGAGTTGATGGTCAGCCCCATTTAAAGAAGGGATCTGCTTTCAGGTGGTGTGTGTGTAACTTCCTAAGTATTGAGGGAGACGTTAGCAGAGTAATTGCCTGTCAAACAATTACCACATTGGAATTTACACCTGGACTTGCTTTTCAATGAAATCAGTACGTTAAGCTAAAAAACTGAGACTCTGAATATGCAATTTTACACATAAGAGAATGGATTGGATGTTGTAAATATGGGATCAGGTGGTCTCAAAAGACTTGAAAACATACCACATGGGTGGTTACACACACACATAAATCTCCTCCCCAAATATAAACATAACATTGTGTGGCTATGTGTATATGAGGCTGTACATGTATACATAAACTAACTCTTTCTTTTAAAATATTTCCCTACATGCAGAAATAATTAAATCAAGAAAATGATTACAAAAATTATGCAATCAAGAAATAAAACTCATACTGTTAGTAGATATAAAGTAATAAAAAATGAAATGATTTAAAAAAGCTGAGATAAGGTTTAAGAAATACCACAAAATTCAGTGAAAAAGGAGAAAATGACAATCAACAGAACAGTTTCTCTGTGTCACTTCAACATGTATGTCTGCTTTGCAATTTAAAAAGCGAACTCATTAATAATATTTTTGACCAGAATATGAAATTAATCAATTGCTTTGGCAGCATATGCGAACAAATTATTCTTCAAGAAATCTTAGGAAAGAGAGCCTTGTGAGAAATGTGAAAGGGGGTCAACAATTACTTAGATGCCAGAAGAAGAACATAATGAGTTGTTTTAATGTGCATATTTAAGTGAGAATACTTTTGAAGTTCTCTTAAAACATTTAGTAAATTAAGCTAAAATATCAATGACTTATCAAAACAAAGAAAGATGTATTTTCTATCTAAATTACATTTTGGAATCACTAAACTCTCTCCATTTTGATTTTAAGAATTCCCCTTTTCCACTGGGGTTTTCTGAGAATTAATGAGAAAAATCTATAAAGTTCTCTTGGCGACTGTTACTAAATAATAATAGGGACTGTGTTTTGGTGTAGCCCTAATTTCCTGTGAGTCCTCTAGGGATTGAATGGAGAGCTGAACAGGGTGGAGGGAGATAGATGATCGTTTTGTTTTCAAGCATGTTCAGGAAAATAAAATTTTTATTTACCCTGAATTCATGTAGTACCAGAATGTTACCCTTCACACTCCCTCTCTCTCCACCTCACCACAGTCTGGGGCTTCAAGGGAAGAAAAAAAGCTTTCCCATTTTTCAAAGCAAAAAGATAATACTACCATACCTTGCTTATTCTATTCTAGTTAAACAGCATTTCTGTGGATGATTCAAAGATTTTTCTGTGGAATGCTGAGGGTAGAGGAAAGGGCAAGATCATCAGAAATATTTTTTTAAAGATACTTTCTTTGGTTAATGAAGTATCATTTACCATTCATTTGAGCAAAAATTATTTCCTTAGAAAAAAATTTCTGGATCCTTCATTAAAGCAATGAGGAGAATATAAATGTGGAGACTATAGAGTAACCCGTGTAATAACCCACCCACCTCACCTCAACTTTCACTTAGTTTCTCAATATCCAGTAGGAAAAATATTTAATGTTTGAAATATGATAGACCATGGGACCTTATGGGACTGAACAGGGAAGAGCCAATTTTGACTCCATGTTGGATCTGTTTCTTTGACTGTAACCTTTGCTTTTCATTGCTTTTGTTATTATAATCGTACATAATGGCCTGCCTCAGGGAACCCTGCCCCACTGCCTGAATGGTAAACTAAAGTGCCTTTGTTCAGCTCACAGGGAGACAATCTGACCCTGCCCACCTGTGAATGGCTGCAGAAAAGAAGAAATGAACACATCCCCTTGCTGATGCAAGCCATTGAGGAGATGTTTTGCAAGATAAATGGCCATTTTACTTTACTTCCTCACCTCCTCCCCCTTTCTGTTCTATAAAAGAAACTGGCATCCTGACCCCAGTAAGATGGTTTTTTGGAGACATTAGTCTGCCATTTTCTCGATCTGCCAGCTTTCTGAATAAAGTCCTATTTCTTGCCTCAAAATCTTGTCTCCCGATTTATTGGCCTGTCGTGCAGCAAGCAGAGTGAGTTTGGACTGGGTAACAGGGCAATGTAATAACCCCATGGAAATTTGTTGTTTGGTTCCATTAGTGCTACATGCAAGATAACAGAACACACCACCAAGATATCAATGGAGCACAGTGAACACATGAGGCTCCCTTTCAACCTGCCACCTCCATGTCAGCTTGTAGGCTTCCCCTGTATGACCACCATTTTAATTGCTCAAAGCTTCTGCAAAAATGACTATCAAGCTAAAAAAAGTAATAAATTATTGTTATTGTGTGTCATGCACCACTCTAAGTACTTTACACAAATAAGTGTTAAAAAATCAACCCAAAGAGGTATGTACCATTATTATTCCAATATGGTAGTTAAAATTATAAGATGCACCCTGTAATTCTCTTCTCCTGGTACCTAGCTCCTTTCATTGAGTACAGTTGGAACCTGCAGCTTGCCTCTAACCCATAGAATAGGGCAAAGGTGAAGGAATTTTGCAGGTGAAATTAAGGTCCCTAATCAGTTGATGTTGAGTTGATGAAAAGGGAGACTGTCCTAGGTGGGCCTGACCTTATCAGGTGAGCCCTTTAAAAGATGGCCATGCTTTTCCTGAGAGAAGAGACTGGAGGTAGGAGGGACTCTCTCTTCTTGCTTTGAAGCAGCCATCTGTGTACTGCCTGTGGGGAGAGGCAGTCTTAAGGTCTGAGGATTTCAGTCTTACAACCTCAAGAAAATGAATTCTGCCAACCACTTGAATAAACTTTGAAGAGAATAGTGCCTGATCAACACCACTGGATTTGTGGTAACTTGTTACATAGCAATAGATAATTAATACTGTAAGGAATGGCACCAAAAATGGAGGAGAGCTTAAACAAGATTTATTTGGGAACGCTCCCAGGCGAGGTTCACTGGTCCGAGAGAAAGGGGCCAGAGAAGTCGCACCCGGGTGTGGGCGCGAACAAAATTTATAGGGGTGGACGCAGGGGAGGTGCTTGCTGTGTGAAGCAGCCCTTTTTAGGTAATCTCTCGGGTGTTGAGGCAATGTCAGGTGTCGGTTGCATCAGCCACTTTGGCGGGGGTTCCGTCTGGCTCCCTGGGCCCTTCCCCGGACCTGCTGGCCTTACAAATACATCCCATTTTACAGACAAGGGAACCAAAAAATAACTTGCACTTCAATTCAGCTAGTTCAATGGGAAACCACAAATCAATCCCAGGCAGCCTGAATCCAGAGCTGCATAAGTAATCACTTTGCTGGGATTTCTTTGAAAAATTGATCAGAACTCACAGGCAACAGAAGCAGTCATATCAAATATATGGCATTGAATGTATAATGTATATTAAAAACTGTGTATTAAATAATAGTCTTCCAATAAAACCAATTTATTTTGAGCAGAAATGGACTCATTTTCTAAAAATTTGTTTTGAGCAGTTAAGGTTTTTCTGATTGCAGACTATTGAAATTTAAAGTAGAATATTCTGTAAATTATTGATAATGGTAAATGGAATATTGCTGCCATATCAGTAAACAAAGGGTGTCACAGCCATCAACAATTGCAGCTACCACTGATGTGAGCTGGTGAGCCCGAGGGAACTCAGGAAGGAAAGAAGACCTGCCATCTAGCAGCCATCAGATTGCGGCCACTCCCCACGGTGAGCCCTGAGGAAACTTAGGATAGAAAACACAGGATACTGGCCCCAGAGAGCTGAGGTGCATATCAAAGGAATGATTTCAGTAAGCCCAGACTCTTGCATCTTCCCATAAATAGAAAGGCACTAAATTCCTTAACTTGAATTATCTGGTTTCTTTAATTAACAATAATCTTTTGATGTTTAGACTACCTGCCCTTTGTTTCAAAACTCCTCTATATCCTGGCTCCCCAACACGCCTCCTCCTTGGAGCAGTTCTCTCAGGGTTGCTTGAGATGCTGCCTCTGGAGCTTGAAGTCCTAAAAATTCCTGCCAAATAAAACATAACTCTCAGCTTTTAGGTTGTGAATTTTGTTTTGGTCGACACTAATTAAATTGTATAATTAAAACTTCTTTTCCTCAAAATGCTTTTATTTTCTACATAGAAAGCCTCATTTGACATTTTTAATAAAATTAAAACTTCTGCTTAAAATTATATTTTATATAATAAAATGGAAATCTAACTTTCAAAGTAGAAATATTTATGGTAGAGTCTGCAATGTTAAGGCACAAAGTGGCTTCTTTAGGAATGAGTTGACTACCATAATAGTATTTTTAAATAGTAAACTTTTCAAAAGGAGTTTGAGTTTCACAAGGGATTGTTCTTGACATGTAAAATTTCTTTGTATTTAAAAACTGAGAGACCTATTTTTAAGTCCTTTGGTGTGGTAACTAAAGAGTTAGTTAAAATTAAATGGTCTATTGTAAACTGATAGGCTATGAGTGATTTTACTTCAACTATAAATTGCTTTCTTGTGAGTTAATATCTAAATAATATTTTTGTGTAAAGCTGTAAATTAAAGCAAACCATTCTGATTTATGTGACAATGATGGTTAGTGAATCTTGAAAAAAATCTAATGTTTCAAGGACTTTACCCCTAGGATGGTTAGGATGATAAGCCCACTAACCTGGCAAAATAACTCAAACTCGGCACAAATGTTTAAATATAATGCACATGTGTCTAAAGCCATGCTCTATTTTCAGTCAACTACTGACTTAAAATGCCCTTGATAAGCCATTAACCTCAGTTCCACTTGCAATAAAATACTAATTAATCACTTATGGAGTACCTCATTACCTGTACAATTGAAGTAGTCACTGTAAACCAGTCACTGAATGAATAGTAACAGGAAGACAGTGGGTAACTCAAGCACAAAGGCAGATATTGTAGGAACCCAATTAGATGCCCCTGAGATGCTGGTGGAGGGAGGCAAGATGATGATCCTATGCCTTGATATTCTGCTTAGCAAAGTAATAACCCAGTCTTTCTTGAATATTCGCTCTCTCCATAGCGTAGTATTTGGCTGCTCTTGGCCCTGCCTCATTGGATGGGTGACGATTGCATAAACTACTTGTTCAATTAGTTTATGACCTGAAGATTCCATCACAACCACCCAAAATAAAGCATTTCGTGAATTCTAGATTATTAAGCATGTTTGATGTTAAAGATTTCCACTCACCTTCACTTTCTTTCCCCTTAACGCTTCCTCCTCCTTTTTACCTACTCACTCATCTGCTCCCGACCCCTAATTTCTGAGAGAATGTTCTTTTGTGACCATGGCCTTAGGCTATGCATGAGTAGTGAATAAAGAAATAAATCCTGAAGTTGAATGAATGGTGAAGACGTTTCTGGATAGGACTCATATGTACATTGACCCACTTCTTGACTTCCATGTTCAGTTGTGACAAATCAGAGGAAGTCTTTGATCCATTTCATCTCCTCATCTGCGAAACAGGCTTATGGCCTTGACTCCTTTTTAAGCATTTCTAACGCCTTGGAGATGTTGCTGTGGATGATAACTTGGACTCCAGCCAGGTCTCTCTCATTTCATACTTCCAGTCAATATGAACTCCAACTGAAAAATGACATAGTGCCGTTTTAAAACAGAGCGATGCACATTTGCAAAGCCAAAGGCAGAGATAAAGTAAGATTATGCAAAAGCGTCTCTGGTTCTCAAGCAGGTACTTACACAATTGCGTTATCAAATGAACCTGCTCTCAAGGGCTTAGCCTAGAAAATAAACGGCTTGCATAAATTCTAGAGCAGTATAGCTCCTCATGTGACTTTCCCTTTTTTAGAAAAAGACAAATCCTGGAGGTTTCAGCAGAGATACCAGAATTCACACTGCTGTCTCTGAAGCAGATTTAACATAAAAAGCCTTTGTACTAAATAAACCCACCTTATCATTATTATTATTTTTGCCTGTAGGCTTCTACATTTCTCCTATTCATCACTGGCATAAAATTATGTCAATTATTTTATAGTTTACTGTTTTTGTATTTACAGTATAACATGCATTTTAATTTGATTTATTCAACAGTGAAAGTAACAGAAGTCTCAGTGTTCCAGGCCAAAGATTCACCAAAGATTGCCTCTCTATGAAGTCTGCTTCCTTCACAAGGCTGCCTTACTTGTTTCACAGTGATTCTCAAGCATTAGTGTGTGTGTGAAAAAAAAATTACCTGGGGGGCTTGTTAAAATACTGATTACTGAACCTCATGCCCAAAGTTCTGCTTTATTCTTTTGGGGATGGGGCTCAAGAATTTACGTTTATATCAAATTTCCAGATGCTGCTTGTCTGACATGAAATTGAGAACCACTGCTACATTAATTTTGCTGCATTTTTACCAAGTAATTTTTTTTTTTTTTTTTTGCGGTACGCGGGCCTCTCACTGTTGTGGCCTCTCCTTTTGCAGAGCACAGGCTCCGGACGCGCAGGCTCAGCGGCCATGGCTCACGGGCCCAGCCACTCCACGGCATGTGGGATCTTCCCGGACCGGGGCACGAACCCATGTCCCCTGCATTGGCAGGCGGACTCTCAACCACTGCGCCACCAGGGAAGCCCACCAGGTAATTTTTTAGAAAAAACAAAATCTATTCAATAGTACATTGACTATCAAATCTATTTTTAAAAAGATTATCCTATGTGGAGGAGAATTACTCTTGCAATATGACCTAGTAATAATAATAGCTAATATTTATTTTAAAATTACTATCTATCCCAGAAAGATATCTGTACCCCCTGTGTTCATTGCAGCATTATATTTCCAGCACCCAAGACATGGAAACAACCTACACACACACACATACACACATACATAATGAAATATCATTCAGCCATGAAAGAAGGAAATTGTGCTGTTTTCAACAACATAGATGCACCTTGAAGGAATTATGTTAAATGAAATATCTGACAAAGCCAAATACTATATTATCTTATTTACACGTGGAATCTAAAGAAACCCAAATTCATAGATACATAGAATGGATTGGTGGTTGCCAGTGGCAGGGTTGGGGGGGCAAAATGGGTGAAGGGGGTCAAAATGTACAGACTTTCTGTTACAAGATAAATAAGTCCTGGGGATGTAATCTACAGCATGGTGACTATATTTAACAATATTTTATTGTATACTGACATTTGATAGTTGCTAAGAGAGTAGATCTTACTAGATCTTACAAGTTCTCACCATAAGAAAAAAATGTAACTGTGTGAAGATGGATGTTGGCTAAACTTATTGTGGTAATCAGTTTGCAATATATACTTATATCAAATCATATTGCACAGCTAAAAAAATCCAATGCTATACACCAATTATATCTTGAAAAAATTACCACCTGCTCTGCATGTCTGTATTCATTTAATTATCACAATAATTCTATGGGGTTAGTACTATTATCTGACTTATAGATGAGGAAAGTATACCATAGAGGGTTTAAGGCCACACAGTTAGGAAGTGGTGGATTGGAGATTTGAACCTGATTATTGTTATATATTATAGTTATATTATTATAATATGTTATTATAACTCCAAAGTTCCCACTTTTAACTACTAGACTATCGCCATGGACTGAATTATGTCCCCCTAAAATTGATATGTTGAATTCCTAACCCCCAAAGTACTATATTTCAAGACAGGACTTTTAGGAGTTAATTAAGGCTAAACAAGGTCATATGGGTAGAGCCCTAATCAGACAGGTTGGTGCCTTTATAAGAAGAGGGACAGAGATCTTTCTTACTCTCCCCAAGCACAGGACTGTGAGGCAGAGAGACCAATATACCAGCATCCTGATCTCAGACTTCCAGCCTCCAGACTTGTGAGAAATAAATTTCTATTTTTTAAACCACCCAATCTATGGTAACTTGTTATGGCAGCCCAATCCAAGACAACTATTTTGCCCTAAAATATGGGTTATAATCTAATCTGTGCTTCAAAATTTTATTTTTTGTAACCTTCTTGAATGGTATTCATATTTCTCACTTCTATATATTTGTCTTCAATTAAGTAAGGCAAAACACACAGCATTCTCATTCATAAGAAAAGCCTGTGCTAACATCCATGGCTTCCTCCACCCCTTTGAGGTGTGAGTATCTGGGTAACAAAGGCATTAGCGAACATTTTAATCTGGTACTTCTGGAAAAAGAGAGGAAAAGATATTATTAGATTCATTTCTTCTCTAGCACATCACTTCACTATGAATTTCATTGCCATTTCTGCTGTAATTTAAATCACACTCGTTGGTTGGCACAGAACTGCTCGGTGGTTCAAATGGATTTTGAACTTCAAAGTGATGCCTTGGTTTAGGTAAATTTATTCAGATGATTCAAAACTCTAAGTGCTCCTTAGGTTGTTCAGAATTGGAAAGAAGTTCCCAAAGAAAACAGAACCGATTAATGAAATAGCAGAATGGCAGTTAATAAGTAGGTGTCCTACACTTAACTGGGGTAGAAAGGGAAGAAAATGAAAACATTTATGAAATATAGATAGAAATGGCTTGTGGCACTACAAATTAATCTGAAAACAGCATTAACAAGAAATGTTTGGTTAACATATATATTCTATTATCCATGGATTAAATATATTTTTTCATTAAGGTTTGTCATATCTATAGAAACGTGTGTAAGTGTTGTGTTCAGCTCAGTGAATTTTACACGCAACCTAATATTTAGAGCTTGACTACAGAACACTTCCTATTCAATAACCCCAAATACTCCATCTTCTGTCACCACAGATTATTTTTGCTTGTATTTGAACTTCACATAAGTACTCTTATGTCTGGATTCTTTCATTCAACATGATGTCTGTGAGATTTGTCCACATTACATGCAGCAGGTCTTTCCTTTTTAAATTTTCAATGGTTCTGTAGTTTTCAAGTATACAAATGTATCACATTTTACCCATTTCTCTCTAGATGGTATTTCCAGTTTTTAAATGTCATAAAATATTTTGTTTGTTTGCATTTGTTTTTGGTGAGAACATTTAAGTTCATTTATACAATACATGTTATCAACTAGAGTCACCATGTTACACATTAGATCCTCAGATCTTGTTCATCTCTTATTCATCTTATAGCTGAAACTATGTATCCTTTTCACAACATTTCCCTATTTCCCTCACCCACCCAGCCCCTGGTAACTACTTTTCTACTGTTTCTATACACTGGAATATTTTGTTTGTTTTTGTATTTCACATATAAGTAATACCATGCCGTATTTCATTTCCTCTTTCTGACTTATTTCAATTAGTACAATGCCTTCAAAGTCCATCCACATTGTTGCAAATGTCAGAATTTCCTTCCTGCACATGGCTGAATAACACTCCATTGTTATTGTACATACATAATACATATTACACATATGTATACCACATCACTTGGATTGTTTCTGTACCTTGGCTACTGTGAATAACCCCATACAATAAGCATGGGGTGTGGATAATCCTGTTTGCACTTCCTTTGGCTATGTACCCAGAGGTGGGATTGCTGGATCATATAGTAGTTTTATTTTCAATGTTTTGAGGAACCTTCATTCTGTTTTCCATAGTGACTGCACCAATTTACACTCCCACCAATAGTACACCAGTGTTCTCTTCCCTCCACATCCTCAGTAACATTTGCTATTACTTGTCTTCTTGATAACAACCATTTTAACAGGTTTGGGGTGATATCTCATTGTGGTTTTGACTTGCATTTCCCTGATGATTAGTGATGTCGAGCATCTTTTCAGGTACCTGTTGACCATGTGTATGTCTTCGTTGGAAAAAAGAAGAGTATTCATTATGTTAATGTTATACTAACCTTTCTGTTCTGCTTAACTTGCTAAAGCGTAGCAGACTTCAGTATGCATTTGTATTCTCATAGAAATACTATATGATTTCTCAGTTTGGTATCTTCTTGGATGGCTAGGAGGTTTGCTCCATTACTGATTCTGACAGTATCCTAAAAACTGTGAGGTTAAGAAGTTCATATGTTTCTGCCAAATTTCCATATGCAGGAAGGCCACTCCTGGGTTCCTTATAGTGTTGACAGTAAAGCACTATTATTTCAGATTCCACTCAGATAACAGGGAAAGGTGGTAAACTAGAAGGAGCAAGTTAAGAAGACTCTTGAGTTCCATTTGGAATGTTTCCCAGGAAGATTGTAACGGCAAGGTACTCAATGACTTAATGACTTGCCTTTCCCAAGAGGGTGTTCTGCCCCATGTCAAGTGTTCCAGCATGACTCAGAAAATAAATGTACAACTTTGAGATTAGCTAGAATTTTCTTCCTTTTCTTTTTTTTTTTTTTTTGGAATGTGCTGTTCTTGTGAACCATTTAAAAAGTAATGGCTCAAAAGGCATTAAAAACTATAATTCTGGAACACAGTGCCACATGTTTTTTCTTGCTCATTTATCCAGTACTAATCCAGCATGTAAATATTGAGCACCTCCTGCGTGCTGGACACGGTGCTTGCCACTTCTCTAATGCTCCATATATCTTGTGGGGAGCAGCAAACTTGCAAGGTTAAAAATGAAAAACCAAAAATTCAGAGTGTGTAAATGCTGAGAAAGAGAAATAGGGTCATAGAACAAACTCAGTGGAAGTTTATTTTAGGTTGTTTGTTAGGAAAAATACTTTTATGAGGTGACATTTAATTAGTACTCCAAGGACTTCATTAATGAAATAGGCAAAAGATGGAAATATGGTCCCTAGAATCTCTATGTATAAGGAAGGAGAAATTGTCAGTGGAAATGCAAAAAGAAAATGTTGATGCCTTATTTGCAATCCAACAGTGGAAAAGTGACATGTTTCATAGTGGTGGTCCTGAAGCAGCCATAATTATGTTGAGAGGAAAAGATACGGGGGCAAGGAAGCAAACCAATAAATCAGATTCATGAATCATGTCTAAGCAAAATGCTTTCAGTGTGCCTACTGGCACCAGAAACTAAAAGCAAATAGAGTGAAAGCCTACTAAATTTTTTAGAGAATTAGTTTGTTATAGAAATCACAAGTCTAAGCAAAACAACAAAACCTGTAACTATTCCAGCACCAAAACAACTTCAAGGGCCACACTTTTGCATCAGCAAGAGTCGTGCTGTGAAAGTTCTAGAAGCCTCAAAATGTCATGACCCAAAATAACATACCCCCAATGATCACTGCCGTTGTGGTCAAGGAGGAAAATGGACAAGAAAGAACCTTCCGGAAGGTGGATCCAAGAGTCACAGAACAGATTTCTAATCAGGACCTTATGAAAGTAATTTTCAGTTGATTGCTGATTGGCATGTTTCTATTCTGGTGGGAACTCTCACTGGAAATATTTTGTCCTTGCGATTCCACTGCATATTGAGTGTTGATGTCTGTGGAAAAGCAAAGAAAACTTAATAACTTCCCTCTTTTTTTAGTGCACAGATCACTAGATCTGAACCCGAGGGATCAGACTTCACTTCACTTAAGATCCAGCATAAGCTGGTGTAGGAACTGAGTAGAACTATGGATTTTCTTCCTGGGGGGAGAGTCTATAAGTCTATAAGAAGAAGAGAGGCATGGACACTTTGTAGCCAGAAGTGTACCCATTTATTTTATTGATGGCTAAGCTTGATTCTTTTGAAGGTTGTTTGGAATTTTGTTAGGATCTAAAGTAGTCATTGCTCTAGGAGTAGAGTAGCCCCAGCCATAAATTATGGGATTCTGGGGGAGCCTCAGAAGAAGACTAAAGAAACACGACAACTAAATAGACCTGGGATTTTCTTTTGCTATAAAGGATGTTACAGGACAATTAGCAAAATCTGAATAAGGTCTGAGAGTAGGTCATCGTGTTGTATCAATACTATTATCCTGATTTTGAACATAATACTGAAGTTATATAAGAGAACAGCATTTAAAAAATATTTTATTGACATATAGTAGATTTACCATGTTGTGTTCATTTCTGCTGTATAGCAAAGTAATTCAGTTATATATATATGTATATATATATATATTCACCTATACATATATACATTATTTTTCATATTCTTTTCCATCTTATCACAGGATATTGAATATAGTTCCCTGTGCTATACAATAAGACCTTGTTGTTTATCTGTTCTATATATACTAGTTTGCATCTGCTAATCCCCAACTCCCAATTCATTCCTCCCCCATCTCCCCTTCCCCTTGGCAACCACAAGTCTGTTCTCTATGTCTGTGAATCAAGAACAGCCTTTGTTTGATTGTCTTAATTTTTATTGGAATATAGTTGATTTACAATGTCATGTTAGTTTCTGCTGTACAGCAAAGTGAATCAGTTATACATATACATACAGCCACTCTTTTTTAGATTCTTTTCCCATATAGGTCATTACAGAGTATTGAGTAGAATTCCTGTTTTTAGAATATACATACTGACACATTTGAGGATAAAGAGGTATGATGGCTACAAGTTATTCTCAAATAGTTCAGGAAGAAATTATATATAGATAGAGAAAGTAGAATAACATATATGATAAAATATTCTTTTTAGCCTTTGTGAAATCTGAGTGAAGAACATAAAGGAATTTTTTGTATTATCTTGCAACTATTCTGTAAATCTGACATATATCTTAAAAAAATTAGAAAAAGGAGAGTAAGCACAGTCCACTCCACAGCCTTACCGTGAAGGCAGGCAAACTGCCTGCTACATGCTCCAGCTGGGGGGTTGGGAAAACTCCATTCTTTTGAATCCAGATGGAAATATTGTTTAACATATCAGTCTCGACAGTATAATCTGAGTCAAGATTGTTTACAATTTACAGTGACCATAGGATTTTCTTTTACCTCCAAGTCACCAGAAAAGTCATAGATCCTGCCAGAATTTTTTTCCTCCAGCAGAGAAAACTTTCTCCATTGAATACATTTTAAATAGATGGTAGAAGACAAAAATAAAGGTGTGCTTAGATTGCAAAAATAGATAAATAAAATATTGATACAAGGTACATGTCATTTCCAGGTTATGTCACCAGAGTGACCAGATTGGAAATTCTCTCCCAATTTCTGTACAAGTTGATGAACTGTTCAAAAATCATAGTTACTCCTATATCAGTGATCCACAGAGTTTATATCAGGGAATATCAAGTCATTTTCCCCCATGGAAAAATCAAATCCATACTGTGGAAATTTGAGACCTTATTAAAATTAAAGTGTACAGTCCATCAAGCCTGGATCTTTCCAGTAGGTGTTCAGTCAAATATATGTCATCACATATCTTACTAATTTAAGCTGTACTTACACTTCACATTTCTGCAGCTTAATGAAACCAAAACAATCCAAAAAAAGCCTTTTTTCTCAAAATAAAACAAAACAAAAACAAGACAAAACAAAACAAAAACCTCTTCCTGAAATAGAAAAAAGCAGATTCCCATTTATTTTACTTATAAAGAAAGTAACAAAAGCAAAATCTGACTTTTCCAAGAGAGAGTGGGTAAAGTTTGGTGTGAAATCAAATCTCTTCTATCTTTGTTCTTATTCTGATATCTGATTTTGTTCCATTGCAATGTTCTATTTTGAATAATCTATATCCCAGATGGAGTTATCCACTTTTAATCTGTTTACATTCTGGTATATTTAAGTACAGTTTTGAATCTGGGAAGGATGTTTGAGCCATACAGGTATCTTTAAGTAAAAAGGGATTATTTGGGGATGTTGTTTATCTAAACGTAAAAAGCAGATTCATGTTTTAATTAATTACCACAATAGCCATCTGTCCATGTCTTGGATCAAAGCATTCATTTTCATATTAGATAACAAATCTTAATTAGTTAGTTTGCATTCCAATTTTGTTTCATTCTTTTAAGGACTAAGGCAATTAGCACATCAAAAATCCTTAAAATATAGAATGGAAAAATTAGAGCTAGCCCACAGATGATTTTATATAAATTGTGTTATTTACACAACTTTGAGGAATGTCATTTAAAAAATCTCATCTGAAAAATAGGATTACTAACAAAGTCTCGTATGATATTTATAATAAAATGCAGTTTAAAATTAAAAATGTATTCTACAAATCAAATTTGTTTCATTTTTATCAAGCTTTTCTTGACTATATAGTTAAATTCTATCTTAATACTGAGGCAGGACCATGTTATTGATTAGTTACCTATTATTTGCAACAGAAAAGGTGATGAAAGTATTAATGTTGAAAAATTATTTGGAATAATTTAATTGCAAATAGAAAAAAGAAAAGAATAAATGTGCCACTTTTTTTTCCCCCAAAATGATCTGTATATTCACCTTATAGCAATGGAATTCTTTTTCTAATCAAAATATTTGATAGACTGCATCGATGAAAGGGACTGTATAACTATTTATAGTTAAAACATACAAAATTTTATAAATGCAAATTTGGAATAGTCATTTTAAAGTGAGACAATGGAAAAAAACCCAAAGGTCTCTGGATAGACTCAAAACTTTTTAAATAGGATTTTTGATGACAGCACATTCAGTGGTATGCCATCTTGAACATCTGTAATTTATTTTGTGGCTATTGTTATTCGGTTGGTAAAGCATAATATGCCCTGTACTTCAATTAAGATGTGGTGGTAATAGATATTTATAAATAAACATATAGTGGCTGGGGCAAAGTACTGATCCCCTTTATCCTACCAGTGAGTAGTACAGCCAGCCTACATGGTGCTAAGAAAAAAAAATCCTCAGCTGTGAAAAGTAAATAATAATAAATAAATAAATGAACACAAAAGAACTTTTTTTTTTTAACTAGGTGGTGTTCTATCCTTCATCCTCACAATAGGTCTCTAGTGAGCTGAACGGGATGCTAATGAAAATGTCTTGGTTTAGTTTAACCAAGTTTAACCTCCACTCCACACCTAAAGTAAAAATACTTTCAATGAAATCACTTTCATGCCTCCATGACTTTGGAACTCTGCACTCTGATTCTCTCCTCCCTACCTCCACATTGCATATTTCTCAGTTATCTTTGCTGAATCTTCCTTCTCTACCCAGTTTCTAAATGTTTGAGTTTCCCACCTTTGGAAGGGACTACGTCTTGGAGACTTTTTCATTTAAATCCATGCTTTCTTCTAAGGTTATCCCTTTCCGTTTGTCTGATATTAAACATCCCCTCTATGCCCACGATGTCCACACCTTTATCCAGTCCTAGTGTCTCCGTGGCGCCCAAGCCCCTAATCAAGTTCTCTGCCGAAAAGGCAATTTCACCTCCACATGTCAAAAAGAACTCTCCATATTTTCCTCCTCCATACTGTCTGACACCATCCTGGTTTTCCTCTCTTTATATGACTCCACAGTCCAACCAGAAGCTCAAGCACAAACACTGGAGTTCTTATTTATTCTTCTTTCTTGTCTTCTAGTGATAGTCTAACAGTAAAGGCCTCCAATTCTACATCCAAAATATATCTCACACCCATCTTTATCTCTGCTGACACCATGCTAGTCTAAGCCACCTCTCTTCTGGACTGCCTGTTGCTTCCTAACTCATTCTCCACTTACCTGCTGTCAGGATCCTGGCAGAAAAGGGATGGTATGCAATGAGGTGTGAATGTGGTGAAGGAACCAACGAGGAATGATGAAACATGTCTAGGCCAGCACAGTGTCCGAGTGGGCAAGGCAAGAGAGTAGTTACTGGAACCCAGTGCCAGCAGGGACTATAGGAGGCATCCTCCTGGCAGCAGCTGAGGCCTTTGGTAGAGGAACATGGGGGCTGCCAAACCTCAGCTCAGTATGTTGTTGGAGGAAAAATTTCCCCTAACTGATCTCTCCTTGTGAGTCCTTCCACTGGCTGAATCTAAGGGGAATCCAGAAGGCTAGAGGGTCTGATTGATACTGTCTATAACAGTCAGCCTCCCAGGATAGACAAGGAAGAAAGTGGGCAAGGAAAGCCAGAAAATATCCAGCACACTCCACTCCATCCATGTGGAAAACCACATGGTAAGGTGATCTTTTAATAACACCATTTATACCTTGTAAATCAAATATGTAAAACACCCATCACAGCTAGAATGAAAGTCAAGCTTCTCATCAGGTCTCCTCCTGCTTGTCTTTTCATTTAAACCCCTCCCTCCCCCCTCAGTCAATTTCTCTCTTTCTCCCTCCCAGCTCTACTGGTCCAGGACACAGGTAGCTCTGCACTGACTAAAAGTCTTTGCTATTCCTCTTCACTCTGTCCAGAACGCTCTTCATCTTTTTGCAAACCACAAAGAAGGAAGAAAAGAGTCAATACCTCCTGCAACCAATGGTGATTAACTCCTGTGAGGAACAACAAACAGGATGCGGTGGAAAGAGGTCTATTATTATTTTACGTACAGAACTTGGTGAGGGAGTCTTCAGTAAATTGATGTCTAAGTAGAGATCTAGAAGGAAGTTAGAGAGAGAAGCACGCTTACTGAATAGCATTCAAGGCAGAGGGCAAAACAAGTACCAAATGTTGAGGTGCAAGTAGGCTTGTTACACTTGAAAAAATGAAGTGTATGAATGACTGGTCCAGTGGAGGGAGGGGAAACCAAGGAAGATAAGTCAGAGAGAGACCAGGGCCAGACCAGGTAGGGCTTTGCAGGCCATTGTAGAGATATTTGCTTTTGTTGTGAATGAAGTAAGAGGTTGTTGGCAGGTTTTAATCCGGTAGGGTTTTACGACCTGATTTAAATTTTAAATAGATTGCTTTCACAGCTGTGTTGATAATAGGCTACAGGAAGGCAAAGATTGACACTGGGTGACCACATAAGTGCCAAATGCTGGACCCAGGTGACGGATGGTGCTGCGCAGACAAGAAAATTCATGACCGGTATTTGGATTTGGATATGTATTTTGAAAGAGCACACAGGATTTCCTGATGGATTGGATGTGGGATGTGAGAAAAAGATGTCAAGAGTTGCTTCAATGTTTTAGCACCGGATTACAAAGAATACTTGTTTATATACTCTTTCATAGTTTTTCAATTGTTTCACATGAATATATTTCTATCACCAATATGACAGCCAGCATATTAAAATAGAGGGCTTAAAGGGCTTGGCCTCAATTCACTATCAAAGCGTCTGGCAACTCATGGACTAATTATTTGCTAAATGGGTGAATGTGCTTTATTCTTTCTTTTTGATCTCAGCCTTGATGATGCAATAGTCCTGACATATCAGTAGGGCTCTCAGATTACCAATAAACAAAGAAACAAATTTCCAGTTGCTGTACAGAAAAGGTATTGTAATTACCAGCATTTTCAGGCTAAGGGAATTTTCCAGTAGGGAAACCTGAAACCTCTAAAAGTATGACTTTTGTTTCTCCTAGAGCATCCAGTGAAGTACAGGTTCAGAGAAGGTACTCAATTATTATTTGGTTGCATTTAAATGAAGTAGGGAATATTTAGAAGTTTTGAAATCCTTTTGATATATATTCCAGTGAGTTTCTTTGAAATTAAATTTTTTGGCTTCTTTCTGGATCCCTACCTGTGACTCATCCTTGAATTTTAAGTGCTTAACGGGAAACTGATGCACATGTTGCCAAATTGGCATAATTGGTGGATGTAATTGTAATAGATCCAGAGAAATGTATTTATTTAAAAAAAATCACATGGATATTCTTCCGGTAGCAAAAGAGTCTAACAATTTTTATCTGAGAAAGTTCTTGTAGCCTTTAGTGAAACACATGTATGTATCTAAAATTATTTTGAAATATTTCCAATGGCTACTTTGTTGTTTTTAATGTATTTTCTACTTTTGGTGCTATTGTGTATGGAAAACTTTTTAACAATTAAAAAATTCTGTCCCAGAAACCAGCCAGGTGAAAGGGGGAAGGTAAGGCCATAAATAGTGTGTTCAAAGGCCTGGTGGTGAAGGAGCATATGGACCTTGTGGAGCAAAAGAGGTTGAGTGTAGCTGGACAGAACAGCATGAAGAGGCAAGAGGAGGCAAAATGGGCAGATCGTGGAAGAACTTGTGTCCCTTTTGAGACTTCTTGCTTCATCCAAAGGGACTCATCATCATCCTAGGGACTCCTGTCTGATAGGAAAGTGACAGATTCGTTTGCTTGACTGGAAAATTCCTGATCATTTTACAATTCATTTTGCATTACAATAAAGATTCCCTTTAAGAAACAAAACCATTCTGTCCCATCTTTTAAAAAACTATAGTTCTAAAACTACATATATAGTTTTTAAAACTACATTATAGTGATATATGTATTGTTATATATGTACATATAAACTATACACAAATATATAATGTATATTTTAAAATAGTAAATAAATTTTGATAAATATACATGTAAATGAATTTTGATGAATATAATATATGTATAAATGAATATACATATAATGCATTTTATATGTATATTTTAGAATAACATATAATAGAGTAAATGGCTTTATTTTTATGTTAATTATTTCAGAAATTATGTACATGACATTTCAATTTTAATTATACCCAAAAAACTTGATATGTAAATTTGTTTGAATTTAGTTGTATTGAAATGAAATTAATGACTCATCCCAATGTATTTTTTGTTACTCAAAATTACCTCAAGAGTTTTAGTCTAATATAACAATCACATAAGATCCTTAGTATTAAAGTTACATATGGGGCCATTAGTTATATTTAAAATGAATGAATAATAAATACTTGCAATCATATTTCTTTACTATTTTATGAACTATTTTTCTGAGAATATAATGAAAACTAACTTTTGAAATATTCAGTGTGCAATATTTTTCCATTTTAAAAATGCATTTCTTTTCATTACAGAATTTATTCTATTCCTCTTCTCTCACCACTGTATGACAGGAATATATTTAGTTCAATTTATTGTTTATCACTGGTTAAAGGCCTGAGACTTAGCAAAGTTATATGTTAGCCACAAGATTTTTATCCTATGGAGATGCAGATAATTTCTGCCTGATAGAATAGAAAATTCCAAAGGTTATAGATTATGGTCCTTTGAAATTTAACTAGTTTCATATTTAAATAAACAATCTTATTTTGATATTGCTTACTAATATTAAGCTTCTCAAATGCCCTTTGAGAAGTGTGTGTGTTCGTATGTTCCAATAAAACTTTATTTATGAAGGCAGGCAGTGGGCTGGATTTGACCCTTGGGCTATAATTTGCCAACCCTGGCTGCATAGTATTTCATCGTAGCACAAAGTTTTTAACAACCATGTGAAAATATTCAACTACCCCTGCCTAGATTTTCTCCCCTGTTGGCAGGCAGGTGAGGTAATTTGGCCTCTTAGACTGAGGAGCTCCGAAAGTTTTTTTCAGGGGAAAGACATAGGCTAGCTCTGGACCATCGATGACATAGCCACCAAATCTCCAGAACACCTTGGTTCTGGCTTCTGTGTTTTGTCTGCTCTTCTCTCCCCCATTTTAACCAAATTGAAGGCAGTGTCACCTGCCCTCAAGCTTGGAAGTATCTTTGAACCAGTTTTAACATCTTCCTGATTCTTCATCAAATGACCCCATTGGCAGATGAATGGATAAAGAAGATGTGGTATATTTATACAATGAGGTATTACTCAGCCACAGAAAACAAGGAAATAGTGCCATTTGCAGCAACATGGATGGATGAAGAGATTATCATACTAAGTAATGTAAGTCAAAGACAAATTATCATATGATATCACTTATATGTGGAATCTCAAAAATAAATTGATACAAATAAAGTTATGTACAAAACAGAAATAGACCCACAGACATAGAAAACAAACTTATGGTTACCAAAGGGGAAAGGTGGTGGTGACAGGGAGGGATAAATTAGGAGTTTCAGATTAACATATACACACTGCTATATATAAAATAGATAACCATCAAGGACCTACTGTATTATAGTACAGGGAACTATGCTCAATATTCTGTAATAACCTATAAGAGAAAAGAATCTGAAAAAAAATAGATATACATGTATGTATAACAATCATTTTGCTGTACACCTGAAACTAACACAACATTGCAAATCAACTACACTCCAATAAAAAAGAAATTTAAAAAATGACAAATAAAACATATGACATGTTTATTGTACACTTACATGAGACTCATGATCTTACCTATCTAAAATTATCCTTACAGTACAAGGAAAATTGCAACCTTTGAAATGTTATAAAGGCACTGAGGAAAATATATCATGTATAATCTCAACACAAAGACACCACTGTTTATAAAAAGATTTTTTTTCTCTTTTTCTCTGTTATGTAATGGGTTGAAAAGTGTCCTCCCAAAATTTACATACACCTGGAATCTCAGAATGTGACCTTATTTGGAAAGAGGGTCTTCACAGGTTAAGGACCTTGAGATAAAATTATCCTGGATTTTGAGCGGGGCCTACATCCAAAGAGTGGTTTCCTTCTAAGTAGAGATGAAGATACAGAGACACAGGGAAGAAAGTCACGTGAAGGTGGGGGCACACCGGAGATGGCCTGATACAAGCCAACAAAACCAGAAGCCACAGATGCTGGAAGAGACAAGGAAGGATCCTCCCCTGGAGCCTTCAGAGAGAGCATAGTTCTGCCAAAATCTTGACTTTGGACTTCTGGAACTGTGAGAAAATTAATTTCTGTTCTTTTAAGTCTCTGATTTATGGTAATTTCTTGTGGTAGCTCTATGAAACTAATATACTTTCCATTTTGATTATTTTTCTTCCCTTTGTATACATTTCACAGGGAAGACTGAGGGGCTTCCTTATCTGTTAAAAAAAAATAGTAATAATCCTCCATACCTTAACATAGCCACTTTTCACATTTAAAAATGACCTTCACCGATCTTCTTCAGATAACATATTACATAGCCAGGCTTAGGATTGTGAATTCACATGTAATCATCAGTTTTTCTCTCTTTTTAAAAATTAAATAATGAGCTTTCCCCAGTAGTATTAAAAACTTTTGTTTAATATTATTTTTTAATCTCTATAAATTAATCCCTCCTATAAAGAGACTTTAATTTCTTTAGATCACTCCCTAGTTTTGGAAATTCAAATTTTTGAGTTATTTTCTCTTTTAAATAATGCTGTGTACATCAACATTTGTCTCCCTATTTCTGTAAAAGGGGTATTTAGAGAAGTGGAAAACACCCAGTCAAGAAGTAGGGATATTATTTTTGTCTCATGGTTCATAATGAAAAATTGTTCCCTCATAGATACCCAAGAGCATTCAATATTAGCATTTTAATTGCCAATTTATATTATGAAAAAGAAAATTGTGTTACTTAAATATGCACTTTAAAATTATTAGCAAACTTTAATCATTGCAAAACACTTTAATGTGTTTTGCAATGATTAAAGTTTAATGGTTAATACCATTTGTATAGGCTATTTTCCAAATTTATCAGCTCGTGTCCCTCGCCCATTTATGATCTGGGGTTTGTAGAGGTCTGCTGCCCTAACAAAGTATCAGAGACCAGGTAGATTACAGAGCAGAAATTACTGACTCACAGTTCTGGAGGCTAGAAGTCTGAGATCCAGGTGTTGGCAGGGTTGGTTCCTGAGGGCAGTGAGGGAGAGTCTATTCCAGACCTGTCTCCTCTCTTCTGGGGGTTTGCTGGCAATCTTGGCTTATAGCTACACTGCCTGGATCTGTGCCTACACATTAATAAGGCATTCTTGTATGCACATCTGTCTCTGTGGCCAAATTTCCCCTTTTATAGAGACACCAGTAATACTGGATTAGGACCCACCCTAATGATCTTACATTTTAACTTGATTACCTCTGTAAAGACCCCATGTCCAAATAAAAGCCACATTCTGAGTTCATAGGAATTAGAACTGCAACACATCTTTTTCAGAGGGACACAATTCAACTCAGAAGAGTGTCTCTGTTTTTCTTTTCTTTATAAATATTAAAGGTATTAAATATCTACGGTGTTTTTACAAATATATTTTCCAGACTTGTTGCTTGAGTTTTATTCTCTTCATGAGTGGCAATTAGTTTGTTTTTATTCTTTCTTCTGCTATCTTGTTTGTATATATTGCATACATACATCTTGTTGGTATATACTGCATAGTGTTTCTACACTCAGAGATGTTTTATATTTTTGTGTGGTCAAATTCACTTATTTTTTCTTGTTTTACCAATTGTTCTTAAAATTAGAAATTCTTTATACAGAGATTGAAAATTAGCAATTTCTGTTTCCTACTTTTAAAACAAAATTTTAGTTTTTTCACATTCAAAATGTCCTCTTCTGTTCATCTGGAATTTCTTTGAGGCCCTTTTTAAAGATGGCTTTCCTGAGCCATTTTCATACATGAAAACTTGTACAAAGCAATTCATTTTGTCCACATGCTGTACAGAATCTTAATGCTCTTAAGTTAAAATTTTTGTTTTGCTCTTAAGTTAAAATTTTTGTTTTGCTCTTAAGTTAAAATTTTTGTTTTGCCCAGTGACAAATATTTTTTCCCCTTGTCCTAGATTGTATTTGTTTTAGTCTATATTTCAACCATTTTTATATGAAGAGTCTTATATGGGAGTCTTTTATCTATCACCATTTAGGTGTGTGACTTTGAGTAAGATATTTCACTTTGGATTTTGGTTTCTTTATTTGTAAAATAAAGACATTGATTAGTATTTTCATTGAATTATCTCTCAAGACCTGAAATTCTGTGTTTCTACCCAGTCAGCCTTATGTAATGGAGATGATGCAATTATTTGTAGCCAAATAAAGAAGGAGGGTATTGCATATTATAAAGGGTGAAGTCTGAGGCTAACAGTTGTCTGTTTTCAGAAAATATCTTTTTTTTTCTTTTAGAGCCTCAGTTTCTTCCAATTTAATATAAGTGGAGTTGTTTAGAACATTATGATTTGAGCAACTTAGGAGTATTAGTGGAAAACATAGGGAAAAGGAGATATTGGCAGCATCGAATGCTTCAATGATCACTATGGAATTGTTGATGGAAGAATGAAAGAGGTGGACAAAGGAAGGAAAATCACCTTTCAGTATTTTAAGGGTTGCATTCATATTTCAACTAATAGACTTAATGATCGGTATTGTGTTTTATGTTGGCATATTTATCATCAACATATTTCTCCTACTGTGTGACAGAGTTGGCCAAATATAAGCAAGAATAAAGGAAATTCAGGTTATGCCCTGTCTGTCAGAAAAGCTACCAGCAATTATGAAATTAAAAATTCATACTGCATAGATTCCCTCCAGTTACTGAAGGAGGATGCAACAGATTAAAAGATAAATTATCTAAATGGACATTCATTCTTATCTTTGCCTTGTCACCATTAAAACCAGAATCCCACCTTAAGAAGAACCTTCTGGGCTCTTCTAGGAGCAGGACTTCAGCATCATGGCTGTGTCACTGGATGCCCATCCTAAGTCACAGCCTGCAATGGAGCCAACACTATGTTCTCCCCTCTGTGCTTCCCTCACGAAAGGGGTGAGTCCGTGGAAAGCCCGTAAAATAAATACAAGCAAATGAAAGAAAGCTGGGTACTTATAATTTGATAGGCTTTCTTCTTTCCCATTTTCATTTCCAATTAGCTCTAAAATATTATTTGTGAAATTATTTTGTTTATTTTTTATCTACTCATATGAAGCGAGGGAGGGGGAGAAGACTGGGGAAATCAAGTAATACCTGTTTTGCTCCTTTGTCTCTCTGTGTACATGACCTTTTCCTTAATCAGCACGAGATCCATTATTTCTCATGGCTGATGGGTTGCGGGTAGACTAAGATTTATCCCAGCAAAAATGAAAAGAGAAAGAAATCATCCATATTCCGTTTCAGACACCCCAAAACAGATTTTCAAAACTTGCGTGAGAAAATCAGCTCGGATTCCATGGTGTATGAGTATGACTTCTCCTCTATCAAGTCAAGACATAGATGTAGAACATAGAATTTTATGTAAGGGAGGTTATAAAGTAAGTCAAAAAGTAAGTCAAATCCTGGTCTGAATGGATTGAGGAAATGGAAACTAGATTACATGTTGTGATTTCACCATTTGGGTGAAACGATGAGATGGTGGTCTTTAGAAACCTATAGCTTGTTAAAGGTGATTTGAGAAGCACCCTTCTGTATGTTTCTCTGGGGACCACAACCTCGAGGAGAAGCTCCAGTCGGGAGTCCGTTCCACTGTGTGCAGGAACTTCGTGGCATCGGTGAAAGGCAGCCACTGGAGAGAATCCTAAGCCTCGCTCCCGCTACCCCTCGGCTGTTGTGCGCTGTGAAAAGGGAAGCCAAGGCATCGGCCTCCCCTGATACATGTGGAGGGACTTAGCAATGGCTGGTGGAGCAGAGGCTTGGGGTTGAAGCAAAGAGAACAAATTGAGCGCAAGGATCCCTGCCATGGGGTCAGCAGGTTCCAACAGCACGTGGGGCCTTTCACCCCAGTTCACGCTCAGAGCTGCGCCGCTCAGGAAGACACGGCAGACATAAGAGGCCTCCATCCCTACTGCGGCTACAAGTTCACATCAGCCGCACCCGGGGTGGGGCAGGGAGGGGTGGGATTGCAGCGTTTGGTTTTGTGGTGCTTGAAACTTAACTTTTGAAACTTTACCGAAAAAATAAGAAAAAAAAAATTACAAGTAAAAAAATTAAGAATGAAAATGAACGTGCATATTCAGAATGGAAAAGAACATACAAAAGAACGTTTAAATTTTCAAAAGTTATCAAATGCTCTAAAAAATGTATAGGAGGAAAAAGATATAACTAATTATTATTCATGAGCTTCCTGACTCACCTTTATCATACTTTTCATCCCTACATTATTCCCTGCTTATATTTTAACTGCTTCTTGATATGATGGGTTTTAGTACCCCTCCATAGAAAGATTAGGAAAGTAACTTTCCTCTGGCATGGTTAATAGTAATTGGCTTTTAAAAAATCATCAATTTACAATTAATTTCTTAAAAAATAGTATCAGTTGCAAAAAAGTTCCTTTCGGTTTCACAACTTATAATTAGTAATGCCATGTACGTTTTTCACCTTGGCTGTCAAATCTGGAAAAGCCTTTGTCAAGCTTCTGTCGTACGTGTGCTTTGACATTTCAGGACATTTCAGGTCTCCTTAAATACTCTTTAAACTGACTACATTATTCCTAGAAACATTTCAAGACTGCCAGCAATAATTTAACTTACAGAGAAATGACTGCCAACTACAAAAGTAGATTACTCTAAATTTAGACTATATGGATTCCTTGTTAAATGTCCCCATAAGCTGATTCCAAAACTCCCATGGCTGTGCCAATGCCACCAAACAAGAGGGGATCTGTGACAGAGGAAATCAGAATGGAAAGAGCCAGTGGTCTTCACCAGTTGTGGTTAATATCTATTAATATTGCAAACTCCATTAAAATGTATCACCCTGTGAGTAGATTCCAGAGCCCTGGATGGGACCCGAGCAGGTGAGCAACTCGGGGGCTTAAGATTTTTCACAGTCTCCTTGGGTCTGGCTTGGAGAGGAGCCCCCAGATATACAGAGAAGCAGGGGAAGAGGTAGATCTGAGAGAGCCAAATGACCCAAAAGAGAACATGTAAGTTTAAAATACTTTCAATTTATTATAACGAAACGATGTTATCATATTAAAACAAATTTACTGTTTTCTGCCTTGCTTCCACCACCCAGCTACCCAGGAGGTGGGGGCTCATGTGAACATCATACCTGTTAATTGAAAATAAAGGAGCTGTGTTTTCTTTCTGCTCCTGAATATAATATGAATAAACGTAGGACATTACTACATGTGGTTTTCAAGTTAATATCTATTTACTTTTAATGTAATCATAATATTTAATTACACTATCCAACAGTTTTTGAATTTTATCATTGTATTTGTTTCTTATTATTAGACCTATAGGAGAAAAGCTTTAAATTGCTCAATCAGAATTTCTTAATATTATTCTAAGGTCAACCTCAAGGGCTAGTGCCAAATAACACACCAGAAGTGTGACGGGAACTGACCTATAAGGTTCTACGTGCAGAAATTCTAACAGTCCACTGTCCTTTGCAGCTACTTAAGCCATGATTTTTTTAAACCCAAGTGTGCAATCAGGCATAAATTCATAATGTAGATCGAGTTGTTTTTCCAACTTCTCTCTTTGCCACTCTGAACTTATTTGTGCCCGTGGACCTGACATGTAGGTTAGACTCCAAAATACAAAGATGAGCTAGTAAAATCACATTCATGAATCCTCAGAAGGCTTCAAATTGGGTTGCTGACTTAGCACAGTCCCTTTTCTGATACAGGAGGAAAAGAAGCCAATGGACTCAGTCAACAAGCACTGAGTACTCCTTGTGTACTCCTCTTTATTGAGCATCTACTCCCCTCAGTGAGGCTAGAATTGCAAGTACTTTTATTCTCTTTGGACAGAGTATGATGTTCAGGTAAGGCTTTCTAGGCAGGTATTATCTAGGTTGAGATGTGAGGTATTAGGTCATAGGAGAGTGGGTGACACATTGCAAAAGCATGGGGATGAGAGCATGGTGCATTTTCAGTGTAGAAAGAAAACTCCACTTGGACTGTGAGGCAGACATTACACTTGGAGGCAAGGATGGGGGAACAAGTTCAGGGATGGATATTTTACAAGGGAGGATGTCTGGACTGGTTGTTGGAAAGTTAGTCCTTCTACCCTTAAGGGACTTAAACACCTAGGTACTTAAGGAGAAAACAGACTAATAGTTCTGTCTTGCCACTTGGTTATTAGAATCTGCCTTTACCTTTACTTTGAGAATCCAACGGTTTTACCTGTAGAGAGTTAAAAGGAAATGGTGAGGATTCTTCTTTCCATGAATGCTAATTTCCCTCGATCTTGGTGATTTACATAGCTTGTATAGCATTTAGACAAGCTAATATTTTGCAGAAATGAGACATAAAAACATTTACCAAAGCCTATCTTGGGCTAGACATTTTCACTTATGTTATCTCATAATCCTCACAGATAATACTCAGAATTATTATGGGCTTTTCTAGATTAAAAAAGAAGCTTAAATAGCTTGGGCAGGAGGTAAACAAGCTCATAAGAGGAGAGTCAGAATTTGAACACAAGTCATCTGTATTTACCTGTCTAACAATGAAAAATGCAAATTTTGACTGAATTTGAATTTAGGCTAATACCATAAAGCAAGTCCCTACTACTTAATCTTTTGGTGTTTTAAATGCACATGTTTATGTACTGCAAAGTATCCATAATAATGTATTGCTAGTTTAATAATTTTCATTTTGACTGCACAACCTCAAATTCAAAAAAAAATCTTAACTAGGGAAAAATGTATTATGTATACAAGGCTGAGTCCAAGATTTCCAATTATTTTCATGCGGACTTCACTCTGTCTTCAGAACAATCAATTAGACTCTTGCCTCCTGATGTGAATATCTGAATACAAATTAGGAACGAGGGGTATATCCACAACATCAGAGTATAGATCAAAATCATTCCCCAAGTTAGTTCGTAATGTTCCATTTAGGGGATAGTTATAACCAGGGGAAACATTACATGTGCTCATGGTAACAATGAGAAAAACCTAGAATCATTTCTGGAAAACCATAATTTATAAATCTGGAGATATTTCAGAGGTAGTCTAAGGTTCTCAGGTAAATGGTATGATATAATATTTAAATGTGTATGTTAAGGAATTCTCACAAGATGTATGTCATTGTGACCTACTTTTTTAATCAACGGGGAGTTACACATTTCAAATAAGAGAAATATAAGACTATTAATAAAATTCAGTGACGTAGTGTACATAAAGCAAGTGGCCTCATGCCTGGCACACAGTTGTCACAGTAGAGTTAGTTTCCCTCTAGTATAGCAGATGGGGAAAGCAAGAGTTAAAAAATCAACTAAAATAAAATGAGTTTTAGTTATAGAATGAGTTTAGCTGAGACTTTAAGTAGAGTTCTATTCAGATGAAGATGATCACTTAAAGTTCAGACGTATCTTACACTTACTTTATTTTCCTTAATCATTAAAGACTGCTTGGAGAAATATTAGCCATAAACATTTAAGACCTGGTTAATATTTTGCTCTCTTCTTATGTTTATTTCTTTTTACATACCCCTGATTTAAAAGGTGATCAAGGTTAAAGGGCTTTCTTTTGACTTTTCACCATCTTTTAAGCTATCCAAAGTCAATTAATGCAGTGAGTATAGATAGGTTTATCTATTGTACGATACTGGAGACTGTGTTTCTTCATCTGTACTATGGAGACATTACTACTTCTATGCTGATTAAATATGCAACACACTTAGTAAGTTGACTGGCATGAAACAGGCATTCTCCAAATGGCTGCTGTTGATGCTTTGGAGTGATTCAGAAATAAAGTCTAAAGCACATTTGAAATCCACTGTATTCTTCTAGTAAGTATTGTTTTAATAAAAAACAGCTGAGGATCATGCCACTGGGTTGAATAAAAGTAACCATGCTGGCCTAGCCACAAATGATGGGATCAAGGACTATAGTATCTGATTCAGACATGTCCCCTGGCATCTGCACTTGGAAAAGGCCAATTCCTCCTGACATGGCCAAGATGAAGCTCTGCTTAGTGATATGCTCCATACTGAACAGTGAAAAAATTATCACTCTTAGAATATATAATTACTAAATAAACAAAGAGGAGGCAGACCATTTGATTTAGCTCTGAATAGTCTGGTGCAGAAAATCACTAAGATAATATTTGCTCTTATAAAAACTGAAACCCAAACCCAGAACAACAAGCATGGCTACAGAGACATAGAAACACATTTTTTGTGGCAGAAGAGGAAAATGTCATGTCCTGGGACTTGCAGGAGTCCTTAGGATGGACTGCCAAGTGAGGATTCTTGGCTTTGTGCAGGAAAGAATTCAAGAGCAAACCAGAGTAAAGGGAAAGCAAGTTTATTTAGAGAGATACACATTCCATAGGCAGAATGCAGACCATTTCAGAAAGTGAGAGTGGCCCCAGGGCATGGGTTCACAGATTTTTATAGGGTAAGTAATTTCATAGGTTAAGGAGTGGGGGGAGTATTCTTGCTATTTCAGGGTAGGGTGGGGGATTTCCCAGGAATTGGGTCACTGCCCAGTTTTTGGCCTTTTATGGTCCTCCTCAGGACACTCAAGGCATAAGGGGGAGTGATTTTTAGTATTATAATGAAGATATAATGAACTAAGTGTCAATGACAAGACTATTCTCAAAGCCACCTTGGTTTCAGCTTGTTCCAGCCAGTCTTTATCACATCCCAATAGCTGTGCCCCTTCTTCATTATCTAGTGTTTGTGTCTTGCCCCTTTCCCTCCTGTCTCATTTTGAGCACTCTTATAATAAATGTCCTATACCAGAGGCACCTAGGTTTTGTCTCTTCCTCCCAGTCCTTTTGTAAGCTACTGATGCCTGGTAGTGAGGTTTTCAGGAATAGACTTCAGACTTGACACGGATTTGGGTGGAGCAAAATGGGGAGCATTAGGTCCTCCCATGTAGTAATGGGAAACTAAGCATTTGGGTATGGGGAATAAATTAGAAATTAAGGTATCAACCCCTTCTGCTATTGTTTGAGGATGACACATGTAATGAAATCATGACTTCAGGCCATGAACTTGGCACCACACTAGGTTATTTTGGAGGGATTGTGATATGGAAGAATAACAGGGTAAATAGGCAATTCTGGTGACCCTCCGTGCTCTACATAGAAATAGCAATATACTCAGATATTCTGATTCTAGACAACTAACAAAACTGAGTTCCATATTTTGTCAAAATACTGAGTTACTTACCCATGACTACCTCTCTGTTTCTATGTTTGTAAGGATATTTTTGGCCAAAGATTAAAATGTCAGGTACTCATTTTGGCTGCTCTATCTATGAGAAGGTTATGACCAGGCATCCTAGCCCATTGTAGCCAGAACCTGGTTTGGGAATTGAAGGGCTGTCTGCTTGACCTATGGAAAGTGTTTTCATCCATAATAGAAATGTTGAATAAATATCCTTTTCCTTGGACCAGATGCATTATTGGCTATTGTGATGCTTGGAACTGCAGTAGGCATATTATGACCGGGAGAGGCAAGAGGAAAGCTGAGCCATCATGCAGAGTATGGTAGAAATGGAAGGGCCTCAGTCCCTGATGATGTGGAGATCTTGGAACAACACCAAAATTCCTTACTACAGATTTTTTTTGTATAAGAAAATAGTGTATCCTTATCGAAGTCCATTGAGGTAGGTCTATTTTTCTTTGGCTCAAAGATGTCCTAACTGCTACAATTATGTGACTCTGTAGAAGGAAACACATTCAGCTTGAATTCAGTACTTTCACAGCTGTATGCCTGGCAGTGCAATGGTGTAGGCACATAGAAAGATGTAAGGAAAAGGTGAAATCCCAGTTGCATTAACTTTTCATAGTTAAAATCAGGGTTCTGAGGGGAAAGAGTCAATATGGTGGAATAGGAGGACATGGAATTCATCTCTCCTCACAAGTACATCAAGAATACATCTATATTGGGCTTCCCTGGTGGTGCAGTGGTTGAGAACCCTCCTGCCAATGCAGGGGACATGGGTTTGAGCCCTGGTCTGGGAAGATCCCACATGCCGTGGAGCAACTAAGCCAGTGCACCATGGCTACTGAGCCTGCACTCTGGAGCCTGTGAGCCATGGCAACTGAAGCCCACACACCTAGAGCTGGTGCTCCACAGGAGAAGTTGCTGCAGTGAGAAGCCTGCGCACCGCAACAAAGAGTGGCCCCTGCTCACCACAACTAGAGAGAGCCTGCACACAGCAATGAAGACCCAATGCAACCATAAAAAAAAATTAATTAATTAAAAAAAAAAGAATACATCTATAAATGGAACAATTCTCACAGAGTACCTGCTGAACATTAGTAGAAGACTTTAGACACCTAAAAGGACAGGAAAAATCCCCTCACAACCAGGTAGGACGAAAGAAAGAAAAAAGAAAAGAGGAATCAAAAAAGGGACCAGCAGCCCTGGCAGGAAGCTGAAGGTGAGGAGAGGTCCCCCCACTCAGAAAAACTCCCTCACAATGGGGAAATCAGCTGGGACAAAAAGAAACCTTCAGGGGATCAAAGGAGAACACAGCAGACGGTCTGCGGAAGGCAGGACAAAGTGAGAACTGTGCTCATGGTCTGTGTCGCAGACCTACACACCCCAGCCTGAGCTGTGTGTCTCCTGTTGCGGAGGGGGGCTGGGTGCTGGAAAGTGGGGTTTGGAGTGTGGACCCAGGGAGGGGACAACTGTTGGCTGTACAAAGACAGCCTGAAGGGACAGGAATAAGGAGCTCCACAACCGGGAAAGTTTGCAGAGGAACCCCGGGACACCACAGAAGCAAGGCGTCATTGTTGAGTGGTGCACAAGGGATGGGGTCTCCATTGCAACCCCTTTCCCCACCCACTGGCTTCAGCCTCCTCAGGCTGTGAGGGGCACCCACCTGAGCAGTCTCGCCCACCCCTCAAGCCACGTCCTCCTCCACCTGCGTAGGCTCTGGGGCCTTGAGTACCAACCATCCCCAAACCTCCTCGGGAATCAGCCCTGCGTGCCCCTGCCTGAGACAGGAATATGCCAGTGCTGGCAGGGGCTGAGTACTAAAGCGTAGGGTTAAGAGAGTGGATCCAGGGAGAGGACAGCTGTTGGCTGCACAGATACAACAGAGGGGATTGAAGTGAGGGGCTCCACTGTCAGGAATGCCCCTAGAGGAAGCATGGTCTGCCTAGGAAATGAGGCACCACTGTTGAGTGGCAAACAAGGGGCGTGGCTGCCACTGCTCCCACACACCAGCCTCTGCCTCCCTGGGCACTGGGAGGGTCTCCCACCAGACTGAGCATGCCCCAGTGTGTTGCAACTACCTGCTGGTCTCTGCTGCCACAGGCACTTCAGGCACACTCCAGCTGTGGCTGCTGTACCCCTCCCCAGCCGGAGTAAGTGTGCCCCAATCAGCTGCTGCTTTTACTCCCTCTTGCCTGGGCAGGGAACAGACACCTGACAGTGGTTCACATGCAGAGGTGGGGCCAAAGCAAAAGCTGAGACTCAGGGGCAGTGAGACGAAGGAAAAGGAATAGAAATATCTCTGTGCAGCTGCAAGCGCCATGGATTAAATCCTCACGATTGGCTTGGTAAATTCTGCATCTGTGCCTTAGTAAATCCTGTGTCTGTGGAATATCTGAATAGACAAAAAGTGTTCCTATAACAGAGACCAGTCTAGCTTTAGCAGCAGTGGACTTTGGGGAAAAGTACACATGAGAGTTGGGCCAGGCCAGAGTCTGAGCTGCCACCACAGTGCCCGCAGAGGTACGTAGGACCTATCTAGAGGTCTTGGAGGGTCTCCTGGGGAATTGGGGGTTGGCTGTGCCTCACTGTGGGAGCAAGGACTCTAACAGAGGAGGCACCAGGAAAATATTCTTATAACTATTATACTTGTTTTGTTTGTTTCATTTTGTTCAGTTGTTTTTATTATTTTTTTATTTTTTAATAAATATTTTTTCTATTTTTAGTTTTTTGTTGTTTTGCATTTCTGTTTTGATGTTTTGTAATTATTCTTTTTTTCTTGTTTTTGTTCCCCTTTTTAATCTTTTTTATGTGTTTATTTTATGTTTTCTTTGCCTTTTTTTTTTAGTTTGCTTTCTGTTTTTGTTTTGTATCTCAACTTTTGTTTTTTTACTTTAGCCTTTATTGATTTTTTTCATTTTTGAGTTCTTTTGTTTGTTTGTTCTATTCTTTTCTTTTTTTGGAGGGGGGGCTGTTTTTTTCTGTTTGGTTTTGTTCTTATCATTTGTCTTGTGTTTGGATGTCTGCTTGTTTTCTTTCTTTTTGTGTGTGTGTGTTGTTGTTCTTGCTGTTTGCTTGTTTTTGTTTTTGCTATTTGTCTTGTGTTTTGTTTGTCTGGTTGTATTCTTTTTTTTTTTCTTTTTTCTCTGGTCATGCTGTGCAGCTTGTAGGCTCTTGGTTCCCCAGCCAGGGGTCAGGCCTGGGTCTCGGGTGTGGGAGAACTGCGTCTAGGACACTGGACCACCAGAGAATTCCTGGGCCCAGGGAATATTATTCAGCATGCACTCTCCCAGAGGTATCTATCTTGACAAAAAGACCCAGCTCCACCAAGCTGCTTGCAGGATCCAGCTCTGGACACCTCACACTAAACAACCAGCAAGAGAGGAACACAGACCCACCTATCAGCAGACAGCCTGCCTAAAGACATACTACACTCAGAGACACCCCAAAACACACCACCTGATGCTGCCCTGCCTATCAGAGGGAAAGGACTCAGCTCCACCCACCAGAGCTCAGGCACGAGTCCTTCCCACCAGGAAGCCTACATGAGCCCCTGGAACAACCTCAATTACTAGGGGGCAGACAACAGAAGCAAGAGGAACTATGACCCTGCAGCCTGTGGAAAGGAGACTATAAACACAGTAAGTTAAACAAAATGAGATGACAGAGAAATATGCTGCAGACCAAGGAGCAAGGTAAAATCCCATAAGACAAAATAAATAAAGAGGAAATAGGCAATCTACCTGAAAAAGAAAGAATTCAGAGTAATGTTATTAAAGATGATCCAAGATCTCAGAAATAAAAGAGAGGCACAGATCTAAAAGATACAAGAAATATTTAACAATGACTTAGAAGAACTAAAGAACAAACAATCAGTGATGAACAATACAATAAATGAAGTGAAAAATACACTAGAAGAAATCAATAGCAGAATAAATGAGGTAGAAGAACAGAAAAGTGACCTGGAAGATAGAATGGTGGAAATAACTGTCACAGAGCAGAATAAAGAAAAAAGAATGAAAACAAATGAGGACAGTCTCACAGACCTCCAGAACAACAATAAATGCACCAGCATTCGAATTATAGGGGTCCCAGAAGAAGAATAGAAAGAAAAAGGGCCTGAGAAAATATTTGAAAAGATTAGAGTAAACAATTTCCCTAACATGGGAAAGGAAATAGTCAAGTCCTAGAAGCACAGAAAGTCCCATACAGGGTAAACCCAAGGAGAAACACGCCGAGACATATATTAATCAAATGAACAAAAATTAAATGCAAAGAAAAAATATTAAATGCCTTAAGGGAAAAGCAACAAATAAGATACAAGGAAATCCCCACAAGGTTTTCAGCTGATTTTTCAGCAGAAACTCTGCAGGCCAGAAGGGAGTGGCAGGATATATTTAAAGTGATGAAAGGGAAAAATCCTACAACCAAGATTACTCTACCCAGCAAGGATCTCATTCAGATTTGACAGAGAAATCAAAAACTTTACAGACAAGCAGAAGCTAAGAGAATTCAGCACCACCAAACCAGCTTTACAACAAGCACTAAAGGAACTTCTCTAGGAGGGAAACACAAGAGAAGAAAAAGACACATAAAAACAAACCCAAAACAATGAAGAAAATAGCAATAGGAGCATACTATCAATAATTACCTTAAATGTAAATGGATTAAATGTTCCAACCAAAAGACACAGACTAGCTGAATGGATACAAAAACAAGACCTGTATATATACTCTCTACAAGACACCTACTTCAGACCTAGGGGCACAAACCGACTGAAAGTGAAGGTATGGAAAAAGACATTCCATGCAAATGGAAATCAAAAGAAAGATGGAGTCACAATACTCATATCAGATAAAATACACTTTAAAATAAAAACTATTACAAGAGACAAGGAAGAACACTACATAATGATCAAGGGATTATTCCAAGAAGATATAACAATTGTAAATATTTATGCACCCAACATAGGAGTACCTCAATACATAAGGCAAATGCTAACAGCCATAAAAGGTGAAATCAACAGTACCACAATAATAGTGGGGGATTTTAACCCTACATATACACCAATGGATAGATCATCCAGAGAGAAAATTAATAAGGACACACAAGCCTTAAATGACACATTAGACCAGACAGATTTAATTGATATTTATAGGACACTTCATGAAAAAAGAGCAGAATACACTTTCCTCTCAAGCGCTCATGGAACGTTCCCCAGGATACATCACATATGGGTCACACATCAAGCCTCAGTATTTTAAGAAAATTGAAATCGTATCAAGTGTCTTTTCCAACCACAATGCTATGAGGTTAGAGATCAATTACAGGAAAAAAAAACTCTAAAAAACACAAACACATGGAGGCAAAACAATATGTTACTAAATAACCAATGGATCACTAAAGAAATCAAAGAGGAAATCAAAAAATACCTAGAGACAAATGACAATGAAAACACGATGACCCAAAACCTATGGGATGCAACAAAAGTAGTTTTACGACAGAATTTTATAGCAATAAACCCCACCTCAAGAAACAAGAAAAATCTCAAATAAACTATCTAAACTTACACCTAAAACAACTAGAGAAAGAAAAACAAAACAAAAACAAAAAAACCCAAAGTTAGTAGAAGGAAAGAAATCATAAAGATCAGAGCAGAAATAAATGAAATAGAAACAAAGAAAACGAGCAAAGATCAGTGAAATCAAAACCTGGTTCATTGAGAGGATAAACAAAATTGACAAGCCTTAGCCAGACTCATCAAGAAAAAAAGGCAGAGGATTCAAATCAATAAAATTAGAAATGAAAAAGAAATTACAGTGGACACCATGGAAATACAAATGATCATAAGAGACTACTACAAGCAACTATATGCCAATAAAATGGACAACCTGGAAGAAATGGACAAATTCTTAGAAAGGTACTGCCTTCCAAGACTGAACCAGGAAGAAGTTGAAAATATGAACAGACCAATCACAAGCACTGAAATTGAAACTGTGATTAAAAACTTTCTAACAAACAAAAGTCTAGGACCAGATGGCTTCACAGGCAAATTCCATCAAAAACTTAGAGAAGAGGTAACACCCATCCTTCTTAAACTCTTCCAAAAAATTGCAGAGGAAGGAACACTCCCAAACTCATTCTATGAGGCCAACATCACCCTGATACCAAAACCAAAGATTTCACAAAAAAAGAAAATCACAGGCTGATATCACTGATGAACATAGATGAAAAAAATCTTCAACAAAATACCAACGAACCAAATCCAACAAAACATTAAAAGTATCAACTGGGATTTATTTCCAGGTTGCAAGGATTCTTCAATATAGGCAAATCAATCAATGTGATACACCATATTAAAACAAATTGGAGAATAAAAACCATATGATCATCTCAATAGATGTAGAAAAAGCTTTCAACAACATTCAACACCCATTTATGATAAAAACCCTCCAGAAAGTGGGCATAGTGGGAAACTACTTCAACATAATAAAGGCCATATATGGCAAATCCACAGCACACATTATTCTCAACGGTGAAAAACTGAAAGCATTTCCTCTAAGATCAGGAACAAGACAAAGGTGTCCACTCTCACCTCTATTATTCAACGTAGTTTGGGAAGTCCTAGCCATGGCTATCAGAGAAAAAAAAGAAATAAAAGGAATCCAAATTGGAAATGAAGACGTAGAACTGTCACTGTTTGCAGATGACATGATACTATACATATAAAATCCAAAAGATGCCAGCAGAAAACTACTAGAACTAATCAATGAACTTAGTAATGTTGCAGGATACAACATTAATACACAGAAATCTCTTGCATTCCTATACACTAACAACGAAAGATCAGAAAGAGAAATTAAGGAAACAATCTCATTTATTATTGCAACAAAAAGAATACAATACCTAGGTATAAACCTACCTAAGGAAGCAAAAGAGCTGTATGCAGAAAACTATAAGATACTGATGAAAGAAATCAAAGATGATACAAACATATGGAGAGATATGCCATGTTCTTGGATAGGAAGAATCAACATTGTGAAAATGACTATATTACCCAAAGCAATCTATGGAATCAATGCAATCCCTATCAAATTACCAATGGCATTTTCTACAGAACTAGAACAAAAATTCTTAAAATTTGTATGGAGACACAAAAGACCCCAAATAGCCAAAGCAATCTTGCTGGAAAAAAATGGAGCTGGAGGAATCAGACTCCCTGACTTCAGTCTATACTATAAATCTACAGTAATCAAGACAGTATGGTACTGGCACAAAAACAGAAATATATATCAATGGAACAGGATAGAAAGCCCAGAGATAAGCCCACACACCTATGGTCACCTAATCCATGACAATGGATGCAAGAATATACAATGGAGAAAAGACAGTCTCTTCGATAAGTGGTGCTGGGAAAACTGGACAGCTACATGTAAATGAATGAAATTAGAACATTCCTTAACACGATACACAAAAAATAAACTCAAAATGTATTAAAGATCTAAACATAAGGCTAGACACTATAAAACTCTTAGAGGAAAACAGGCAGAACACTCTTTGACATAAATTGCAGCAAGATCTTTTTGACCCACCTCCTAGGATAATGGAAAGAAAAACAAAAATAAACAAATGAGACCTAATAAAACTTAAAAGCTTTTGCACAGTAAAGGAAACCAAAATGGAGACAAAAAGGCAGCCCTCAGAATGGGAGAAAACATTTGCAAATGAGGCAACTGACAGAAGATTAATCTCCAAAGTATACAAACAGCTCATGCAGCTCAGTATGAAAAAAAATAAACAAACCAATCAAAAACTTTGTAGAAGACCTAAATAGACATTTCTCCAAAGAAGACATACAGTTGGCCAATAAACATATGAAAAGATGTTCAACATCACTGGTCATTGGGAAATGCAAATCAAACTACAATGAGGTATCACCTCACACCACTCAGAATATCCATCATCAAAAAATCTACAAACAATAAATGATGGAGAGGGTATGGAGAAAAGGGAAATTTTTTTTTTTTTTTTTTTTTTTTTTTTTGCGGCACACGGGCCTCTCACTGTTGTGGCCTCCCCCCTTGCAGAGCACAGGCTCTGGACGCGCAGGCTCAGCAGCCATGGCTCACGGGCCCAGCCGCTCCTCGGCATGTGGGATCTTCCCGGACCAGGGCATGAACCCATGTCTCCTGCATCGGCAGGCAGACTCTCAACCACTGCACCACCAGGGAAGCCCGAAAAGGGAAATCTTTTACACCGTTGGTGAGAATGTAAGTTGATACAGCCACTATGGAGAACAGTACGGAGGTTCCTTAAAAAATTAAAAATAGAACTGCCATATGACCCAGCAACCCCACTCCTGGTATATACGCAGAGGAAAACCATAATTCAAAAAGATACATGCACTCCAATGTTCATTGCAGCACTATTTATAATAACCAGAACATGGAAGCGACCTAAATGTCCATCAACAGAGGAATGGATAAAGAAGATGTGGTACATATATACAATGGAATATTACTCAGCATTAAAAAGAAAGGAAGTTGTGTCATTTGTAGAGACATGGATGGACCTAGAGACTGTCATACAGAGTGAGGTAAATCAGAATGAGAAAAACAAATATCATATATTAACGCATATATGTGGAATCTAGAAAAATGGTATAGATGATCTTATTTGTAAAACAGAAATAGAGACAGTCATAGAGAACAAATGTATGGATACCAAGGGGGAAACACGGGGTGGGGTGAATTGGGAGATTGGGATTAACATATACACACTATTATGTATAAAATAGATAACAAATGAGAACATACTGTATAGCACAGGGAACTCTACTTGGTGCTCTGTGGTGACCTAAACGGAAGGAAATCCAATAAAGAGGGAATATATGTATGTATGGCTGATTCACTTTGCTGTATAGCAGAAACTGACACAGCAGTGTAAAGCAAATATACTCCAATTAAAAAAAAAAAATCAGCGTTCTGGTTGATCAAATTAAGATTTGTTTCACTGAATTGTGGACTTTTAGAAGGATTAAAGGAGGCTTTAATTTCGGAATACTTGATACACAAGGACATTTCTAACCATTTCCCTGCTACCTGAACCCCTCCCTCTATCTTTCTTTTTTGGCAGTGAGGATGATCTTTCCAGTTATGAGACACAAAAGAAACTAGAGTTGGAATTTGCACTTACCTTAGCATCACTATGAAAACCCATACTCAGAAGGAGTGGGAATGGACCCAGGATGATTTGTACAAATCATCAGAGTATTGACAGAAGGTAGACGAGATGAGGTGGTCTTCGTTTTAGAGATCCTTTGTCTGGGAGACATGAACAAGTACTTGGAGCACACTTCATTTGTGTTTTTAGACCCATCAGGAATGCACATTAAAGCACAATCATGGACAGCTCTCAAGAGCTTTAACAGCGTGCTGTTTTAACTGATGTACAATTATACTAATCCCTGGTTCATAATGACTGTTGTGAAGAGCCAGCATTTGGCATAATTTAGGCAAATAAATTCAGTGTTTTGGGAGAAGGAATTTATATAGTAGATCTATTGACATCACCTGGCTGGTTGTTGGAGCTCACATTATGTTTCCTACAAAGTGCATCCTCCCAGTTAATAGCCAGAAGGAGAGGCTGATAAAGAAGCCCCAGAAGGGGTCAGAGGACTTCTTGTCCTTTTTCCACAGGTTGGAGAGACTGTAACCACAAGAGCTGTTGATTATAATGAGACTGGTCAGGTAGTGACAAGAGCGAAAGTGCGTGCAGTTCTGAAGATTTAGGGAATTATAACACCAGAGACATTTGGTCGTGGCTTAGAAAGGATAAAATGAAATTTTAAAGTATTCCCTAAGATTTTATTTGATCTGTATAACCAAGGAAACTGTACTGGCCTGATAAAGATGGAAGCTGTGCTTCTTTCATACCAACAAGCCATTATATCAACAGTGTAGTGTGAACAGCCTGGGGGCAAATATTGACTTACCTTTAAACTTGCTGTGTGATTTGGGGTCTTGGTCTCTTCAAAATAAATGTAATGTGGGGTTAAGAATACTACTCCAAAAGGTTGTTGAGAGAATAAAGAGAATGTATATAAAATATTCAGGAAAGTTCTGGAAATAGTAAATATTAAATTTTGTTACTAAGACAAGGATGCATTGCTTCATTTGTTATAAGAAGACTGGAGACAATTAGAAAATGAGAAAATAACCTCTGGTACAGGCTCCTATAGTTGCTTTTATACAGACTATGCCACTGTGCTCTGTCTTCTTCAAAAACTGAAAAACTTATAAAGGCACGAGATTGTTATCTAGAGAAGGGACACTTCAAAAGTTTTCACACATTGACCCCAGTGGTCCACTGGAGCCTTATGTTGTTAAGTGATAGATGATTGTGACAGAATTTATCTCATAGTAGGTGGGAAAATGGAAAATATTTTTTTCCAATAGTGATGTCCCAAATTCAGAAGTATATAGTTGGAAAGTGTATTTAGTAATTAAAAAAAAAAATCAAGCTCATGGTTCTCTAACCCATGAAGCAAATGATTTTGGATGGAGTTATGATATTGAGGACCAGGACCAGTAGATAGGACCAGTAGATAGGACCTCCTATCTACTAAATTTGTGAACCAGAATAACATTCCATCTCCAGAAAAATACCTGAGATTTCAGTCACCACCAAAGATTTCCTAGGTACAGTGATTCCATTAGCTCTTTTATTTCTTCACTTTGGTCTGGGCCAAACATATTGAGTCCTAGAATATTATCTCAGTTTAACATAAATTTAACATATATGTAGTTCTTTTTGCAGGTGTTTTTACTTCATATTGCCTGGTGAAAAACTGATATAATTAAATTATCTCCCCTGAAAGTAAAAGTAGTAGATGAACAAAGAAAATGAAGATCTCTGGTAGTAACAGTATCTCTAACTCACTCTTTTCATTATCTCTGGAGCTTGTTATATACCCCAGTCTCAGAGTCTATGATATTACCAGAAACAAGCAAAAAATATGTACTTTACTGCATTATATATGAATCTTGGTAATAAACACCCAATACTGAAGAGAAACCAAGTATGTCCTTTCAAAGCTTAAAGGAAGATACTTTCAAGTTCTGTTGGTGATGATCTTACTTTGGGGGGGTGAAGAAATGTGAACATTACATTTCTTTATATGTTGCAAGTTCTGAGATAAAAACAAAAATTGAAGTCCTCATTGACTGCTGACAATAACCAGGGCCTCTAAACTTTATCTCATTCAGTAAGATAAATCAGTGAGACAAAAAGTAATAGTTCCTAGCTTCTAATGAGTGCTTTAAGAGTGCTTAAAGATAAATAGATCACTCAAAATGAGTATTTAAAAAACCCTGATACTTCGATGATTATCTCATCTTGGGATAAAGAAATCATGAAAAAGTGAATGATGCTTATGGCTGAAGCACACTCTTGCATAAAGGCAGTGGACAAAATGTTATATTCTTCAGCAGATGCCTTTCTTTTTGGTTTTCCTGAATTTTTCTTTATTATTCAAGATACAGTAGCTGAACAACTTAAAAAACAGGCTTCCAATTCTAATAAGTTAGTCTTAGGTTGCATGAGCCAAATAGAATTACTTCCCATTCTGAAATATCAACCCCTGATGCTGACATTACAATGGAACAAAAAGACTAAACCAAAGATCAGCAAATGTTTTCTGTAAAGGGCAGGAGAGTAAGTATTTTAGACTTTGCAGACCACTGAATGTCTGTCTCAACTACTTATCTCTGTGTAGTGTGAAGGCAGCCAGAGATGATATATAAATAAAGGGGTTTGGTTGTATCAACAAAACTTTATATATGGCACTGAAATTTGAATTTCATATAATTTTGCATGTTATAAAATATTATTCATCTTTTGATGTCTATCCAGCCAAGTAAAATTTTAACAACCATTTTTGTCTCACAGGTCATAAGAAATTAGGCAGCAGTGAGGACTTGCTCATCCATCAGCAGGTTAGTACCAGCCCTGGGAACCTCCTTAGGTGTGCCACAAGCCATGCCAGGACCCAGCCTTGCCCAACAGCAGGCTAGCAGCCACCACATGAGGCAGAGTATGGAAGCCAACCAGGCTGGGATCCAGTCCCACCTACTAGTGCATCCACCTCAGGAAATAATAAAAAAACCCAAATAAACAATCTAATGTTACATCTAAAGAAATGAGGAAAAGAAGAACAAACAAGATCTAAAATTAGTAGAAAACCTAAAAAGATCAGAGCAGAAATAGATGAAGGAGACTAAAAAGCAACAGAAAATATCAATGAAACCAAGAGTTGGTTCTTTGAAAAGATAAACAAAATTGATTAAACTTTAACCAGATACATCAGGAAAAAAGAGAGGGCTCAAATAAATAAAACCAGAAATGTAAGGGTAAATACAAAATTCCTAAGAGATTACTATGAGCAAGTATATGCCAGTAAAATGGACAACCTAGAAGAAATGGATAAATTCCTAGAAACGTACAATCTCCCAAGGCTGAACTAGGAAGAAATAGAAATAGAAGATAAGAACAGATTAATTATCATTCTGAAATTGAATCAGTAATGTGACAACTCCCAAGAAACAAAACTCTAGGACCAGATGGCTTCACAGATAAATTTTACTAAACCTTTAAAGGAGAGATAACACTGATCCTCTCAAACTATTTCAAAAATTGCAGGGGAAGGAATGCTTCTGAACTCATTTTACAAGGCCATCATCACCATGGTACCAAAACCAGACAAAGTTTTGGCTATTATAAATAAAGCTACTACGAACATTCACGTAAGTGTTTTTGAGTGGCCATATGTTTTCATTTCTCTTTGGTATATACCTGGTAGTAGAATTGCCTGGTCATAAAGCAACTCTGTTTAACCTTTTGGGAACTGCCAGAATGCTTCTAAAGTGGCTATATTACTTTACACTCTCCCAGGGGTGTTTAAACATTCTAATTATTTGTATGAGCAAATCATGCAATTCTTTGCTTTTAAATTTGGTAAATATATTATGCATAAAAAGTAGAACAAAAATGTAAACAGTGGCTATCTTTGACTATTAGGCTTATGATTCTAAGTTTATTTTTTAATTTTTGTTTCATATCTGTATTTTTAATGCAATCAATATAGATTTTCTAGTAATAAATCTTTAAATTAAAAAGTATAAATTAACCAAATTTGTTATATTCCAAATATACCACTTTTCTTTTGATACTTTCAAAAGTTAGACTTCTTTCACACATTTCTGGTAAAATAATATATTTTTTTGCTTGAAAGAGAAGCAAAGCACCCTTATTCAGAGGAAAGCTAAGGAAACTACATTTTATTTTCACTTGTAGATGCCATCTGCACAATAAATTAATTTCTCCCATATCTTAGTCTAAATTGAAATTGGTATCAGCAAAGGGAAAAAGAAACCTGAATGCAAAAATATAGTCTATCAAATTATGTCAGAGGTATTTTTTCAGGTATTTAATATCCTTTTCTTAAACATGAAATATGTGCAAAGTAGTTATCTAGGCACCAGGAAAGAGATAAGGATAAATAAGACATAGCCTCTGTTGTGAAGGGATTTCTCAATGTCATGAATCATTACTGATTAATTTGGTAGCTCATGAGAGCTTCACAAGTGTTACTGTTTCTGAGCTGTGGAAGGTGAAACCACATATCATTTCTTTCTTTCTAAAGAAGCAATCAATGACTAACACTTATCATTTTCTCCATTGTATGGAAATTTTGTTTTTGACTTGATTTATTTATTTGTATAGACAAGAAGTATCAATTCTTAGAGTCCAAGTCTTTATGGAGTGCTCTCTAATGTTTTTAAATGCCTTCCAGAAAAATAGCTGTAAATAAAGAGATATACTTGATACAGTAAAGGAAGCATCATTCCATTCAATGGTAAACTGGCTATTTACTTGGTGTAAACTGAGGACTTGGGTGGTTAAAAAATTAACCTTAGAAGAGCAAGATAGAATAATAATATGTCAATTAAGAATATATATTAATACTTTAAGAGTGATTATCTCAGAGTGATAGGATTCTGGATGTTTTTAATTTTATTATTTCTGTTCTTTAAAATCTAGATGTTCTAGCTTAAATATATTAATTCTATTAAAATATATATTTGATATATTAACCAGATTTAGAATTCCAAAGAGTAGAGTCAACATATATTTTCCCTTCTCCTTTTAAAAATTATCCCAAAGCATTAAGGAGGAGATAGAAATATGAATCCTAAATTCAAATGAAACTAGGTGACTTCTATAGCCATCTTATCCCAATGTATGATGGTAGAAGGCAGATGAAGGAAGATGCACAATTTACCAATGTTCCTGCAGTTGCTGGAGTGGTTCGGTGAGAAGCAAGGCAATTTTCTCCATGGAACCCCAGAAAGTGTCAGAAAGTTGATGCAATGTAGCATATGAGAGTGTTTGGGGAGCTGACTTTAAAGGAATTGCTATACCTTCAGGCTTCTGCCCTAAACACATGGATAACCGTCCCTCCTGAACCTCCCGTCCCCAGTATAAATCTATATATAAAGAGGTATGCACACAGGAGGGCAAAGAGCAAAGTTGTACATAGAAAGACTAGGTAAAGATGTGTATACGGAATGGTGAAAAACCTCCCTTTACCTTTCCTAAACTAGCTGTAAACTTCCTGTGATGATACTGATAGATTTTTCTCTGGAAAATCAACCGAAGGAGGCAATATTTATCAACATTTACATTGGAAGTTAGGGAAAAGCCAGCTGTTCACCCTATCACCCTCCAGGGAAGCCCTCCAGTCCACCAGCACAGAGCTACTGATTAATTTTGGTGTCTCATTCTTCAATGTAACCAACACTATGTAACCAGACAACTGAAATTCCCCAACATTAAAGATAGGTACAGGGCTTCCCCGGTGGCGCAGTGGTTGAGAGTCCGCCTGCTGATGCAGGGGACACGGGTTCGTGCCCTGGTTCGGGAAGATCCCACATGCCGCGGAGCAGCTGGGCCCGTGAGCCATGGCAGCTGAGCCTGCACGTCCAGAGCCTGTGCTCTTCAACGGGAGAGGCCACAACAGTGAGAGGCCCACGTACCAGTAAAAAAAGATAGGTACAAAATAAGTAAGCAGAAAAAGTGCCTGGAGAAAACTTAAATCAAAGTAACTGTAATCAATATCTTTCAAAGGTAAGAGAAAATATTGCATCCATAAAAAAAAAAATGGTATGAAAAGAAACAATACAAAAGAAAAACCTCTGAAAATTATAAATATGATATCCAAAATAAAGAATAGAGTACAGGAAATGCAAGACAGAATGAAGTAAACAAAAAATGTAGAATGAAACAAAACAAGAAAGTAGAACAAAAACAAAAGGCAAAGGTATGGACAAGAAAAAGAGGCCCAGCATGGCTCCTGTCTGCCAACTCAAAAGATGAAAAGAGTATCCAGATGCCTCCTGGCCTGAGAAAGGAGGAGCTATTGTGTCTCCCTGTGTCCAAAGCTTGCTTCCTTTTCTCACTGGATGCACTGATATCAAGAACCCACACCTTCTTTATTCTTTAATCATGTAAGGCAATCATAACATCTGACAGTAAACTTCCCCCAAATCTACAACATTCAGGATTTACTCCTGGGCATCAGCAGTCATGGGTTTAGGACTTCCCCCAAGAATAAGTGTGAGGCATCTCTTTAGTCAGTGCATATTTATAAACACCTATTAAAATACAACCATTCTCCAAGTTCAAAGGTGTCTTCCTCAAATCCCAAATAAGATTTTCCAACTTCAACAATTTTAATATTCAATCCTAATCAGGCAACTTGCTATATCAAGTACAAGTAAGCAGAATTCTCTCTAAACCTGAAGTAATTCTTTTTAACAAACCTAATTCAATAAAAACAGAGTAATAAATTTTAACTTATACTAGAATGAAGGTGTTGAGAAAACTCAATATTTTAAATTTTATGTATAACTAAATGATTCTTTCTTTCAAGCCCTAAACATTGGGTAGTAAAAAATATTAGAATATTAGTCTTTAATTTAACCCAGCTTAGAACTTAGTTAATACTAATAATTTTCAAGACAGCTTTTTTTTTTTTTATAATGCTTAGCCTTTCTAATCTCTCAGATATCTTGAGTTTTCTACCCCACAACATGACCCCTGGTACCTTCACAAGATGGCTCCTGGGAAGAAGAATGTAGCTTTTACAACTTTATAGAGGAGGAGAGAAGTAACAGATCTAGGGGTTTGTATATTCTGTGTTACACTGTATTTTCCAAAGATGGTTTCACCAAGATATATTATATCCCAGGTGGTGCCTTACAATGTGATATTGACACACCTCTATCAAGAGGTGCCATCATCGTTCCCTCGTCTTGAACCAGAGTGCACCTTTGAAACTGTCAACCAGTAGCGTGTGGTGGAGATGATGCCATGTGATCTCCATAGCTACTTGCTGGTTCATAAAGGCAAGGTGGCTTTTTCCTGCTTCTCACTGTCTCTGTGTCTCTCTGTGTCTGTCTCTCCCTTTCTCTCTTGATGCTTCTCCATAGAATCCAGCCCCCAGGTTAACCCAGCCACCATGTTGTAAGGAAAACCAGGGCACACGTCAAGGTCACATATAGACATTCAAAGTGATAGTCCAACCATGCCTTAAGCTCAGAACTAACACCAACTGCCAGGCACGTACATGAAGGACCCTTCAGAATATTCCAGCCTCCAGCCTTCATGTGTTCCAACTGAGGCTCCAGACAACCTTGTCTGAATTCCTAACCCTCAGAAACTGTGAATGATAGTGAATGATTGTTTTTGTTTAAACCATACAGTGTAATTTGTGATGCAACAATAGAAAAAGAGTGACATGCTCCCTTACTTTAAGCAGTAACTGCTTCTCTGAATGATGTACGTGTTGAAATCTAGCTGATCAGAGGACCATGCAGCTCCCTGACCTACTCAGCTGTACTTGGGCTCCCGTGGGTACTGTAGCCACACTCTGAGATCTAGCTGTGACTTCCATTCAGCCCTGAGCTTAGTGAAAATCTTGATATATATTTCTAAGTTCTCCATGTACTTTGTTTCATATTGATTCTTAAAACAAGCATGAGAGGTTGCTATGACAGGTAATAATAATCCAACTTTAAAGATGATGAAATAGGTTGATTGAGATCAATGCATTTCTTAAAGACTCTAGTAACAGGTGACATTGTGGGAATTTAATCCAGATTTTCTGACATTACATTTAGCACTTCCTTATCTGTTGCCAACTTGATACACCCAATGTATTAAAATATCATACTGTGAAATAGTAAAATCACTGACATTTGCCTCTATTCTTTTACACATATACAATTTCTCATCAATAAATTCCTGCCAACAAGGCTTTTAACAGCTTAAATGATGAGAGAAAAGCCTTAGAAATGTGCATAGACTTGGACCCAGTATTTCTACTTCTAGGAGTTTATCTGGAGAAAATAATTAGTAACGCATGAAAGTATTATAGCTATATGAATGTTTTGGGGCTAAAACATTACAATTTTAACAATAGTTTGATAGTTAAATCAATTATGATCCAATCCAATCTCTATGCAGACATTAAAATTTATCAATGAATATTTTTGACAAAGCTTAATCTGTAAAGTTTAAAAGGTTATAAAACACTATGCACTGTATTATACCAAACTTATGTGTCTCTGTATCTGCATACACCAAGTCTGGAGGTCTATACATTAAAATATGAGCAAATGTTTTACCTGATGTTGAGATTTGGATGTCCAAACTTATTTCATGTCTTTGCTGCCTTAACTACAGATCCAGACATTATTATAAAATGAAACAGAAATAAGTATCATGGATAAATCTAATGCTCATTCTATTAAAATTATGCTGTAGAGTCCTAGCCTATTCACTGCCATGCATCATAGTTGTGTCTGAACTTGCAGCTGGACCCAGTCCTTAGAGCTAAATGACTCACCTGAGCTGAACTGTTGTGTGCCTTTATCTCACTAATTCCTCCCTTATTGCCTCAAACCAGACATGTCCCAGGACTTCAAATAGTGAATCAAAAATACACATGTTGACATTTATTTTTAAAGTCCATTTTTCTTTGTCTTAAATATGGGAGTTTGAGGTTGAGTCAAAAGCTTTTAAGAATTTTGACCTTTAACCACATGCTCCCAAGAATGGATGTAACGGCTCTTGTCAAGTTTTTCAAGCTCAGTTCCTTCTCCTCTTCATGTTACATAGGTAATTTTAAAGGCCCTTTTAGCCAAATTTAACTTTAAAATAACTTTATTTTAATTTTGGAGGCACAACTGTAGGCTTATTCTGGATCCTCACGTCATCCCACTCTATCAAATTCACTCTTGGTTGTCTTTTATAAGTGCCCTTTAAAAATCCAAGCTCATCAGTCAAATATCTTTATTTGTCTTTTGGGTATTTAACCTAATGTTCCTTCTTCTCAGACCACTTTTTTATTTTTTTGATAGTCTCTTAATTTCCTTGAATATTTTCCATTTTAGAACATCAGTTCATGAGCTCTGACATATTTTCTCAGAAATTTTTGAAATTTGTGTCTAAAGTCAAATATAGGTTTAGAATTTAGATACAGTAAAGTTACTTCTTGTAAAATAAATAGAAACAGTTTTTTTTTTTTTTTTTTTTTAGGTAGGAGATACAGATTAAGATGAAGTAAATGTCATAATTGCCTAATGGTCACAGGTAATATTTTCCTATTTGGTTTAGCACATATATTAATAGATGAAAACAGCAACAGAATAACCCCTAACAAAGGGAAAACAATCAGGGACTTTGGATTTCTGGGAGTAGCATGATGCTTGAACAGAAGAAAATGGAACTTAGAAATTGTTGTCAGCTTCTTCAGGTGAAGGTATTAAACTAAGATGTTCTGCGTTATCAAAACTTGCAGTGTTGCCAGAGCACACCCAGGAACAAAATCATCTGTGGAAAGGAGAAAACAAGGCAATCTTTGCAAAAAATGCCCAAGTAATTCACCTCAGTCTGTACCTAGGTGATTTATGCCTTTCAAACTCTATATTTTATTCTTATAAAATGTAGCCATTGTTATCAAATATGTAATTTATGCAACTGAGTGATGATGATTGAACTATGACTTTCAACTCACCAAAAATACCTATTGATAAAGCAAAGGTAAGCTTATTGGATACACTGCCATCAGGGCGAACACAACCTTGACAGGGTCTTAGAAGTTCCTCAGAAGAGGGGGAGTCAGGGAGTCTATTTGTAAGGCATTGTGACCTGGTCTGGGAAATGTAAAAGTCAGTCCATAAGGCAAGATATACTCAGGATTTAGCAGATCTTATCACATAATAGCTTTGGACTTGGGGGCACATTGGGGCAAAGGTCATGAAGTCAGTTTTGATGAGTAAACTGTCGTGATAAGTGAGTCTTTTTCATTGGTTCACAGATGTATCTTCCAAGAGCATATATTCCCTGGAGCAAGTAGCTAGGTTATTTTTGCTTAATCCCAGTGTTCTTTAATAGAAAGATAGGAAAGCATGCCTGGTCCAAATATAATTTAACAAGGGAGAGAAAAATTATGCTGGTTTTAGTTTATCACTTGCATTCTTGAGTAGGAGAGTTGGTCTACACCAATAGTTCTCACACTGGGTTACACATCAAAATCCCTATGTCACTCTAAATAAAGTACAGGGGTAAAGGCCCTCTTCTGAAGATTATGAGTCAGTAAGTTCAGATAAGCTTTCCATGTACTTAAAAATATCCATACTTAATTCTGATGAACAACCAGAGTTGAGAACCTCCAGATACTACAGAAACCATGGGTGTGGCTTGTTTCTTGGTCCCTTTGGGCTGCTGTAATAGAACACCATAGACTGGGTGGCTTATAAACATCACATGTTTATTGCTCATGGTTCTGGGGACTGGGAAGTCCAAGATCAAGGCACCAGCAAATTTGGTGTCTGGTGAAAGCCTGCTTTATAATTCATAGATGGCCTTTTTTCTCTGTGCCCCCACATGGCAGAAGGGGCAGTGGAGTTCTATGGGGTCTCTTTCATAAAGACACTGTCAACTGAAAAAATATTCACAACCCAAAAGTTGAGAGTTATGTTTTTTTCGGCGGGAATTTTTAGGACTTCAAGCCCAGGAGGCAGCATCTCAAGTAACCCTGAAAGAACTTTTCTGAGGAAGAGGCAAGTTGGGGAGCCAGGGTATGAAGGAGTACTACAACAAAGGGCAGGTAGTAAGAACAAAGGATTATTGTTAATTAAAGAAAACTAGAAATCTGGAGTTAAGGAATTTAGCGCTTTTCTATGTATGGGAAGATGCAAGAGTCTGGGGGCTCACTGAATTCTTTCCTTTGATATGCACCTCAGCTCTCTGGGGCCAGTATCCTGTGTTTTCTATCCTGAGTTCCCTCAGGGCTCACCAACTCACCACGAGGTGGTGGCTTCAATGATGACCATGACATCCTTTATTTACTGATATGCCAGCAATATTCCATTTATCAACACTGATCCCATTCATGAGGCTCTACCTTCATGACCTAATTACCTCCCGAATGCCCCACCTCCAAATATTATCACATCGGGTATTAGGATTTTTCATATGAATTTGGAGTGGGGGGCACATTCAATCTATAGCACCTGATGTCAGCTAAGTCACTTGGAGATGTCAGCTGGAAAAAAACCCAAAAAACTGCACAACCTAAAAATTGAGAATTATGTTTTATTTGGTGGATTTACTGAGGACTTAAGCCCAGGATATGGCTTCTCAGATAGTTCTGAGGGGATGTTCTGAGGAGGTAATGGAGGAGCCAGAATATATAGAAGTTTTTGCAAAAAAAATCCATGTAGTTGGAACATCAAAAGATTCCTGCTAATTAAAGAAAACCAGAAATCTCAAATTAATGAATTTAACACTTTTCTATGTATGAGAAGAAGCAAGAGTCTGGGTTTCTTGAAAATATTCCTTTGATAGGCACCTTATCTATCTAGGGCCAGTATCCTGTTTTTCTCCAACCTGAATCTCCTCAGGGTGCACCATTGGGGATGGCTTCAGAGCCTGATGGCTTGCTGACAGGCAACTTGTTTTTTTTTTTCATCCCAAATTCCCTGCAGGGTGCACTGTCTGGCGTGGCTGCAGTGGCTGAGGGCCTGGTGGCTTCAACATCCTTTGTTTACTGAAATGGCAGGCAGCATTCTTTGTCTACAGAGACGTGGAGACAAAACAGCCTCTGTGGAGTGTGCTACCACTGGGGTGGCCAAGTACGTTAGTTATGATATATGTAAAGTTGAAGAAAGATACATTTGCAAGTAATAATATAAGTAATCAACACTTACAGTGGGAGTATTTCAGTTCCAATAATTATGCTATTCCTGGTATTCCTTTTTCTAAAAATTACTTTCAGTAAGGGTGAAGATAAATGATAGTTGGGTGCTTTCTATAATTTCTTTTCAATAAGCATCACAGAACTGCTATTAATCCAAACATGTCTGATCAACGAACATTTTGCTGTTTTGTAATATTCACCCACTCTTTTTTTTTTTTTTTTGCTGTATGCGGGCCTCTCTGTTGTGGTCTTTGCCATTGCGGAGCACAGGCTCCGGACGCGCAGGCTCAGCAGCCATGGCTCACGGGCCCAGCCGCTCTGCGGCATGTGGGAACTTCCCGGACCGGGGCATGGACCCGTGTCCCCTGCATCAGCAGGCGGACTCTCAACCACTGCGCCACCAGGGAAGCCCTTCACCCACTCTTAACATCATTGTCAGTTTCTGAAATAATTCTCTTAGAATCTGATTTTCTTCTGCAACACTTGAAGATCACTTACATAAAAATAACTCCAGATTTTCAGAAAAGATGCGCATACTGTTGTCAAATGCTCTTTTCATTATGTTGATACATATAATAGATACCTAAACATCTACTAAAATTAAGTGGCTCAGTTGAATGCCTAAAGTTCTCATCAACCAGTATTTCCCATTCTTTGTAATATGTTCTAAATATTAACATATTAATATGTTAATAGCTAGGCTTAACTTGCTGCTTATAAAATATCTGCTCATAAACCTTATCCAGGTTATAAAAAGTTACACTCTTGGAATGTATAGTCCTTTCAAATCTACAGAGCACAGAGATTTAATTCTGTGAATGAGAGTTGCTAAGGGCGCATTCAGTTTAAATTAATTAGTAAGCATCTAGCATACCTACTGGGAGGGGAGCTTAAGACAATTTAGAAGCTGTCCTCCAGAGAACTTGTTGGTTGGAAAAAGACAATCACAGAGTTTTCATTCAGACCAGAGACTTCATGCTGCTGCATAATTCCTGTGGCTTTCTGTTTTGCCAAGAGGAGAGAGAAAAAGAGGAGGTGTCAGAAGGAACACAGCAGGGATGACTGGTATTCAGACGGATAACTGAGAATGCTAAAAAGACAAGTTTATGCCTACTCTCTGATTAAGATGGAACTGATCAGTAAAGAAGGAAGGGAAGCTACCTTTAGGAAGTAGAAAAGAGATTCTGCAGATGGGAAAAGGTCAGGCACAGAAAATATTATGGAGAATGAATTTTAAAAAGCAATGCACTTAACCATGAATAGAAACAAGAACGTGGTTAAAAGATAAAGTAAATGAGGAAAACTTAGCAGTTCTAAAGTGTTTATATTTTTACAAATGTACTTAAGTGGTTATGTTATCTATTTAATGAGTAGCTGTTCTAGTTTATAAATATATTACTGTTGTAATAAAAACAAGGATAAAAACTGCCTTTGCTAAGGGCAAAAGAATGATTTACTAATGAAGCTGAATCTGGCCTCTGTACCCTGACATCAAATTAAATCTCAGAGACAAAGTTTTGGGTGAAGTAGAAATGAATAATTTTATTGCTTTGTCAGGCAAAAGGGGACCACAGCGAGCTAATGTCCTCAAAACTGTGTGTCCCCACTTGGACAGGGTAGTGAGAAGTTTCATAGTAATGGTTCAAAGAGGGAGTGATCAGCTCGTGGGCATCCTTCTGATTGGTTCGTGGTGAGGTAAGTAGGACTCAGCATCATCAACCTCCAGGTACAAACCTGTCTGGTGTCTATGTGCTTGTGGGATGCATACAAGCATCCCCCCTGGTGGGGGTTTTCGTATCTTCAAAACAGCTCAAAGATATTGTTATGTGTATCCCTTGATGGGGAACCAGGACCTAGCCCCAAGGCTGCACTATTGTTTCTCTTGAATGTTTGTTTCTCCCTTATCTTGAATCCCTTCCCTTCCCTAATTAACAGCTGTTTGAACCTGCTGTTGGAACTCAAGGAATGTCACGGAGGCTGAATGAAGCCTATTTTCTGTCAGCAAAGAAATGCGGGACACAGAAAGTCTTTTGTGCCCAGGAGCCCCACAGGATCATGCTCATTATCGCTAAGGCTTCTAATAATATCTTCACTACTTAGACCTCCAAACCATGTTTTAGTGGATATATCATCTCTTATTCTCAGGGATGTCTCATTGTTCTTTGGGTCCCCCACAATTCTCATTATCGTGCTTTACACCTAGCAGCGACTCTGTACATATTCTTTACTGTGTATGTGTGTATGTATGTAAACTTTATGTACAGTGACATATGCAGATCTTAAACATACAATTCATGAGTTCTGACAGATACATACACCTATGTAAGTAACACTCTAGACAAAATAGAGAACAATTCCATCACCAAGCAAGTTCTTCCCTGTCCCCTTTGAGTCAAACTTCACCCCATGGCCAACAACCACTGTTCTGATTTCTATGTTCCTAGACTAATTCTTCCTGCTTTTGAATGCCACCTGAATGGCATTATTAGTATTTTTGTCTATTTTTCATGCAATAGGTTTTTAAGCTATACACACATTATTATTTATATTAGTTCATTATATTTTATTGCTGAGTAATGTTTTGTTGTATTAATATACCACAAATTGGTTTTTCATTCTCTACCGATAGACATTAATTTGGCAAGTTTTTTTTCCAGTTTGGGATTATTTTAAATAAAGCTGCTATAAGTATTCTTGTATTATTCTTTTTGTGAACACATACTTTCAATTCTTTGTGCTAAATATTTATGATTGAATTGCTAGCTGGTAGGGTAGGTGTATATTTAAGTTTATCAGAAAACTTCTAAAGAGTTTTCCAAAGAGGTGGTACCATTTAACATTCCTACTAGCAAAGTAAGAGAATTCCAGTTTTTCCACATCCTTGCCAACATTTGGTGGTGTTATTATTATTTTAAAATTTTTGGCTGAACTAGCCTTCAAGATGGTGGAGGAGTAAGATGTGGAGATCACCTTTGTCCCCACAAATACATCAAAAATACATCTACATGTGGAACAACTCCTACAGAACACCTACTGAATGCTGGCAGAAGACCTCAGACTTTCCAAAAGGCAAGAAAATCCTCACATACTGGGGTAGGGCAAAAGAAAAAACAGAGACAAAAGAATAGGAACAGCACCTGCATCTCTAGAGGGAGTTGTGAAGGGGGAAAAGTTTCTACATGCTAGGGAGCCCCTTCACTGGCAGGGACGGGGTGTGAGTGGAGGGGAAGCTTCAGAGCCATGGAGAGGAGCACAGAAACAGGGGTGCAGAGGGCAAAGCGGAGAGATTCCTGCACAGAGGATCAGTGCTGACCAGCACTCACCAACCTGAGACACTTGTCTGCTCACACCCTGGGGTGGGTGGGGGCTGGGAACTGAGGCTCAGGCTTCAGAGGTCAGACCCCAGGGAGAGAACTGGGGTTGGCTGCGAGAAGACAGCCTGAAGGTGGCTAATGCACCATAGCTAGCTGGAAGGGAGTCCAGGAAAAAGTCTGGACCTGCTGGAGAGGCAAGAGACCATTGTTTCAGAGTGCACTAGGAGAGGGGATTCCTGCTCCATGTGCCCACAGAAGGCAGAGTGCCGCCTAAGTGAGCTCCAGAGATGGGCATCAGCAGTGGCTATCAGCTAGGACCACAGAGACAGGCATGCACCACTAACGCTGCCACTGCTGCCACCAAGAATCCTGTGTGCAAGCGCAGGTCACTACCCACATCCCACTGGGAGCTTGTGCAGCACGCCACTGCAAGGGTTCGCTGATCCAGGGACAACTTCCCTGGGAGAACACATGGCATGCCTCAGGCTGTTGCAACATGACGTGGGCCACAGCCGCCTGCAGACACTCCCCACATTCCAATTATGACTACCATACCCCTCCCTCTCCCTGGCCTGAGGGAGCAAGAGAGCCCTAATTAGCTCCTCCTTTAATCCCTTCCTGTCTGGGAGGGGAACAGAGTCCTGAGGGTGGAGTACAAGCAGAGGCAGGGCCAAAACCAAAGCTGAACCTCAGGAGCTGTGTGAACAAAGAAGAGAAAGAAATTTCTCTGTGCAGTCTCAGGAGTAGCAGATTAAATTCCCACAATCAACTTGACAAACTCTGCATCTGTGGAATACCTAAAGAGACAACGAGTGTTCCCAAAATTGAGGCAGTGGACTTTGGCAGCAACTGTAGACATGGGGTATGCTTTCTGTGTTTGATTTGTTTTTGGTTTTATGTTTAGTTTTTAGTGCTTGTTACCATTAGTGGATTTGTTTTTTGGTTTGGTTGCTCTCTTCCTTATTTATTTATTTTATTATTTTATTTTTAATTTTTTTTTCCTTTTTGCTCCTTTTGTGAGGGTGTATGTGTATGTTTCTTTGTGTGTTTGTCCCTTTAGGTTGGCTTTTACCATTTCTTGTAGGGTTCTGTCCATTTTTTTCTTCCTTTTCTTCCAAACCCTGTGTCTGGCAGGGTCTTGGTGCTCTGGCTGGGTGTCAGACCTGAGCCTCCAAGATGGGAGACCTGAGTCCAGAACATTGGACCACCAGAGACCTCAAGGCCCCATGTAATATCAATTGGAGAGAGCTCTCCCAGAGATCTCCATCTCAACACTAAAACCCAGCTCCACTCAGCAGACAGAAAACTCCAGGGCTGGATGCCCCATGTCAAACAGCTAGCAAGACTGGAACAAAACCCCACCCAATAGCAGAGAGGCTGCCTAAAGACACACTGAGTTTACAGACTCCCCAAAACACACCACCCACCAGAAGGGCAAGATTGAACCCCACCCACCAGAGCATAGGCATCAGTCCCCTCCACCAGGAAGCCTACACAAGCCACTGAACCAACCTCACCCACTGGGGGCAGACACCCAAAATAACGTGAATTCTGAATGTGCAGGCTGTGAAAAGGAGATGCCAAACACAGTAAGTTAAACAAAATGAGAAGAGAGAGAAATATGCAGCAGATGAAGTAGCAAGGTAAAAACCCACCAGACCAAACAAATGAGGAAATAGGCAGTCTACCTGAAAAAGAATTCAGATTAATGATAGTAAATATGATCCAAAACCTCAGAAATAGAATGGAGAAAATACAAGAAACATTAAACAAGGACCTAGAAGAACTAAAGAGCAAACACACAATGATGAACAATACAATAAATGAAATTAAAAATACTCTAGAAGGAATCAATAGCAGAATAACAGGCAGAAGAACAGATAAGTGACTGGAAGATAAAATAGTGGAAATAACTTCAGCAAAGCAGAATAAAGAAAAAAGAATGAAAAGAATTGAGACAGTCTCAGAGACCACTGGCACAACATTAAACACACCAACATTCGAATTATAGGAATCCCAGAAGAAGAAGGGAAAAAGAAAGGGATGGAGAAAATATTTGAAGAGATTATAGTTGAAAACTTCCCTAATATGGGAAAGGAAATAGTTAATCAAGTCCAGGAAGTGCAGAGAGTCCCATACAGGACAAATCCAAGAAGAAACATGGCAAGACACATATTAATCAAACTATCAAAAATTGAATACAAAGAAAAAATATTAAAAGCAGCAAGGGAAAAGCAACAAAGAGCATACAAGGGAATCCCCTTAAGGTTAACAGCTGATTTTTCAGCAGAAACTCTGCAAGCCAGAAGAGAGTGGCAGGACATATTTAAAGTGATGAAAGAGAAAAACCTGCAACTAAGACTACTCTACCCAGCAAGGATCTCATTCAGATTTGATAGAGAAATCAAAAGCTTTACAGACAAGCAAAAGTTGAGAGAATTCAGCAACACCAATCCAGCTTTACAACAAACACTAAAGGAACATCTCTAGGTAGGAAACACAAGAGAAGGAAAAGACCTACAATAACAAACCCAAAACAATTTAAAAAATGGTAATAGGAACATACATATAGATAATTACCTTAAGTGTAAATGAATTAAATTCTCAAACCCAAAGGCACAGGCTGGCTGAATGGATACAAAAACAAGACCTGTATATATGTTGTCTACAAGACACCCATTCCAGACCTAAGGACACATACAGACTGAAAGTGAGGGGATAGAAAAAGATATTCCATGCAAATGGAAATCAAAAGAAAGCTGGAGTAGCAATTCTTATATCAGAAAAAAATACACTTTAAAATAAAGACGATTACAAAAGACAAAAAAGGACACTACATAGTGATCAATCCAAGAAGAAGATATACAATAGTAAATATTTATGCACCAAACATAGGAGCACCTCAGTACAAAAGGCAAATGATAACAGCCACAAAAGGGAAAATCAACAGTAATGCAATAATATTAGGGGACTTTAACACCCCACTTTCACCAATGGACAGATCATCCAAAATGAAAATAAATAAGGAAACACAAGCCTTAAATGGCACATTAGACTAGATGGACTTAATTGATATTTATAGGACATTCCATCCAAAAACAACAGAACACCTTTTCTTCTCTAGTGCTCTTGGAATATTCCCCTGGATAGATCATATCTTGGGTCACAAATCAAGCCTTGGTAAATTTAAGAAAATTGAAATACACTACTAAATAACAGAGAGATCACTGAAGAAATCAAAGAGAAAATAAAAAAAATTCCTAGAAACAAATGACAACGAAAACATGATGACCCAAAACTTATGGGTCCAAAGAAGTTCTAAGAGGGAAGTTTATAGCAATAAAATCCTACCTCAAAAAACACGAAAAATCTCAAATAAACAACCTAACCTTACACCTAAAACAATTAGAGAAAAAGGAACAAGAAAACCCCAAAGTTAGCAGAAGGAAAGAAATCATAAAGATCATATCAGAAGTAAATGAAAAGGAAATGAAGGAAGGAAACAATAGGAAAGTTCAATAAAACTAAAAGCTGGTTCTTTGAGAAGTTGATAAACCACTAGCCAGACTCATCAAGAAAAAAGGGGAGATCATGCAAATAAACAGAATTAGAAATGAAAAAGGAGAAGTAACAATTGACATTGCAGAAATACAAAGGATCATGAAAGACTACTAAAAGCAAATATTTGCCAATAAAATAGACAATCTGGAAGAAATGGACAATTTCTTAGAAGAGTACAACCTTCCAATCCTGAACCAGGGAGAAATAGAAAATATGAACAGACAAATCACGAGCACTGAAGTTGAAACTGTGATTAAAAATCTTCCAAAAAACAAAAGCTCAGGACCAGATGACTTAACAGGTGAATTCTATCAAACGTTTAGAGAAGAGCTAACACCTATAGTTCTCAAACTCTTCCAAAATAAAGCAGAGGGAGGAACACTCCCAAACTCATTCTATGAAGCCACCATGACCCTGATACCAAAACCAGAAAATGATGTCACAAAAAAAGAAAACTACAGGCCAATATCACTGATGAATATAATTGCAAAACCCCTCAACAAAATACTACCAAACAGAATCCAACAGCACATTGAAAGAATCATACACAATGATCAAGTGGGATTTATCCCAGGGATTCAAGGATTCCTCAATATATGCAAATCAATCAATGTGATACACCACATTAACAAATGAAAGAATAAAAGTCATATGATCATCTCAATAGATGCAGAAACAGCTTTTGACAAAATTCAATACCCATTTATGATTAAAAAAAACTCTCAAAGTGGGTATAGAGGGAAACTACCTCAACATAATAAAGGCTGTATATGACAAACCCACAGGAAACATTGTTCCCAATGGTGAAAAACTGAAACCATTTCCTTTAAGATCAAGAACAAGACAAGGTTGCACACTATCACCACTATTATTCAACATAGTTTTGGAAGTTTTAGCCACAGCAATCAGAGAAGAAAAAGAAATAAAAGTAATCCAAATCAGAAAAGAAGAAGTAAAACAGTAAAATGTTTGCGAATGACATGATACTATACATACAGAATCCTAAAGATGCCACCAGAAATCTACTAGAGCTAATCAATGAATTTGGTAAAATAGCAGGATACAAAATTGATGCACAGAAATCTCTTGCATCCTTATACACTAACAATGAAACATCTGAAAAAGAAATTAAGGAAACACTCCCATTTACCACTGCAACAAAAAGAACAAAATACCTAGGAATAAACCTATGTAAGGAGACAAAAGACCTGTATGCAGAAAACTATAAGACACTGATGAAAGAAATTAAAGACTATACACACAGATGGAGAAATGTACCATGTTCTTGGATTGGAAGAATGAAAATTGTGAAAATGACTATGCTACCCAAAGCAATCTATAGATTCAGTGCAATCCCTAGCAAACTACCAATGGCATTTTTCACAGAACTAGAAAAAACAATCATAAAATTTGTATGGAAAATGCAAAAGAGCCCGAATAGCCAAACCAATCTTGAGAAAGAAAAACAGAGCTGACTTCAGACTATACTACAGAGCTACAGTAACCAAGAAAGTATGGATCCTGGCACAAAAACAGAAAGACAGATCAATGGAACAGCATAGAAAGCCTAGAGATAAGCCAATGCACATATGGGTATCTTATCTTTGATAAAGGAGGCAAGAATATACAGTGGAGAAAAGACAGCCTTTTCAATAAGTGGTGCTGGGAAAAGTGGACAGCTACATGTAATAGAATGAATTTAGAACACTTCATAACACCATACAAAAAAATAAACTCAAAATGGATTAAGACCTAAATGTGAGGCAGACACTACTAAACTCTTATAGGAAAACACATGCAGAACACTCTATGACATAAATCACAGCAAGACCCTTTTTGACCCGCCTCCTAGAGAAATGGAAATAAAAACAAAAATAAACAAATGGAACCTAATGAAACTTAAAAGATTTTACACAGCAAATGAAACCATAAACAAGACGAAAAGACAACCCTCAGATTGGGAGAAAATATTTGCAAATGAAGAAACTGACAAAGGATTAGTCTCCAAAATATACAAGTAGCTCATGCAGCTCACTATCAAAAATCAAACAACCCAATTCAAAAATGAGCAGAAGAACTAAACATACATTTCTCCAAAGAAGGTACACAGACTACCAACAAGCACATGAAAGAATGCCCAACACCACTAGTCATTAGAGAAATGCAAATCAAAACTACAATGAGGTATCACCTCACACTGGTCAGAATGGCCATCATGAAAAATCTGCAAAAAATAAATTCTGAACAGGGTGTGGAGAAAAGGGAACCCCCTTGTACTGTTTGTGTGAATGTTAATTGATACAGCTATTATGGAGAACAGTATGGAGGTTCCTTAAAAAACTAAAAATAGAACCACCATATGACCCAGCAGTCCCACTACTGGGCATATAACCTGAGAAAACCATAATTCAAAAAGAGTCATGTACCAAAACATTCATTGCAGTATTATTTACAAGAGCCAGGACATGGAAGCAACCTAGGTGTCCATCGACTGATGAATGGATAAAGAAGATGTGGCACATATATACAACGGAATATTACTCAGCCATAAAAAGAAACAAAATTGAGTTACTTGTAGTGAGGTGGATGGAAATAGAGTCTATCATACGGAGTGAAGTAAGTCAGAAAGAGAAGAAAAAATACTGTATGTTAATACATGTATGTAGGATCTAAAAAAAAAAAGGTTCTGATGAACCTAGGGATAGGACAGGAATAAAGCTGCAAATGTAAGGAATGGACTTGAGGACATGGGGAGTAGGGAAGAGTAAGCTGGGATGAAGTAAGAGAGAGTAGCATTGACATATATACACTACCAAATGTAAAATAGATATCTAGTGGGAAGCGGCCGCAAAGCACAGGGAGATCAACTGGGTGCTTTGTGACCATCTAGAGCAGTGGGATAGGGAGGGTGGCAGGGAGTCACAAGAGAGAGGGAATATGGGGATATATGTATACATGTAGCTGATGCACTTTGTGGTACAGCAGACACTAACACAACATTGTAAAGCAATTATACTCCAACAAAGATGTTGAAAAATAAATAAATAAATAAATAAATAATAAAAAATTTGGCCACCATAGAGTGTAGGAGATAATATTTCATTGTGGTTTTATTTTGTATATTCATGATGACAAGGATATTGAGCAACTTTTTGTGAGTTTCATGGCCATTTGGAAAACACTGACAAATGTTACAAAACAATGTATGTGTCTTCTTAAATTCTTTGCTTCTTTTTAATTAAGTTATCAATTTTGTTGTTACTGAGTTATAACACTTCCTTACATATTCAGAATACCAACCTTTTGTCAAATATATGTATCTAGAATATTTTTCCCAGTGTGTGCCTTGCCTTTTTATTTTCTTAATACTACTTTTTAATGAGCAGAGGTTTTTACTTTTGATGAAGTCAAATTTATAATTATTTTTCTTGTATCCTTTCTAAGAATATCACAAAGATATTCTCCTATGTTTTCATCTAGAATAATTATAGCTTCCAGTTCTATCTTTGGTCTATGCTTCATTCTAAATTAAATTTGTGGATAATGTGATGGAAATCTACTTGTTCTAGCATGATTTGTTAAAGAGATTCATTTCTCCTCTGAGTTTGGGTCAGTATTTTGTTGAAAATCAATTGATAATCTTTTTTCTCTTCCATGAATCTATATACCTATTATGTTGCCAACATCACACTGTCTTGATTACTATTTACAATACTTGATTACTATTTACAGATTTATAAAAATTCCTGAAATCAGGAAATGTGAGACTTCCAAATCTGATCCTCTTTTATTAAACTTGTTTTAGCCTTTTATTTTTATTTTATTTTTTGTTGTGGCCTCTCCCATTGCGGAGCACAGGCTCTGGGAGCACAGGCTCTGGAAACGCAGGCTCAGCGGCCATGGCTCGCGGGCACAGCCGCTCTGTGCCATGTGGGATCTTCCCGGACCAGGGCATGAACCCATATCCTCTGCATCAGCAGGAGGGCTCTCAACCACTGCACCACCAGTGAAGCTCCTAGCATTATTATTATCTTTTTTATTGGAGTATAATTGCTTTACAATGGTGTGTTAGTTTCTGCTTCACAACAAAATGAATCAGTTATATATATACATATGTTACCATATCTCTTCCCACTTGCATCTCCCTCCCTCACACCCTCCCTATCCCACCCCTCCAGGTGGTCACAAAGCACCGAGCTGATCTCCCTGTGCTATGCGGCTGCTTCCCACTAGCTATCTACCTTACCTTTGGTAGTGTATATATGTCCATGCCTCTCTCTCGCTTTGTCACAGCCTACCCTTCCCCCTCCCCATATGCTCAAGTCCATTCTCTAGTAAGTCTGTGTCTTTATTCCTGTTTTACCCCTAGGTTCTTCATGACATTTTTCTTTTCTTAAATTCCATATATATGTGTTAGCATATGGTATCTGTCTCTCTCTTTCTGACTTACTTCACTCTGTATGACAGACTCTAGGTCTATCCACTTCATTACAAATAGTTCAATTTCGTTTCTTTATATGGCTGAGTAATATTCCATTGTATATATGTGCCACATCTTCTTTATCCATTCATCCAATAATGGGCACTTAGATTGTTTCCATCTCCGGGCTATTGTAAATAGAGCTGCAATGAACATTTTGGTACTCTTTTTGAATTATGGTTTTCTCAGGGTATATGCCCAGTAGTGGGATTGCTGGGTCATATGGTAGCTCTATTTGTAGATTTTTAAGGAAGCTCCATACTGTTCTCCACAGTGGCTGTATCAATTTACATTCCCACCAACAGTGTAAGAGGGTTCCCTTTTCTCCACACCCTCTCCAGCATTTATTGTTTCTAGATTTTTTGATGATGGCCATTCTGACTGGTGTGAGATGATATCTCATTGTAGTTTTGATTTGCATTTCTCTAATGATTAGTGATGTTGAGCAATCTTTCATGTGTTTGTTGGCAGTCTGTATATCTTCTTTGGAGAAATGTCTATTTAGGTCTTCTGCCCATTGTTGGATTGGGTTATTTGTTTTTTTGTTATTGAGCTGCATGAGCTGCTTATGAATTTTGGAGATTAATCCTTTGTCATTTGCTTCATTTGCAAATATTTTCTCCCATTCTGAAGGTTGTCTTTTGGTCTTGTTTATGGTTTCCTTTGCTGTGCAAAAGCTTTTAAGTTTCATTAGGTCCCATTTGTTTATTTTTGCTTTTATTTCCATTTCTCTAGGAGGTAGGTCAAAAAGGATCTTGCTGTGATTTATGTCACAGAGTGTCCTGCCTATGTTTCCCTCTAAGAGTTTGATAGTTTCTGGCATTACATTTAGGTCTTTTATCCATTTTGAGCTTATATTTGTGTATGGTGTTAGGGAGTGATCTAATCTCATACTTTTACATGTACCTGTCCTGTTTTCCCAGCACCACTTAATGAAGAGGATGTCCTTTCTCCACTGTACATTCCTGCCTCCTTTATCAAAGACAAGGTGACCATATGTGTGTGGGTTTTTCTCTGGGCTTTCTATCCTGTTCCATTGATCTATATTTCTGTTTTTGTGCCAGTACCATACTGTCTTGATTACTGTAGCTTTGTAGTATAGTCTGAAGTCAGGGAGCCTGATTCCTCCAGCTCCGTTTTTCGTTCTGAAGATTGCGTTGGCTGTTCGGGGTCTTTTGTGTTTCCATACAAATTGTGAAATTTTTTGTTCTAGTTCTGTGAAAAATGCCAGTGATAGTTTAATAGGGATTGCATTGAATCTGTAGATTGCTTTGGGTAGTAGAGTCATTTTCACAATGTTGATTCTTCCAATCCAAGAACATGGTATACCTCTCCATCTGTTTGTATCATCTTTAAGTTCTTTCATCAGTGTCTTATAATTTTCTGCAAACAGGTCTTTTGTCTCCTTAGGTAGGTTTATTCCCAGATATTTTATTCTTTTTGTTGCAATGGTAAATGGGAGTGCTTTCTTGATTTCACTTTTAGATTTTTCATCATTAGTGTATAGAAATGCCAGAGATTTCTGTGCATTAATTTTGTATCCTGCTACTTTACCAAATTCATTGATTAGCTCTAGTAGTTTTCTGGTAGCATCTTTAGGATTCTCTATGTATAGTATCATGTCATCTGCAAACAGTGACAGCTTTACTTCTTCTCTTCCGACTTGGATTCCTTTTATTTCCTTTTCTTCTCTGATTGCTGTGGCTAAAACTTCCAAAACTATGTTGAATAAGAGTGATGAGAGTGGGCAACCTTGTCTTGTTCCTGATCTTAGTGGAAATGCTTTCAATTTTTCACCATTGAGGACATGTTGGCTGTGGGTTTGTCATATATGGCCTTTATTATGTTGAGGAAAGTTCCCTCTATGCTGTCTTTCTGCAGGGTTTTTATCATAAATGGTGTTCAATTTTGTCAAATGCTTTCTCTGCATCTATTGAGATGATCATATGGTTTTTCTCCTTCAGTTTGCTAATATGGTGTATCACGTTGATTCATTTGCGTATATTGAAGAATCCTTGCATTCCTGGAATAAACCCCACTTGATCATGGTGTATGACCCATTTAATGTGCTGTTGGATTCTGTTTGCTAGTATTTTGTGGAGGATCTTTGCATCTATGTTCATTAGTGATATTGGCCTGTAGTTTTCTTTCTTTGTGACATCCTTGTCAGGTTTTGGTATCAGGGTGATGGTGGCCTCATAGAATGAGTTGGGGAGTGTTCCTCTCTCTACTATATTTTGGAAGAGTTTGAGAAGGGTAAGTGTTAGCTCTTCTCTAAATGTTTGATAGAATTCACCTGTGAAACCATCTGGTCCTGGGCTTTTGTTTGTTGGAAGATTTTTTAAATTTTTAATTTTTAAACTGAAAGTTTCAATTTCAGTGCTTGTGATTGGTCTGCTAATATTTTCTATTTCTTCCTGATTCAGTCTTGGCAGGTTGTGCCTTTCTAAGAATTTGTCCATTTCTTCCAGGCTGTCCATTTTATTGGCATAGAGTTGCTTGTAGTAATGTCTCATCATCTTTTGTATTTCTGCAGGGTCAGTTGTTACTTCTCCTTTTTCATATCTAATTCTATTGATTTGACTCTTCTCCCTTTTGTTCTTGATGAGTCAGGCTAATGGTTTATCAATTTTGTTTATCTTCTCAAAGAACCAGCTTTTAGTTTTATTGATCTATGCTATTGTTTCCTTCATTTCTTTTTCATTTATTTTTGATATGATTTTTATGGTTTCTTTCCTTCTGCTAACTTTTGGGTTTTTTTGTTCTTCTTTCTCTAATTGCTTTAGGTGCAAGGTTAGGTTGTTTATTCGAGATGTGTCCTGTTTCTCAAGGTAGGATTGTATTGCTATAAACTTCCCTCTTAGAACTGCTTTTGCTGCATCCCATAGATTTTTGGGTCGTCGTGTCTCCATTGTCATTTGTTTCTAGTTATTTTTTGATTTCCTTTTTGATTTCTTCAGTGATCACTTCGTTATTAAGTAGTGTATTGTTTAGCCTCCATGTGTTTGTATTTTTTACACATATTTTCCTGGAATTAATATCTAGTCTCATAGCGTTGTTGTCGGAAAAGATACTTGATACAATTTCAATTTTCTTAAATTTACCAAGGCTTGATTTGTGACCCAAGATATGATCTATCCTGGAGAATGTTCCATGAGCACTTGAGGAAAATGTGTATTCTGTTGTTTTTGGATGGAATGTCCTATAAATATCAATTAAGTCCATCTTGTTTAATGTACTATTTAAAGCTTGTGTTTCCTTATTTAGTTTCATTTTGGATGATCTGTCCATTGGTGAAAGTGGGGTGTTAAAGTCCCCTACTATGGATGTGTTACTGTCGATTTCCCCTTTTATGGTTGTTAGTATTTGCCTTATGTATTGAGGTGCTCCTATGTTGGGTGCATAAATATTTACAATTGTTATATCTTCTTCTTGGATCGATCCACTTATCATTATGTAGTGTCCTTCTTTGTCTCTTCTAATAGTCTTTATTTTAAAGTCCATTTTGTCTGATATGACAATTGCTACTCCAGCTTTCTTTTGCTTTCCATTTGCATGAAATATCTTTCTCCGTCCCCTTACTTTCAGTCTGAACGTGTCTCTAGGTCTGAAGTGGGTCTCTTGTAGACAGTAAATATATGGGTCTTGTTTTTGTGTCCATTCAGCCAATCTGTGTCTTTTGGTGGGAGCATTTAATCCATCTACGTTTAAGGTAATTATCAATATGTATGCTCCTATTTCCATTCTCTTAATTGTTTTGGGTTCATTATTGTAGGTCTTTTCCTTCTCTTGTGTTTCTTGCCTAGAGAAGTTCCTTTAGCAGTTGTTGTAGAGCTGGTTTGGTGGTGCTGAACTCTCTCAGCTTTTGCTCATCTGTAAAGGTTTTAATTTCTCCATCAAATCTGAATGAGATCCTTGCTGGGTAGAGTAATCTTGGTTGCAGGTTTTTCTCCTTCATCACTTTCAATATGTCCTGCCAGTCCCTTCTGGCTTGCAGGGTTTCCGCTGAAAGATCAGCTGTTAACCTTATGGGGATTCCCTTGTGTGTTATTTGTTTCTTTCTCCTTGCTGCATTTAATATGTTATCTTTGTATTTAATTTTTGACAGTTTGATTAGTATGTGTCTTGGCGTATTTCTCCTTGCATTTATCCTGTATGGGACTCTCTGTGCTTCCTGGACTTGATTAACTATTTCCTTTCCCATATTAAGGAAGTTTTCAACTATAATCTCTTCAAATATTTTCTCAGTCCCTTTCTTTTTCTCTTCTTCTTCTGGAACCCCTGTAATTCGAATGTTGGTGCGTTTAATGTTGTCCCAGAGGTCTCTGAGACTGTCCTCAGTTCTCTTCATTCTTTTTTCTTTATTCTTCTCTGCATTAGTTATTTCCACTGTTTTATCTTCCAGGTCACTTATCCGTTCTTCTACCTCAGTTATTCTGCTATTGAATCCTTCTAGAGTATTTTTCATTTCATCTATTGTGTTGTTCATCATTGCTTGTTTCATCTTTAGTTCTTCTAGGTCCTTCTTAAATGTTTCTTGTATTTTGTCTATTCTATTTCCAACATTTTGGATCATCTTTACTATCATTATTCTGAATTATTTTTCAGGTAGACTGCCTATTTCCTCTTCATTTGTTAGGTCTGGTGGGTTATCTTGCTCCTTCATCTGCTGTGTGTTTTTCTGTCTTCTCATTTTGCTTATCATATTGTGTTTGGGGTCTCCTTTTTGCAGGCTGCAGGTTCATAGTTCCTGTCATTTTTGGTGTCTGTCCCCAGTGGCTAAGGTTGGTTCAGTGGGTTGTGTAGGCTTCCTGGTGGAGGGGACTAGTGCCTGTGTTCTGGTGGATGAGGCTGGATCTTGTCTTTCTGGTGGGCAGGTCCACGTCTGGTGGTGTGTTTTGGGGTGTCTGTTCAACTTACTATGATTTTGGGCAGCCTCTCTGCTAATGGGTGGGTTTGTGTTCCTGTCTTGCTAGTTGTTTGGCATAGGATGTCCAGCACTGTAGCTTGCTGGTCGTTGAGTGAAGCTGGGTGCTGGTGTTGAGATGGAGATCTCTGGGAGATTTTCACCATTTTATATTATGTGCAGCTGGGAGGTCTCTTGTGGACCAGTGTCCTGAAGTTGGCTCTCCCACCTCAGAGGCACAGCACTAACTCCTGGCTGCAGCACCAAGAGCCTTTCATCCACATGGCTCAGAAGAAAAGGGAGAAAAAGTAGAAAGAAAGAAAGAAAGAAAGAAAGGAGAGAGGGAGGGAGGAAGGAAGGAAGGAAGGAGGGAAGGAAGGAAAGAAAGAAAGAAAGACAATAAAGTAAAATAAAATAAAGTAAGATAAAATACAATAAAGTTATTAAAATAACAAAAATAATTATTAAGAGGAAAAAAAACAAAAAACAAAAAAACGGATGGATGGAACCCTGGAACAAATGGTGGAAGCAAAGCTATACAGACAATATCTCACAGAGAAGCATACACCTACACACTCACAAAAAAACGAAAAGGGAAAAAAATAATAAATCTTGCTCTCAAAGTCCACCTCCTTAATTTGGGATGATTTGTTGTCTATTCATGTATTCCACAGATGCAGGGTACATCAAGTTGATTGTGGAGCTTTAATCTGCTGCTTCTGAGGCTGCTGGGAGAGATTTCCCTTTCTCTTCTTTGTTCTCACAGCTCCCAGGGGCTCAGCTTTGGATTTGGCCTCGCCTGTGCATGTAGGTTGCCGGAGGGTATCTGTTCTTCGCACAGACAGGACGGGGTTAAAGGAGCTGCTGATTTCGGAGGCTCTGGCTCATTCAGGCCGGGGGTAGGGAGGGACCCAGAGTGCAGGGCAAGCCTGCGGCGGCAGAGGCCAGCATGACGTTGCACCAGCCTGAGGCGCGCCGTTCATTCTCCCGGGGGAGTTGTCCCTGGATCACAGGACCCTGGCAGTGGCGGGCTGCACAGGCTCCCCGGAAGGGGTGTGTGGATAGTGACCTGTGCTCGCACACAGGCTTCTTGGTGGCGGCAGCAGCAGCCTTAGCGTCTCATGTCTGTTTCTGGGGTCCATGCTTTTAACCGCGGCTCGTGCCAGTCTCTGGAAGTCCTTTAAGCAGCGCTCTTAATCCCCTCTCCTCACAGACCAGGAAACAAAGAGGGAAGAAAAAGTCTCTTGTCTCTTCGGCAGGTCCAGACTTTTCCCCGGACTCCCTCCCGGCCAGCCGTGGCACACTAACCCCCTTCAGGTTGTGTTCACGCCGCCAACGCCAGTCCTCTCCCTGCACTCCGACCGAAGCCCAAGCCTCAGCTCCCAGCCCTGCCCGCCCCGGCGGGTGAGCAGGCAAGCCTCTCGGGCTGGTGAGTGCCGGTCAGCACCGATCCTCTGTGCGGGAATCTCTCCACTTTGCCCTCCGCACCCCTGTTTCTGTGCTCTCCTCTGAGGCTTCGAAGCTCCCCCCCTCCGCCACCCACAGTCTCCACCTGCGAAGGGGCTTCCTAGTGTGTGGAAACATTTCCTCCTTCACAGCTCCCTCCCACTGGTGCAGGTCCCGTCCCTATCCTTTTGTCTCTGTTTATTCTTTTTTCTTTTGCCCTACCCAGGTACGTGGGGGTTTTCTTGCCTTTTGGGAGGTCTGAAGTCTTCTGCCAGCGTTCAGTAGGTGTTCTGTAGGAGCTGTTCCACGTCTAGATGTATTTCTGGTGTATCTGTGGGGAGGAAGATGATCCCCACGTCTTACTCTTCCACCATCTTGCTGCTGAAGCCCTGACACTGGTCCTAAATAAGGCCCTGATACTGTCAGTAACTAAGGTCTTGACACTATCCCTAAGTCATTTCCTGACACGATCCCTAAACTTTACCCTAACCCTGTCCCTCACAACTGTCCTGCCTCTTATGCTAACTGAAGACCTTATGCTCTGTCTAACTCAGGCCCTGAGTTTAGTCCCAAGGCCGTGACAGTCTCCCTAACTAAGGCCTAGATGCTTGTCCTAAATCCCCTAGCCTTATTTTTATAGGCTTCTTTTCTCTGTGAATTTCCCATCTCTTCATTTATTATGTCCATCTTTTTTTAGAGGTCCTGGAACACGTTTATAATAGCTCTTTGAAAATACTCGACTGCTAATTCTAACATGAGTCATCTCAAAATCTCTTTTTATTGACAGTTATTTTCTCTCATTATGGATCTCCTTTTCCTCTTTCGTTGCTTAATGTTTCATGGAAGAGAGTCAAGATTATGTTATCTTTCCTGAAATAGCCTTAAATTTTAGTCTTACAGCAATTAAATTACCAGAAAATGGTTTTGTTTCTCTCAGTTTTTGTCTTACTCTTTGTTAGGGTAAGTTTGTTTCAGTTTTTCTTAGTCCTAGGGTGTAGCCCTTACTTCAGTGTATGATTCTTACTCATAAGGTATGGTTTTTCCAGGTTTTTTCCCTGGATTCCCAAGAGGCTCAGTGAGGTCCAGAGGGACTTTGGCTGGGTTAGAGCTCCAGTGTCTCTTAGTCCTATATGTTGTCTTGCGGCAGGAGACAGATGGGATCCAGGCTATGCATTTACAATTGGCCTCCTATTTGCACTTCCTGAGGAAGGAGGAAGGTGGGCTCCAGGCTAGATGTTTACAACCAGCCTTCTCTTTGCACTTCAAGATGCAAATAACGGCAGGAACAGGGTAAATAGCTAGACTTTGCTTCCTGTGGACACTTTAAGATAACAGTCATGGCAGGGACAGAGAGGGGCTAAACCCTATTTGAGTAAAAGATCAAGAGGTCACATATTTCCCATCCTTGGGGCAAGGGAGACACTGCACATATGCAGAGAGGCTCCTTGGGGGTCAAAACGGAGGGGGCACCACCTCAGAATAGGTGATGCCAAGGCTTCCCATAGGTCTTTGGGCTGGAATCCATCTTGGAAAAAAGTTGCACACGAATGTTGGGGAGGGTCCTAGGACAGGTCAGGTGTGGAAAAAGAAACCAGATAATTTGCCAAAGGTAAACAAAGACCCAGAAGAACTGCCCTGTATAAATGATTTATCTGCCTCTTTACTGCACTCCTCCTCATTAGGGAGAACGCCCACACCCTTTCTCTCCAGGTGTGTATCTCTGCCTTGTGTCTGTCTTCACTAAACAAACCGTTTCTCTGTGTGCTCTCCCACTTGTTGTGCTGTGTCTCTAATAATAAACTGTGTATCTGGTTTTACAGCTTTTGCCTCCTTGAGAAATGCATTTTTCAATGAGGACAAGGGCCAGTGAAATTTTGCTTCTGACCTTTAGCCTCTGGTGGACTAGCAGCTAGGATTCCTGGTTTTCATCCAGGCTGCTCAGATTCAATTCCTGGGCAGGGAACTAAGGTCTTGCTTCAAGCCACAGCTCCCTGCTATCTCTCTGAGACCAATCTGGTATTTTGTTTAGCTCTCAGATCCACTGCAGTCACTCTGTCCTGGGTGTTGTAGAGTCTCTCCCTGAATAGGTGCAGCCTAGCCCTCATCGAACAACTTACAGGGGATCCACATGAAAACCCTCTATGAAGACTGTTCCACTTTGGATTATATCCCCCCAAGTCGACCTACCACCCTCACCCTGGACTGTGCTCAGTGCCTCCTCCTTATTATGAAGACCTCCACTCACCGCCTGAGGCTGCCTCCCTTCATGCATTTTGGGAAACTTCCCCCAGGTAGAAAGACTGGGTGAATGTGGGGCTTATGTATTTTATTTCCATTCACTCAGAAAGCCCTAAATGGCCCATATCCAATGCATGAAAACAAGTGCCTCATATACTTTGTCAAGTTTTGTGCTTTACAACACTGGAAGAATAGGTCCTTTACCAGTTACACCATCCTGGTGAGAAATAGAAGTTGATAAATATTTTTAACATTTTAAGTGAATCAATGCTATAATTTCAAATGGAGACTCCAGAGGCGAGTCACCAGGCTTCCAGGAGCATCCACTGCAAGCACATGTACAAAGTCACTCAGTGTCCATTGGACTTGTCTTGCTCATTCTAGCTACAGTCCTCTGGAATCTACTGTTCATTCACCTAGAAACCAAATTTATAATTAAAATTCACCTTTGCGTTAAAGACTTAAAGCTGAAAGTTCATCTTCTTTACTAAGCTTCTTAACAATAATCACTTACATATGTTGCATTATTTTCATTTTTTTCACTTCCCTTCAAGTCAAAGGACTGCTTTTTATCTCTCTTTCATGTATAAATTGTTCCAATTTTCAAATGTTTTGCAAATTCCATAAAATAAATTCATTTTTTGTTTTCTGTAGGCTGTACTTATCCATTCAATGGGATCCATTATATAGAATATTTGTGGAAAGGGTAGTTCTAAATCTTCTTCCTTCCTATGTCCAGTGCAATAATTTTGGATGCTTCATTTGGCTCAAAGCTAATAGAAGCAATTCCCTGTTTCAACTAATACTAATTGGAAAATTCACAGGTTTTTAATCTCTAGATTTCATGTTTTTCTAGTGCTGTAGACCCGAGGTTTCTAAATATCTGCTGAACAACTCTAAATGGATGTTTTACTGTCAAATCCAGAATTTCCTCTTTCTACTCTCCAAAATTTCTTCTCTTCCTATGATTTCTCTTACCTCTCCCTCAAAACTCAAATGAGAAATCACAGAACATTTTTTTTTTCTAATCATCTCACTTACTCCCCACTTGCAGTATGATTTATTCATTGTATTTTGGAATCACTTTTCTTATCCATTCTCTTTCTATTGCTACTGACATAATCCTATTTAAAGCCTTATCACTACTCCCAGCAGGATCATAGCAATAATTTCCTAAATAGATATGTACCTCTATTTTCCACAGGCTGCCAGAGTTATGCTTCTAAAATTGACTTATAATATCATCTCCTTACACAAAAATCTTTGTCAGCTCTCTGTTACTTATGGAAAAAAGACCAAGTTTCTGAGCATTGATTTAAAGTCCTTTATCAGTTCCCTAGACCCCATTTTCAGGTACATCCACCACCCAGTGTGTTGCACTGTATTTGGGGTGGTACATCCTTGGTGTACCTGTCATCAGTTCTAATTTTCACTACCCAGAGCAGGTACTACCCATCACAGTACACTTTTCTGTATTCTGGATGTCTGCTACCAATGAGTTAATTTGCCACTTCTCATTTTTTACAAGCCACTAACCAGATATATTCATCCATCCCTCCACACTGGTTAAACTGATCGAATTGATGATACAAATATTCTGAAACTTTTACTATTGTACTTCTGCTTCTGCTGTTTTATTATACTGGAAATGTTTCTTCAATGTAAAAATGGAAGTTTTTTTTAATGTAACTTGCTTATGGTTTTCACTATTTTTGTAAACAGTCATCACCACATTTATGGAGCTTCACTTGTGTGTCAGGTAGTATACTAAATGCCTCACATATTTTTATTATTTCATTAAATTCTAAAAAGAATATGTGTTACTCTCATTGCTTTTTACATCTTATTTTAGTTATTTAAATAAATGGCATATTGATTTCTAGATATAGATTCCTCAAGAGCAGGATTCATATCAGGTTTATTTTTGCTTTCCTCATCATGACTGTACCCTGCAATGTACAACTCCCTGGACTGAATTTAATTTTCCTACCCCCCCCCTTTCTTTTTGTTGCTTCTTTTTGGCTTTCTCTCTTTTGCCTTTGTAATTTTTTCTTTTAACCCTAATGCATTTTCTATTTGTGGGTTTTTGGTAATTTTAACTGAAGTTTCCTGTTGTTTCACCAGCCTATGGATGCAGCCTGAGAAACTTTAAGGTAATAATCATTTTTCACTCTATCTTATCACCATCTTACTGAAGACACTAATTTCCAGGAGTATCAGAGGTGACTCATGAGTTTTTGAAGAGCCTGCTCATGTTCTTCTTTATTATTCTCTGTGAAGATTTTTAGGGGAATCTTTCCACTGTGGATGCTACCAGAACACTTCATTTCCTGACTTTACTCAACCCACATATCTTTGTTTTGTCAGAATAAGGTTGTATTTTTGATTCCTCAATGTATTGAAGTGTCTTCTGAAAATATGAGTGGAGAATACACTATTCTACCTGTTATGACCGTTGTCACTTTACATCAAAGTGGCGCTACTTTTACTTCTGAGAAAATATTCTATTAGAGCAACTACTTCACCTTCTGTCTTTTACTCCTTTACCATAAGGAATTATTTATAAACATTTGTTATTTGCCTTCCTGGCCTCTATTTTACCATTTGCAGTCACTAACCTCAGTTTTTAGTTGAAGATCAATACCTCAAAACCTTTCAATTGAGAAAGACAAGTATTATATGATATCACTTATATGTGGAATCTAGAAAATAGTACAAATGAACTTATTTACAAAACAGAAACAGACTCACAGACATAGAAAACAAACGTATGAATACCAAAGGGGGAAGGGGAGGGGAAGGATAAATCAGCAGTCTGGGATTAAGAGACATACACTACTATATATAAAACAGATAAACAACAAGGACCTACTGTAACTTGTTTTCTTTAAATAAATACAGGGAACTACATTCAATATCTTGTAATAACCTATAATAGAAAAGTTATATCCAAATCAATTTGCTGTGCACCTGAAAGTAACACAATATTGTAAATCAACTATACTTCAATAAAAAATATATAAAAAGACCTTTCAATGTTTTCTGTGTGGGGATTCACACCTGTGTTTCATGGTTGAACACCTGACTCAAGTTTAGGTCCGTGTAAACAAGCATGTTATATTAGCCACTCTATTTATTTCACATGTTGAAATGTGACTTAAGTCAATCTAATCAGAATGAACATATAGATTTCCAGGGGGACTACTAAAAAAGAAGCTCACTATTTCCAGTGGACTTCTGCAGCCAGTTTGACACTAGGAGTGAAGTATTTATTTAAGAAAAAAAGAAGCCAGAAAAAGAAGTGAAGCCAAGAGGTGGAGAGAAAGAAACTGAGAATGGATGGCATCACATTAAACCCTTTGTGCCACTGAAGCCTGGCAATTACTGAATTTCTCAGCTGTGTCAGGCAATACCTACTTTTTCTGCCTAAGTCAGTTTGGGTTTGGAATTCTCTCACTTTCAACAAAGGGAGCCAACTTAAAGGCTTTAGGTAGGAGTCCATGGTACCATTTTCTAATACTGAAGTCACTGTAACCTAGAGGGGCAAATTGAAAATACTATATTCTTTTTCTTCTTATTTAACTACACAGAATTACTTTTTCCTTGTGATGAGAACTTTTAAGATTTACACTCTTTTTAAAAAATATTTTATTTTATATTGGAGTATAGCTGGTTAACAATGTTGTGTTAGTTTCAGGTGCACAGCAAAGTGATTCAGTTATACATATACATGTATCTATTCTTTTTCAAATTTTTCCCGTTTGGTTATTACAGAGTATTGAGCAGAGTTCCCTGTGCTATACAGTAGGCCCTTGTTGGTGCTTAGTAACTTTCAAATATACAGTACGGTATGATTAACTATAGTGACCATGCTGTCATAACATTCCCAGGACTTATTTAAGTTATAACTGAATGTTTGCATCTTTTGATCCCCTTCACTATTTTTACCCAACACCTGCCCCCGCCTCTGGCAACCACCAATCTGTTTGCTCTATCTATGATTTCCAGTGTTTTTGCTTCTATTTTTGTTTTAGCTTCAGATAGAAGTATATGTCTTTCTCTGTCTGACTTATTTCACCTAGTATAATGGTTTCAAGGTTTATTTTGTAGAAAATGGCAGGATTTCCTTTTTTATGGCTCAATAATATTTAATTGAATGTATAAATATCACATTTTCTCTATCTATTCATCCATAATGGACACTTAGGTTTCTTCCATGTTCTTGGCTATTGTAAATAATGTGGCAGTGAACATGGGAGTGCAGATATCTTTTCAAGTTAGTGTTTTTGTTTTCTTTAAATAAATACTCAAAAGTGCAGTTGCTGAATCATGTAACAGTTCCATTTTTAATTTTTTGGAAAACCTCCATACTGTTTTTCATAGTGACTGTACCAATTTACATTCTTACCAACAGTGCATGAGCGTTTCCACTTCTCCACATCTTCACCAACAGTTGTTACATCTTTTCTTTTTGATAATAACCATTCTAACAGGTGTGAGGTGATATCTCATTGTGGTTTTGATTTGCATTTCCCTGATGATTAGTAATGTTGAGCATCATTTTTTGTACCTGTTGGACATGTGTATGTCTTCTTTGGAAAAAATATCTATTCAGATCCTCTGCCTATTTTTTAATAAGTACGTTCTCCCATTCAGGAGATTGCCTTTTCATTTTGTTGGATTCCTTTGCTGTGTGTAACCTTTTAATTTGATGTAGTTCCACTTATTTATTTTTTGCTTTTAATGTAAAATCCAAAGACATCATTGCAGTGACTAATGTCTATGAGCTTACTGCCTATGTTTTCTTCTTGGAGTTTTATGGTCTTAGATCTTTACAGTCAAGTCTCTAATCCATTTTTAGTTAATTTTTGTGTATGGTGAAAATAGTGGTCCAGATTCATTCTTTTGCATGTGGCTTTCCAGTTTTCCCAACACCATTTATTGAAGAGACTTTCTTTTCTCCATTGTATACTTTTGGCTCTTTTGTCTTAATTAATTGACTATATATGTGTGGTTTTATTTCTGGGCTCCCTATTATGTTCCATATGTGTCTGTTTTATATGCCAATACCATACTGTTTTGATTACTATAGCTTTGTAATATCATTTGAAGTTAGGAAGCATGAAGCCTTCAGTTTTGTTCTTTTTTTCATGGTTATCTGGCTACTTGGGGTCTTTTGTGTTTTCATACAAATTTTGGAATTGTTTGATCTATTTCTGTAAAAATGCATTGGAATTTTGATAAAGATTGCAAAAATGCTATATTCTTATAAGTACCTTACCCTACTATTTCACCTATCATTCCCAGACACAGACTTCTGTCTGTGAGATCAGGACTTGACTTGAAATCAAGCAATGATAAACCCTTTCCCAGGACTTTAAATTGGGGACCAGGGATAATAAAGCAATGTTGTCCCTTGCAGCAATGATTTCAACCATGTGCACAAGCCAGTCTTATTAAACAAAACCTAGAAGGCAATGAAAAACCAGATCTAGAAGCATTGAACATTTCGATAAATTCCTCCTTTTTTCCTAAACAAACTTGATTATAGATTAAGACAAGTAACAAAGTAGTGATCAACACAAGACTTAAAGTCCAGGTCTGTTGGACAACAAAGCACATTCACACCACAACTGGAGCCTACGTTGACACTTTTCTTATGTTCTCTTGGTGCCTGATATGGCACTTGGCACAGTGAATGCATTTTTGTTGGTTAGGTCCCTATGCTAATTTCATATTTGATAAATCTTTTTTTCAAAAATATTTTATATAAAATTATGTAGGAATCCCTTGAGACAATGTCACTTGAGCTGTTTCCTATCACCTGCTTTATTCAAGAAGTAGCCTGGCTATGGGACAGCATTCATGTGTGTGCTCTACTGGGAATGACCCATTTTGGCCAGGTCTTACTCCTGTATGGTAACCTGAGATCTTGCTTTCAGGTAAAATGTCATTGATTGAATAGGACCAAGTACTCCTGTACTGAGATAAAAAGCATGATAATGAGCAAAATTGTCTAGAATAAGAGGGGTGTCTGTGCACTTTTGCTGAAAGACCATAACTTTTAATAGAGCAATATTTCTTCACAAATATTTTTTCTCCAATGTAAATAATGAAAAAGGTGTTTTTAATCTGAACTTCCACCAGCGTCAGCCTCTGCATGAATTTGTACCATTTTTATGCCCATGTCTAAGTCCTGTGATCAGGTACAGTATAATTTCTGAAAGTCATTTCTTGTGCTATTTCAGTCTATGATGATTTGGTGAAGAAAATTTAAAAGTCCATTGGCTTTAAACTTCTAACCTACACATTATGTTTAAGTTTCTTGAAGAAAGGAAGAAAATCCCTGAAAATGACAGTGATGAATGCTTCCAAGAAAGGCATATTGAGGGGTCAGTTCACAGACAGACACTTTTATTAGGAGGGTCTGAAATACATTTTCAGAATCTCCCCCTGTCTCAGCCTCATAGTCATAAAGTGGGTTAAATAATGTGCTGTGTCCAAGAGGTTTAGCCCAAGCCTCTCTTCATTTCATGTAGCAACTCGTTAAGGACTTCGAAGGTGAACTGAACTAGATAAAAGTTCTGCATCTCCTGCCATTCTGATCAGTCATCCTCACGCATTCTTACCTAAAAGCTGGGGTTGACTCTAAGGATTCCTATTCCCATTTTCCTCTGTAAGATTAGCAATCAGTGTGCAGAGTCTCTGGGGGAAGCATGTTAGAGCAAAAGCTGATGGTATCCTGGGCTGGAGTCTAACTCTCAGTGAGCTTATCAAGCAATCAGGGTGTTTTTGTTGATAATTTGGATACAGTGTTTGATGGAGGGAAATTTAGCAGTGGAAACATTCTCTAATGAACTTCAAAAGATAAGACTCATATTTCTATCATACTTTTTTCTGCCAAATTAACTTTCAGCGGGCATGATGTAAGAGAGATGACATGAACAAAAAGAAATGCTGACTTTAACATGAACAAAAAGAACTGCCGACCTTAACAGAAACCAGGATCTTTGTGTAGTTAAAGGAGAATGTTCTTATTCTCATTTCTGACTAATCTGTTAGCTACTTGTTTAACATCCTCTTTATCTAACTCTTAAAATGTCTTTATTATTATAACCGAGATGAAATTATAAAGAAGGAAATATTAGAACAGACTTTGAGTGTTTGCAGAAGCTATCTTTATTGTTATCATATTTTCAAAGGGAACTGAGCAATAAAGATGAGAGGAAACTCACTTCCTTTCTGAATTCTTAACATCTGCATCTTAGTTATCATGTGATGGCAGCTAATTCTGGTCTAATAAATATTGTGAAAATAATTACTGTTAAACTTTAAACTAAGGTTTTAGCAGCAACATGGATGGACACAGAGACTATCATACTAAGCGAAGTAAGTCAGAAAGAGAAAGACAAATACCATATGATATCACTTATATGTGAAATCTAAAATATGACACAAATGAACATACCTACAAAACAGAAACAGACTCACAGACATAGAGAACAGGCTTGTGGTTGCCAAGGAGGAAAGGGGTCTAGGAGAGATGGGTTGGGAGTTTGGGTTTAACAGATGCAAACTAGTATATATAAGAGGGATAAATAACACGACCCTACTGTATAGCACAGGGAAATATATTAAATATCCTGTGATAAACCATAATGGAAAAGAATATATATGAAAAATAATATATATACATACATATGCATAACTAAGTCACTGTGCTGTACAGCAGAAATTAACACAATATTAACACAACTATACTTCAATAAAATTTAAAATTATAAAAAAAAAAAGTTTTATGTAACTCTCTTAAAAGAGCCTGTGTTGCAGTATACAGGCTCAATCCTAATTTCTGCCATTACAACATAAAATAAAAATACAGACTTGGTAGGAAAGTTAAAACGACATCTAGAAACAGGCATTGCACTGCTCTTTGACAACTCCTTTCTCCACCTGCCCCACTCCCACTGAGAAGATTAAAGCTACATTTCTCCCTGGAGGTAGAAAGTTAATGAGAAAATCTAAGGGCACATATTCAATTTCTTCTCTTTCACAACCCTCTCTTAGGATAAAGGACTCAGCTGCCCTTTATTTTTACACTGCAAAACACAAAGTATCCAAGGGCTTCCCTGGAGCCAGAGCAGGTGAGGAGTGGAGAGCACATCTGCCTCCTCACTGCTTACCTATCCCCATTCACCTTGTCTGGAGTCTATCATGAACCTCCACTGCCACTACAAAGTGGAGACGTGTGGTTTCTACTTGTTTACCTGCTGGCAACCGCTTCCAGAACCCCATGACCCTTTAGGAATTTATAAAACCTAAAGGTGTTCTAAAGGAATTTATATGAGTTAATGGTAATAATTCATATATATTTTGATCTAGAAAGAGAAGTTTTAAATAGTGACAACAAAAATAATAGGGGAAAGGTGGGAGGGAGGGATAAATTAGGAGTTTTGGATTAACATATACACACTACTATATATAAAATAGATAACAAAGACCTACTGTATAGCACAGGGAACTCTACGCAGTATTCTGTAATAACCTATATGGGAAAATAATCTGAAAAAGAATGGATACATGTATATGTATAACTGAATTACTTTGCTCTACACTTGAAACTAACACATTATATATTTATAATCCAATATAAAATTTAAAAAACATCTAACACTTATGTAGCTATTACAGCGGGTCAGGCAGTGTTCTAGCACAAAAATAAAATTATGGATTTGAAACATAGGGTATAGATTGTAACTAATCCTATAGCATGACTACATTGATATGGTCAACATCCATCCCAGTCCATTCGTGTTTGTGTATTTCAAAATCTAGAAAACTAAGAACTGCATCTCCCAGATACTTAGAGCCAGGGTTTTGGATGAAAAGTAGTTTCTACCAATTAGGCGTATTCGTATGAGATCCAGAAGGTATCAGTGAGGCTAAAGCCCTTTTTTTGCTGCTGCTTCTAGAAGCATGCCCGATTGTGGATATTGATAACAGCTGTTCCTTTGATACCTGGATTGTTGTTACAGTCTTACACTCTTAAATTAAATAATTCCAGTGGCAGCCTCCTACTTCCTACTCCTCCAGTCCTGCGAAGGAGAGCACCTTATTCTCTGTATTAAATTATTTTCTTCTTAACAATTTTGAAGGGACTTCTGCTTCTTAAACTGGAATTTGACTGATACCATATCTGAAACCATAAACATCTGCACACAACAGACCTACAACGAGGGAAATCTGCAAGTGTTACCTTACCTGGTAGGACCTGAAGACAATGGTGATCTGCTTATGGTTGAAAAATGAAATATTGGCAGCCCATCGACTGCCAAGGCAGAAAAGTGGCTTACATGATCATTAGTAAGTGCTGAAACAACATGACCAGGGAAGTCAGATCTTAGTGGACCAATTAGGGGTGAAAATAGGACATGGTTGAATGAGGATCACAGGCACTGTGGAATGGGCAGATTAATTCTGACAGCTCTGGGGGCATTCAAAAGTACTTGAAAGAAATTCCATCAAGAGAATGAGAAAACAAGCCACAGATTGGGAGAAAATTTTTGCAAAAGATATATCTGAATAATGAACTGTTTTATTTTTAATCCTTCCACCACTTTTCTCCTTCGGTAATCATAGGAATGTTTTCTATGTCTGTGAGTCTGTTTCTGTTTTGTTAATAAGTCCATTTGTATCATTTTTTTAGATTCCACAAATAAGTGATATCATATGATATTTGTCTTTCTCTGTCTGACTTACTTCACTTAGTAAGATAATATCCAAAAGATACAATAAAGAAACTATGAAACTATGGTACATCCGTATAATTAATACCATGTAGCCATTAAAATTATATGTGGTAGAATAGTTAGTAAAATGAAAAGATATTGAAATGCTATAGTGAAAAAGTCAGCTCACAAAATAATATAATGAGTCCTTAAAAAATGAAATACATATATGTAATACACAGATATAGAAACAAAAATACTTGAAGGAAATGTGGCAAAATGAGTAAAGAGTTTTCTCAGGGTTGTTTTTTTTTTTAATTTTCTCCATTTTGATTATCAGCATTTTCTACATTCCTGATGAATAACAAACATTTTTAAACAGAGCATGTAAAAAAGTGAATATTGAAAAATAATATGATAGAAAACCAATTTAGAAATGATAACCTTGACAATACTCACTAATATTTCAATTAACAAATTCCCTGAGATGTGTCAATGGGAGATAGAGATAAAATGTTTTCTGTGTAATATCCTGGCAGTTACTCATCAGTTCACTGAAGCAAGCTGCCAGCACAACCTTGTAAATATAATCAAGGTAGCAAAGCAAAGCCATGGACAAGTATCTCTGCTCACTCTTTTTTATTTTTTTTTTGGTACTTTATTTATTTATTTATTTTTAACATCTTTATGGAGTATAATTGCTTTACAATGGTGTGTTAGTTTCTGCTTTCTTGATTGCCAGTGGCAGTGGTGGAGATATTGAAGGTTATGGAATATATACAGGGTGGCATTTTTTAGTAAATAATACACAAAATTTCAATAGCAGTGATCTTCAATCAATACAGAAGAATGTGTGAGTACCACATTTATCAGCCATAACATAGAATTCAGTCAAATACAATGATAGTCCTTGGGCTTTCCTGGTGGTACAGTGGTTGAGAGTCCGCCTGCCGATGCAGGGTATACGGGTTCGTGCCCCCGTCCGGGAAGATCCCACATGCCGCAGAGCAGCTGGGCCCGTGAGCCATGGCCGCTGAGCCTGCACGTCCGGAGCCTGTGCTTCTCAACGGGAGAGGCCACAGCAGTGAGAGGCCCGCGTACCGCAAAAAAAAAAAAAAATATATATATATATATATATATATTTTATCATGAACATTAAAAACATTAATATTTCTAAATATTAATAAATTATTGTTGTTATGAAAATATGATTATGTCACTCTCTCATCCTGCAATGTCTAAGTTTAGTAAACCATAGGACCCAAGGAATTATACGTGTGACATATTACTGCAAACAAGTCTGTCTGATCAGGATAATCAGGAATAAATAATTCATCAGGTATGCTGCAGGTGTCCAGGCATCCTCTGTCGTGCTCATCTTTACCAAAAATAAACTCCAAAGCTGCTGAACTTGCTTCTGGTTCTCCAAAGAAGAGCTCAGCGAGGAACTGCCATTAATTTTTTTTTTTTTTAGAGCTAATTGTGGAGTTAGATCAATGTCAGGAAGAATAAAAACTGATCTCCTTGAATGTCATACCTTGAATGTCAAAGAAAGTGTTAGTCAGAAATGAATAGACCTTATAAACATCCCTAACACCCATAGACATTTTTCTTACTAATATGGCTCTAAATGTATGACACCAACTCATAGTGATGGGAATACTTCCTTTGTCAGCCAAGGATGAAGTGTTATGTTCTGAACTACATACTCTTCCTGAAATTCTTACAGTATCTTTATCCCAGTTGGTTTATTCTACTCTGTTTCTGCTAATGATTGACTTTTTGGCTCAATATTAAAATATACAATAGGTTTTTTGGCTTTTCTTTTATTCCAGACAGTGTAGTGTAAAACACTGCCACTGGACACATAGGATAGGCATTAGTCCATCCCTATTTAAGTTTGGAGACTTTCAGATTTAGAAGGGGTAAGTCACCCATGAGCCTGAGTTCACAATGTTATTAAATGATGGATTGATATGGATCTGACTTAAAGCTTTTTAAAATATAATTCTTTCTATTTTATTTGTGGCACCCATGGCTGCCATACATTTAAATTTATTTAGTATTGGCTTTGTGTTTATATAAATACCTCTTTTGTGGGTGTCATCTGTCTCTACCTATCTGCCAAGTAGGAGAGGTGTTGATTGACTCAGGAAAAATATAATATAACCTCAATAATTAGGTGGCTGGCCAGGTTCACTTCAGTTCAGGGTTTCGTCATATTACCAGTGTTTCCCTAGCACTGCCCACCCCCACCCTACCTACATCTAGATGGAGCTAGACACCTAGCTCATGCCAATGGAAAGTAAACAAAAGATATGCATGTTACCCACAGGCCAAGAGCATTAAAAAGAAAGTTGCTTTCTTCATCCTTCTTTTTTTCAGACAGTTTTCATGGCTTGTTCAAGGTGAGCATAATTAACTTGTAAGCTGCATGGAAAACATAGCAGAGTCACAAAAGTCGAGAAAAACCAGCACTAAGAAAACATTTGGAGTGAACTAGGCACCAATACCTGTTTTAGATTTCCATTAATGAGAAATAAACTTCTATTACACTTAAGCCATTATACACCCTGAGGTTGGTTTGTTATAGCAGCTGTCATCACACTGCTTTGGTCCTCGGACTATGTCCATGCTCTGAAAACCTTCTTAGTGGTGGATACTCATCCCTAAACACATTCTATCCACTCACTTTTCTCAGGGCTCAACATGAAGATCCTTTGCTAGATCTGTTATTTGCTTAAAGTAATAACTCTGTGGAGTAGTTTTAGGGTCCTATTTTTACCTGGGCAAAATATGGACAAAGTCTTCATTTCAACTGAAATGATGGGCTCTGTTACAAGGTTGCCAGGAGCTCCACCTGACATGGGACAAAAGTAGCCTAGATCCCTCCATTCATTCATGTTTCATTCCACAAATAGGAACTGAGGACCTGCTGTATGCCAAATATTGTACTATGTTCTAAACTCAAAAATTAAATAGGACACAGCCCTCCCTCCAAGAGCCTACCACCTGGTACTTACTGTGAAGCACTGTGAGTCCTCTAGTCAGAGTGACTGAATTTTACTTTTGGCTTCCTGACATATTGAGTGATCCAAGTAAAATCATGTAGCTTCTTTGTGCCTTTGTTTCCTTATATGTGAAAGAGAAATGATAATAATACAAATGTCACAAGGCTATGGTGAGAATTCATTGAGATTTTTGTAGTTCTTGGCATAGTTCTTAGGAACTTGCTAGAGATCAATAAATGTTAGATCATTATTAAATGTTGAGAGCAAGGTATATGCATGACCAAATCATGTAGAGCAGTGCACCTTGAACACTAAGGTTGATATGAATCACCTGGGACTCATTAAAATTCAGGTTTTGAATCAGAGATCTGCAGTGGGACCTGGATTCTGCATTTCTAGCAAGCCAAGATGATGCTAATGTCTCTGATCCAAGGACCACTTTTTGGTATAGCAAAGTCTAGACCCACGTTGTCCAATAGAACTTTCTGTAATGATGAAATGTGCTATATTTGTTCTTTCTAATATGGCAGCTACTAGCCACCTGTGGCTATTGAAATGTGGCTAATGCAATGGAGAAACTGAATTTTTAATTTTGTATTATTTTATTTTTTATGTATTTACTTTTATTGGGGTATAGTTGATTTACAATATTGTGTTAGTTTCAGGTGTACAGCAAAGTGAATCTGATATACATATACATATATCCACTCTTTTTTAGATACTTTTCCCGTATAGACTATTACAGAGTATTGAGTAGATTTCCCTGTGCTATACAGTAGGTCCTTATTAGTTATTTATTTTATATATAGCAGTGTGTATCTGTCAATCCCAAGCTTCCAATTTATCCCTCCCCCCACCTTACCCCCCCCCGTAACCATAAGTTTATTTGCTACATCTGTAACTCTGTTCCTGTTTTGTAGATAAGTTAATTTGTAGCCTTTTTTTAGATTCCACATATAAGCAATATCATATGATGTTTGTCTTTATCTGTCTGACTTACTTCACTCAGTATGACAATCTCTAGGTCCGTCCATGTTGCTGCAAATGGCATTATTTCATTCTTTTTTATGGCTGTGTAGTATTCCATTGTATATTTGTACCACATCTTCTTTATCCATTCCTCTGTTGTTGGACACTTAGGTTGCTTCCATGTCCTGGCTATTGTAAATAGTGCTGCAGTGAACACTGGGGTGCATGTATCTTTTCGAATTATGGTTTTCTTCAGATATACACCCAGGAGTGGGATTGCTGGATCATATGGTAGCTCTATTTTTAGTGTTTTAAGGAACCTTCATACTGTTCTCCACAGTGGCTGTACCAATTTATATTCCCACCAACAGTATAGGAGGGTTCCATTTTCTCCACACCCTCTCCAGCATTTATTGTTTGTAGATTTTTTCATGATGGCCATTGTGACTGGTGTGAGGTGATACCTCATTGTAGTTTTGATTTGCATTTCTCTAATAATCATACTCTGGTTTCTCTTCAGATTGTATACATTTTTCACCTTGTATTTACTGTTAATAAATGCAAATTTATTTGGACATATGAAGCTAATGGCTAGTGTATTCAACATCAGAGGTCTAGACTAGTAGTTCTTAAGACTGGCCACATGTTCAAGCAAGGATCAGTAGCTAAGAATAAATGTAGAGGATTGGGTTACATAATCATTGGCATAGTGAAATTATCTTCAGAAGTTTGAAATTACCTTGAAGATTGCTAGAAGAACTGTTGTTCTTTAGAGGTTCCATTTACCCTAATGTTTGTCAAACAGTGGACCAGGTTGGACCACGTGTATTCCTTGTCCAACTGTATTAGTTACGAGGAATGCTTTCAGCAAGGAGGAATTGAAAATCCAAATTACTGTGGTTTAAACAAATAAGTTTCCCCTCTTCAAATAACAAGCATTTCAGGGACAGGGAGTGGTTGGTTGGTCTAGCTGGTTAACAATGATCTCAGAGACACAGATGCTAGTTTTCTCCTGCAACACTTTAAGCCTGTTAGCTTTTGTCTTCAAGCTTGTAGCCTCATGACCCAGCATCCTTAAATCAGCTTCAGGTGTCCATATTCAAGACAAGGTTGAGAAGCCCAGTCAACCTGCACCTGTACCATTTTATTAGAATACTTACATCCTATTGTCAAGGGTGGTTGGAAAAATTAACATTTAGCTGGGTGCATTGCTGTTTCAAAAAAAAAAAAAACCTGAAATTTTGGCAGCAAGTAAGAAAGTGGTATTGATACTAGTTAGGCAACCAATAGTGTCACACATACAATATCAAATTATTATTTATTCATGCAAACATGAATAAATACATTTTTTAAAATAAGTGAGACAACAGTAAGAGATATCAATTATCCATATTCATTATGAATTTAAAAGAAACTGATGAGGGGATAAAACTATGGCATAAATGAATTAGTGGTAAGCACTGAATCCATCTGAATAATAAATAAATATAAATAAATGAAATTATGGTTACTATGTTGATTACAAATGTTAAAATATTTTGTAAAAAGCCTCAAAATGTCAAAAGATGATCAGTATTAATAGAAGGGGGAAAACAATTACAAACCCAACCAATAAATATCAGGAGATTAGTAAAGTGGTAGAGGAAAAATGTAATTCACTGTTCTGTTAAGTTGAGAAACATAGCTTATGTGTTTAAGTAATTATTTTAAGAGAAGAAAAGTAAACACAAATAGAATTTTTAAAACAAGCTACGTACCTTCTAAATCACTGCAGGAGTTGAGGGGCTCAGATCAAGTTTTAAAGAAATGGATGAGATTTTTTAAGAATAAAAAGAGAAAAAAACATCAAAGAAGCAGTAAGCCAAAGCTTGACATAAAATTACAATACAGAAAGCCCATCTGTTATAACAATATATATAGTAGGAAAATAGCGCATGAGAAAACTACTCAGCTTGACTCAAAAAAGAAAAGTTTATTGTATGTTATATGTAATATATATACCACACAGAAATTTAAATATGCAAACAGTAAAAGAACAAAGAAATACCAGACAAACCACATAAAATGAAAAATAATCTTAATAAAGTTATAGTTTATAATATGCAGTATTATATATAATATAAATATATATATTTATAATATACATATATATACATATACACATATATATAAAATATATGCTGCATATAAAAAGTATCAACTAGGATGAATCTATTTTATAATAACTCTGAAATGACTGCAAAAATCATAATAATCCTAAAATTTTATATATTATTTGACATAATCCTGAAATATAGATTACAAACCTGCTGGAAATATAAGAAGAATTTAGCAAAAATCAATATTAATAAAATTGTTTTATCATTCTGTTCTTAGTTTTTAATGAAATAAGATAAAATTTCAGCAATATAAGGTAGTTCTGAATATTTTAATTGATGGCCCTAGTAGATATGTATCCTGGAAACAAAGACACATCTTGGGATACATGAAGCATGAATTTAAATTAGTCATAGGTATGGACATGTAAAACATAATATCAAAAAAAACTAGAAATAGACCATTTCACCACACCCTTATAATAGTAAAGTCAAAATAATAAAAATTAAGGAGGAAGTCTTCCAACTATTGGAAATTTAAATTTTTTCTTGAGAAGACTAGAATCAAAGATGAAAATAAGATGGCAATTGTGGTGTATATAGAAAAAACATAATCTTAAGAACATATATATCAAGCTTAGATAGAATGCAGAATTTCTTCAGAGGAAAAATGTGGCGCCATATATACTTTTATTACATGACAAGAAAAAAATAAGAATAAGTGCATTTGGCACTCAGCTAAGAAGGGAGAAAATAAATTTTAAAAATATTTTTAAATCATAGGATTAAGAAAAAATAAGTAAAAGACAAAAGTTAATAAATTAGAACACAGAAAATTATAAACTAGATATGAGATGGAGACCCAAGATGAGAAAACCATTTCCTTCTTTCTTTATTGGAAGGAAGTATTCAAGTATATATAAAAATATTCAATTTGGTGAGATGTCATTTCTTGTTTCTATAGGTTGGAGAAGTTTTATAGAATTGTGAACATCCCATAAGGTTTTACAAAGCAATTCTCTGCGAATATCACACGCTTCCAAACAAAGCATGTAGTCATCTCAAACTTCAGGAAATACCAACTCGTTCTCTCAGGGGAGATGTACTACTCCAGCTCGCTTTAGCTGTCATTGGGCCCTGTGATGCACATCCAGGGTGTCTGCAGGTCTGTCCCCATCAGACCATAATTGTTGCCTCTGCTCCGACATGGAACACTGACAGCAAGAAATAGCTCCATTCTGAGCAATCCCTGCTATCACTTAATGATGAACATGCTGAAGGGTAATTTTCCTTTACCAACTCGGCCTTCTGAATCTCCATTTGTAAATTGATAAAGAACTCTCTTCATGGATTTTGAACAACATATTTTTTATTCAATACCTTGGAATCTCTTGCCATCTTGCAAATGAATTGCAGCAAACAACATGAATGGCTAATTGGTAATGCTGGGAAAATGGCACTCCATCAAAGCAATTATGTGAGGGAAATGGAAATGTTTGCATGCTTTTGTTATTTGTGTTAAACATATGCCAGGGAAGATATCTGATATATGTCAACTAAACAATCATTACAGACTCCTCTTAGCAAAGTAAAGCCACAGAATACATCAGGTCATTAGAATTCTGACAGTGTGCTCAGTGTGATTTCTACATATAGAACATTCTACAAAGCACTTGCCATTCACATCACTATGAAGCCTCCTTAAGTTCTGTATCAAGGGGTCCATACATGATGAAACAAAGAAACCTGGTCTCCAATTCCAAGCCTCCAGTCCCTACCTGGTAGATGGGCCTCTTTATTTAGAACACAAATCTAAACTTGTCCCCAAATGATGGCCCTATCACATGCTTGGTTGATTTCTTATGTATCCTTGGAAAAGCCACGTTTGTGTGCAATATTGTCTCTTTTAGTAATAAGGGTTAATAATTATTGTCAGAACATGTACATTAATTTGTTTGTTGTTATGTGCAGGCAAATTCAGCTCTTTGAAACTATTATACTGCAAAGCTGTGCTCTATGGACAAGCACTTCTATGGATTAATATACATATTTACAGTAGTCTAATATGAAAAATTAAGATTATGTGGTATTCACGTTCTCAAGCTTGATTTTTGTGAGGGATGTGGGGTTTATCACCATGGAGGAGAAAAACTGTTAAGGCTAAAGTTAGAAGTCTGAATTTAGTCTCAATTTCACCAATTAGCTCTGTGAACTTTTATGAACCATTTACTTGTCTGGGTCTCATATTCTTTACATATAGTATCAGGGTAATACTCCTAACTATTCTATATCACTTTTATATGTTGGGTTTTCTAAACTCTAATAAGATGTTTGAAATTTTAGGTATTATTTTTACTCTTGTTGCTCTTTTTTGAAAATGTTATTGAAGTATAGTTGATTTACAACATTGTGTTAATTTCTTCTGTACAGAAAGTGACTCAGTTATACATATATATATATATATTCCTTTTCATATTCTTTTCCATTGTAGTTTGTCACAGAATATTGAATATAGTTCCTAGTGCTTTTATTGGTAATAGTTATAGGAATGGTTGATGGTACTGGCCTGGCCAAAATGTTCATTCGTTTTTATTTCAGTAAGATGGCTCTAGTAGCATTTAGTTGTGTTTAACTTCATAAAACAATTTTTTTAGATTGTAAGTGACTGCTGTCGTAACAGCATGCACTTAAAAAAAGACATCAAAATTGGTGAATTTTTGTGTAGCCATTTTAATGTTGAAGATGGAAGAAAAAGAGCAACATTTTTGGCATATTATGTTTACTGTTTCAAGAAAGGTAAAAACACAACTGAAACACACACAGAAAAGATTTGTGCAGTGTATGGAGAAGGTGCTGTGACTGATTGAACATGTCAAACATGGTTTGCGAAGTTTCGTGCTGGAGATTTCTCGCTGGACAATGCTCTACTGTCAGGTAGACCAGTTGAAGTTGATAGCGATCAAATCGAGACATTAATTGAGAACAATAAACGTTATACCACATGGGAGATAGCTGACATATAATATCCAAATCAAGTGTTGAAAATCACTTGCACCAGCTTGGTTATGTTAATCACTTTGATGTTTGGGTTCCACATAAGTTAGGTGAATAAAACCTTCTTGACCGTATTTCCACATTCAATTCTCTACTTAAACGTTATGAAAATGTTCTGTTTTTTAAAAAAAAATGTAAGGGATGATGAAAAGTGGATACTGTGCAATGATGTGGAATGGAAGAGATCATGGGGCAGGCGAGATGAACAACCACCAACCACACCAAGGCCAGTCTTCATCCAAAGAAGGTGATGTTGTGTATATGGTGGGATTGGAAGGGAGTCCTCTATTATGAGCTCCTTCCGGAAAACCAAATGATTAATTCCAACAAGTACTGCTCCCAGTTAGACAAACTGAAATCAGCACTTGACAAAAAGTGTCCAGAATTAGTCAACAGAAAACACAAAATCTTCCATCAGGATAACGTAAGACCGCATGTTTCTTTGAAGACCAGGCAAAAACTGTTACAGCTTGGCTGGGAAGTTCTGACTCAACCTTTGTATTCACCAGACATTGCAACTTCAGATTTCCATATTTCAGTCTTTAGAAAATTCTCTTCATGGAAAATATTTCAATTCCCTGCAAGACTGTAAAATGCGTCTGGAACAGTTCTTTGCTCCAAAAGATAAAAAGTTTTGGGAAGATGGAATTATGAAGTTGTCTGAAAAATGGCAGAAAGTAGTGGAACAAAAGGGTGAATATGTTGTTCAATAAAGTTCTTTGTGGAAAAGAAAAATGTGTCTTTATTTTTACTCAAAAATGAAGACACTTTTTGGCCAACCCAATAGAATGATGGCATTAAATATTTTGTTTTGTTCAAATACAAATATGTCATTAAAAAACAGCCTATTCTGAACAACATATAACACTGAGGTTAATTTGATTTTAATACCAATGTCTTAAAATCTTTGTAGTTCTTAGCTATAGAATTGAGAGTCTGACCAGCCTGCAAGAAAACTTTCCAGCCTAGAGAAATGATAAGTAGTAAAGCCCAGGGCTTTTATCAAGAGCCAGTGCTCTCCCTTAGTTGCTGGCTCTTTTCTCACCTGGGCTGGGGTGCTGGCCCTTGTGTGCAGTGGGAAGGGGAAGTGAAATGAAAGTGAGTTTCCTTCTCAGTGTTATGAATTGAATATTCCTTGAAGACTTACAAAGAGCAGGTGGAGATGGGTTGCCACTTAGGTTCTCTGGAGAGCGAACTGTGAGTTGCAGGTTAACTGAAAGATGTTTATCAAATAGTGGCCTTAGGACCAATCCCTCTGGAGAGAAGGGAAAGGCAGCAGCAATGGGCAGAGGGAGAAACTGGGATTCAGCCTTAGTGGTAGCCTAGGAGACCACATAGAGAAGCTCTATAGCTATTGACCTTCCAGAGTTGTTAAGATTCGGGCAGAGTTGGTCTGACCTCTTTATGCAAGGATTGGTCCAACATTCTTTGTGGGCTGCCCTGGGAAGGGTGGGATGTTTCTGAAAGCAGCCAGCAGCTGAGGCAAGCCTGAAGGGGCAGCCACTTAAGCATATCTGCCAGCAACTGGGACATTAAGACCCTCTTTGAAAGGAAATCTTGGCACATCACAAGGTTCACAACAAGCCCCACTAGCTACAGAGAAGAGGTAAGGGAGTTGAGAGAAAATAAAATTAATGAGTTTAATATTTATTATGTTCCAGGTGCTGGACTAGACATTGCCTTGGTTATCTCATTTAACTATTACTACTCTCTATGTGTTTAAGTGGTTACTTTATTTTACAGGTGAGAAAACCAAGTTTCAGAAAAACTAAGTAGTTTGCCCCAATCCACATAGCAAAGAGGTGGCCAAAGAAAGGTTTCTTGAGTACAGGGCTCACGTCATTAACTAGCTCCCAATCCTGCCCTAGAGAAGAGACTAAAAATCCTAAGAATTCAGGATTCAAACCTAAATAGGATTCCTCCCAAAGTCATCCCTTCCCTTTTATCACAATAAAATTAAACATCCTATCTAATTATTTTTGACTTGGACATCATCTTTGAACAAAGAACAAACATCTAATGGTCAATCAGTTGAACACGCATTCTGGAGTAGCTTTATTGTGTCTATTATAGTACAGAGAATTTCTAAAAATGCTAAAATAATAATAAGAAGAAAAATGTTACACAGTGTTACATCAGGATTTATACCTTGGTTTTTTGAGTAATTCAAGCAAAGTCTAATGGAAAAGTACTGAGGAAGAGAACAGATTCAAATACTCACAGTCCAAAAGTCAATTAACATTGCTGTCCTGTTCTTCACTGTTTAATACAGCACAACAGTTTTCTAGTTCTGGGTGAAGTTATGTTTCATGAAATGCAAAGCTTCTTATCAGTTAAATCAAATGAGTTCCAAATTGCAAACTTCCAATATATTATGACTTTCATAATTCATCTTCAATAACACAAGGAAACAGGAGAGAAAATAATTCCATATGAAAGTTGAAGTCAGCTTCAGCAGCTCAAAACAATTATCACTCTCAAAAGCTGGTGCAATGCCAGATAATATGTTATTTCAAAACTACAGTTACTTTTTCTATATATTTTATTTAAATGAATCATTGATCATATTAATAATTTCCACTGACTCTGTTCTTTCAAACAGTCAAAGAAGGATTATTAACCCAAAGCTTCCAATTGATAGATTTAGAAACATATCCTTAAAACAAACAAAAATAAATAAAAATAGAAACACTACTACAAATTTTTAATAAGGAAAAAGAATGTCTTTAATATTTCCTTGTCTACTTAATTTTTTTCTTGTCATAGCAATTCTACTACCCTGGAAATAGAGATGACACCAGTGCATTACCTGCCTTCATGTTAATAAAACGCAGCACTTTTCATATTCATTGTACGAAATAGTGACACAGTTTGCTATACAAAATGATTGTCTTTCTAGATAGTCAACTCTGATTAATGGAAATATAACTGAACTTGAAATTCAAAGACATGGGCTTTTGTTCTGACTATGCCACTTACGCGTTGTATGACATAACTTGACATGGCACCTCTGAGCTTCAATTTTCTTACTTTTAAAATGGATATACAAAATAACTAAACCTCATGGGTGTTGGGAGGATAAATTTAGCTAATATGTGTGAAATAAACTTTGGAAACATTAAATACTAATACCTATGCATAATATAAATCATGTTCCAATGGGAGGCTGCCAGTTAATATGGCCAGTAAGAGTATATGAGGGAGAACCTTCAAGATGGTGGAGGACTAAGACAGAGATCACCTTCCTCCCCACAGATACATTAAAAACACATCTACATTTGGAACAACTCTTACAGAACACCTACTGAATGCTGGTAGAAGTCTTCAGACTTCCACAAAGGCAAGAAAATCTCCACGTAACTGGGTAGAGCAAAAGAAAAAAAAATAAAATGAGGCAAAAGAATATGTACAGGACCTGTGCCCCTGGGAAGGAGCTGTGAAGGAGGAAAAGTTTCTGCCCACTGGGAAACTGGCAGGTACAGGGGGGAGATTTGGAGCCTCAGAGGGGAGTGCAGCAACAGGGGTGTGGAGGGCAAAGCGGAGAAGATCTCACACAGGACATCAGTGCCTGCTGACTAGCACTCCTAGCCTGAGATGCTTGTCTGCCTACAGGGGCAGGTGGGGCTGGAAGCTGAGGCTCAGGCTTTGGAGGTCAGACCCCAGGGAGAGGACTGGGGCTGGCTGCGTGAAGATAGCCTGAGGGGGCTAGTGTGCCACAGCTGAGGGAGTTCGGGAAGAAGCCTGGGCCTGCCAAAGAGTCAAGGGACCACTGTTGCAGGATGTGCTAGGAGGGGAGGGCCCACCATAGGAGCTTCTTGCTCTATGCACTCACTGACAGCAGGGCACAGCCTACACAAGCTCCAGAGATGGGTGCAAGCCACGGCTGTTTTCTCAGACCCCAGAGGCAGGCATGAGAGCTACTGCTGCTGCTGCTGTCACCTAGGGTCCTGTGTGCAAACACAGGTCACTGCCCACACCTTCCCGGGAAACTGTGCAGCTGGCCACTGCCGAGGGTCCTGTGATCTAGGGCCAACTCCCCAGGAGAATGCGGTGTGCACCTTAGGCTGTTGCAAATTTCCATGGGCCTCTGCCACCACAGGCACTCCCCGCACATCCCAATTTTGACTGCCACATTCCTCCCTCTCCCTGGCCTGAGTGAGCAAGTGAGCACTAATCAGCCACTGCTTTTGCTCCCTCTTGCCTGGGTGGGGAACAGAGGCTTGAGGGTGGCCCACATGTAAAGGTGGGGCCAAATCCAAAGCTGAACTCCAGGGGCAGTGCAACCAAAGAAGAAGAGTGGAAACCTCTCCGTGCAGCTGAAGGAGCAGTGGATTAAATCCCTGTAATCAACTTGGTAAACCTTGCATGTATGGAATATCTAAATAGACAATGAGTCTTCCCACAACTGAAGCTGTGGACTTTGGGGGCAACTGTGGACTATGGGGGCAAGTACACGCAGGAGTCAGGCAAGATCAGAGTCTGAGTTGGCCCCACAGTGCCCACAGCAGGTCCAGAGACTTACCTAGAAGTATTGGAGGACTTCCTGGGCAGGCAGGGATTGGCCTTGGCTCACTGCAGGCAAGGACACTGACAGCTGAGACCCCAGGAAATATTATTATTATTACTATTCTTTCTTTTTTTTCTTAGTTCTGATGTTTTACTTTTTTTATTATTCTTTTAATTTTTTATTTACTTTTTATTTTGTTTCCTTTTTTATGCTTTTACTTTTTTTTCTATTTCTACTTTACTTTCTTGTTATATTGTGTTTTTCCAGTGTTTTTGTTTTTTACCTTGTTTTGCTTTGTTTTCTATCTTCTTTTAACAATATTTTATATTTTTCAATTTTTACTTTACTGTTTCTTGTTTTGTGCTTTTTCCTTTTGTTTATTTCTTTCTTCTGCTTTTAACTTTTTTATCATTTTTGTGTGTTTATTTTATGCTTTCTTTGCCTTTTTCTTAATTTGCTTTCTGCTTTTGATTTGATTTTGTTTTTGTTAGTTTATTTTTTAGTGCTTGTTTTCATTATGGGGTTCAATTATTTGTTTGGTTGCTCTCTTTTTTGTTTTCTCTTTTCTTCTTTTTTTTGTATGTATGTTTCTTTGTGTTTTTTTGTTTTGTTTTGTTTTGTTTTTCTGCGGTATGCGGGCCTCTCACTGTTGTGGCCCCTCCCGCTGCAGAGCACAGACTCTGGACATGCAGGCCCAGCGGCCATGGCCCATGGGCCCAGCCACTCAATGGCACATGGGATCCTCCTGGACCGGGGCACGAACCCATGCCCCCTGCATCGGCAGGCGGACTCCCTACCACTGCGCCACCAGGGAAGCCCTCTTTGTGTGTTTTTACCTCTTTGGTTTTCCTTTTACCATTTGTCTTGGGGTTTTGTTTCTCTGTTTGTTTTCTTTTACCCTCTTCCTCCATGCTGTGTAGCTTGCAGGGTCTTGGTGCTCTGGCCAGGGGTTGGGCCTGAGCATCAGAGGTGGAAGAGCTGAGTCCAGGACATTGGACCAGCAGAGAACTCCTGACCCCAGGGAATATTAAGGGACGAGAGCTCTCACAGAGGTCTCCATCTCAACACTAAGACCCAGCTCCACACAACAGCCAGCAAGCTCAAAGTGGGTCGCCTCACACCAAAAAACTATCAAGACAGGAACGCAAACCTATCCATTAGCATAGAGGCTGCGTAAACTCATACTAAGCTCACAGACACCCCAAACATACTATCGGAAGGAGGACAAGATCCAGCTCCAAGCAACAGAACGTAGGCATCAGTCTCCCACACCAGGAAGCCTAGACAAGCCACTAGATCAAACTCGCCCACTGGGGGCAGACACCAGAAGTAAGAGGAACTAAGACCCTGCAGCCTGTGGAAAGGAGACCCCAGACACAGTAAGTTAGACAAAATGAGAAGACAGAGAAATATCTTGCAGATGAAGGAGCAAGATAAAAACCCATAAGACCAAACAAATGAAAAGGAAATAGGCAGTCTACCTGAAAAAGAATTCAGAGTAATGATAGTGAAGATGATCCAAAATCTCAGATATAGAATGGAGAAAATCTGAGAAACTTTTAACAAGGACCTAGAAGAACTAAAAAGCAAACAAACAGTGATGAACATCAAAATAACTGAAATTAATAATACTCTAGAAGGAATCAATAGAATAACTGAGGCAGAAGAACGGATAAGTGACCAGGAAGATAGAATGGTGGAAATAACTGCCGCAGAGCAGAATAAAGAAAACAGAATGAAAATAATTGAGGACAGTCTCAGAGACCACTGGGACAACATTAAATTCAACAACATTTGAATTACAAAGGTCTCAGAAGAAGAAGAGAAAGGGTCTGAGAAAATATTTAAAGAGATTATAGTCTAAAATTCTCTAACATGTGAAAGGAAATAGTCAAATTCAGGAAGTGCAGAGAGTCCCATGCAGGATAAACCCATGGAGACACATTCTGAAACATATGTTAATCAAACTTTCAAAAATTAAATACAAAGCAAAAGCATTAAAAGAAGCAAGGGAAAAACAACGAATAACATACAAGAGAATCCCAATATTTTATCAGCTGATTTTTCAGCAGAAACTGGGCAGGCCAGAACAGAGTGGAAGGACAGATTTAAAGTGATGAAAGGGAAAATACTACAACCAATATTACTCTACCCAGCAAGGATCTCATTCAGATTTGATGGAGAAATCAAAAGCTTTACAGGCAAGCAAAAGCTAAGCTAAATCAGCTCTACAACAAATGCTAAAGGAACTTCTCTAGTGGGAAACATAAAAGAAGAAAAAGACCTACAAAAACAAACCCCAAACAATTAAGAAAATGTCAATAGTAACATACATATCCTTAAAAGTAATTACCTTAAAAGTAAATGGAATAAATGTTAGAACCAAAAGACACAGACTAGCTGAATGGATACAAAAAAAATACATTTATATATGCTGTCTACAATAGACCCACTTCAGACCTAGGGACACATACATACTGAAAGTGAGGGGATGGAAAAAGATATTCCATGCAAATCAAAATCAAAAGAAAGCTGGAGTTCCAATACACATATCGGATAAACTAGACTTTAAAATAAAGAAAGTTAAAAAAACAAGGAAGGACACTACATAATGATCAAGAGATCAATCCAAGAAGAAGATATAACAATTATAAATATATATGCACCCAACATAGGAGCACCTCAATACAAAAGGCAAATGCTAACAGCCATAAAAGAGGGAATTGACAGTAACACAATAATAGAGGGGGATTTTAACATCTCACTTACACCAATGGACAGATCGTCCAGACAGAAAATTAATAAGGAAACACAAGCTTTATATGATACAATAACGAGATAGATTTAATTGATTTTATAGGATATTCCATCTGAAAACCACAGATTACACATTCTTCTCAAGTGCACATGGAACATTCTCCAAGATAGATCACATTTTGTGTCACAAATCAAGCCTCAGTAAATTTAAGACAACTGAAATCATATCAAGCATCTTTTCCAACCACAACACTATGAAATTAGAAATCAATTACAAGAAAACAAAACTGGAAAAAACACAAACACATGGAGGCTAAACAACACGCTACTAAATAACCAAGAGACCCCTGAAGAAATCAAAGAGGAACTCAAAAAATACCTAGAGACAAATGACAATGAAAACACAACAATCCAAAGCCTATGAGATGCAGCAAAAGCAGTTCTAAGAGGGAAGCTTATAGCTATACAAGCCTACCTCAAGAAACAAGAAAAATGACAAAATAAACAATCTAACCATACACCTAAAGGAACTAGAGATAGAAGAAAAAACAAAACCCAAAGTTAGCAGAAGGAGAGAAAGCATAAAGACCAGAGCAGAAATAAATGAAATAGAAACAAAGAAATCAATAGCAAAGATCAATAAAACTAAAAGCTGGTTCTTTGAGAAGATAAACAAAATTGATAAACCATTAGCCAGACTCATCAAGAAAAAGAGGGAGAGGACTCAAATCAATAAATTTAGAAATGAAAATGGAGAAGTTACAACAGACACCACAGAAATACAAAGCATCCTAAAAGAATACTACCAGCAACTCTATGCCAAAAAAATGGACAACATGGAGGAAATGGAAAATTCTTAGAAAGGTATAATATTCCAAGACTGAACCAGGAAGAAATAGAAAATATGAACAGATCAATCACAAGTAATGAAATTGAAGCTATGATTAAAAATCTTCCAACAAACAAAAGTCCAGGACCAGATGGCTGCAAAGGTGAATTCTATCAAACATTTAGAGAAGAGCTAACACCCATCCTTCTCACACTCTTCCAAAAAATGCAGAGGAAGGAACACTCTGAAACTCATTTTATGAGGCAACCATCACCTTGATACCAAAACCAGACAAAGATACTACAAAAAAAGAAAATTACAGACCAATATCACTGATGAATATAGATGGAAAAATCATCAACAGAATCCAGCAACACATTAAAAGGATCATACACCATGATCAAGTGGGATTTATCCTAGGCAGAGATGCAAGGATCCTTCAATATATGCAAATCAATCAATGTGATACACCATATTAACAAACTGAAGAATAAAAAACATATGATCATCTCAATAGATGCAGAAAAAGCTTTTGACAAAATTCAGCACCCATTTATGATAAAAACTCTCCAGAAAGTGGGCATAGAGGGAACCTACCTCAACATAATAAAGGCCATATATGACAAACCCACAGCAAACATCATTCTCAATGGTGAAAAACTGAAAGCATCTCCTCTAAGATCAGGAATAAGACAAGGATGTCCACTCTCACCACTATTATTCAACATAGATTTGGAAGTCCTAGCCACGGCAATCATAGAAGAGAAACAAATAAAAGGAATACAAATTGGAAAAGAAGAAGTAAAATTGTCACTGTTTGCAGATAACATGATATTATACATAGATAATCCTAAAGATGTCACCAGAAAACTACTAGAACTAATCAATGAATTTGGTGAAGTTGGAGGATACAAAATTAATACACAGAAATCTCTTGCATTCCTATACACTGGTGAGGGAAAATCTTAAAGAGAAATTAAGGAAAAACTCCCATTTACCACTGCAACAAAAAGAATAAAATACCTAGGAATAAACCTACCTAGCGAGACAAAAAACCTTTATGCAGAAAACTATAAGACACTGATGAAAGAAATTAAAGATGATACCAACGGATGGAGAGCATGTTCTTGGACTGGAAGAATCAATATTGTGAAAATGACTATACTACCCAAAGCAATCTACAGATTCAATGAAATCACTATCAAATTACCAAAGGCATTTTTTACAGAACTAGAACAAAGAAACTTAATTGTATGGAGACACAAAAGTCCCCAAAGAGCCAAAGCAGTCTTGAGGGAAAAAAACGGAGCTGGAGGAATCAGACTCCCTGACTTCAGATTATACCACAAAGCTAAAGTAATCAAGACAATATGGTACTGGCACAAAAACAGAAATGTATATCAGTGGAACAAGATAGAAAGCCCAGAGATAAACCCATGCACCTATGGTCAACTAATCTATGACAAAGGAGGCAAGGTTATACAATGGAGAAAAGACAATCTCTTCAGTAAGTGGTGCTGGCAAAACTGGACAGCTACATGTAAAAGAATTAAATTAGAACACTCTCTAACACCATACACAAAAATAAAATCAAAACATGTTAGAGACCTAAATGTAAGACTGGACACTATAATAAAACTCTTACAGCAAAACATAGGAAGAACACTCTTTGACATAAATCACAGCAAGATCTTTTTTGATCCACCTCCTAGAGTAATGGAAATAAAAACAGAAATAAACAAATGGGACCTAATGAAACTTAAAAGCTTTTGCACAACAATGGAAACCATAAACAAGACAAAAAGACAACCCTCAGAATGGGAGAAAATATTTGCCAAAGAATCAATGGACAAAGGATTAATCTCCAAAATATATAAACAGCTCATGCAGCTCAACATTAAAAAACTAAACAACCCAATCCAAAAATGGACAGAAGATCTAAATAGATTTTTCTCCAAAGATTACATACAGATGGCCAAGAAGCACATGAAAAGCTGCTCAACATCACTAATTATTAGAGAAATGCAAATCAAAAATACAATGAGGTATCATCTCACACCAGTTAGAATGGGCATCATCAGAAAATCTGCAAACAGCAAATGCAGGAGAGGGTGAGGATAAAAGGGAACCCTCTTCACTGTTGGTGGGAATGCAAATTGATACAGCCACTATGGAAAACAGTATGGGGTTTCCTTAAAAAGAACTAAAAATGGGGGCTTCCCTAGTGGTGCAGTGGTTGAGAGTCCACCTGTCGATGCAGGGGACATGGGTTCATGCCCCAGTCCAGGAGGATCCCATGTGCCGAAGAGCGGCTGGGCCCGTGAGCCATGGCTGCTGAGCCTGCGTGTCCAGAGCCTGTGCTCTGCAACGGGAGAGGCCACGACAGTGAGAGGCCCGTGTACCACACACACAAAAAAAAACAAAAACAAAAAAAACTAAAAATGGAATTACCATATGACCCAGCAATCCCACTACTGGGCATATACCCAGAGAAAAACATAATTCAAAAAGACACATGCACCCCAATGTTCATTGTAGCACTATTTACAATAGTCAGGTCATGGAAGCAACGTAAATGCCCATCAACAGATGAATGGATAAAGAAGATGTGGTACATATATACAATGAAATATTACTCAGCCATAAAAAGGAACAAAATTGGGTCATTTGTAGAGACATGGATAGATCTAGAAACTGTCATACAGAGTGAAGTAAGTCAGAAAGAGAAAAACAAATATTGTATATTAACGCACATATGTGGAACCTAGAAAAATGGTACAGATGAACCAGTTTGCAGGGCAGAAATTGAGACACAGATGTAGAGAACAAACATGAGGACACCAAGGTGGGAAAGTGGCAGGGCGTGGGGGTGGTGGTGTGATGAATGGGAGATTGGGATTGACATGTATACCCAGATGTGTATAAAATGGATGACTAATAAGAATCTGCTGTATAAAAAAATAAATAAAAGAAGAAAATTCCCTAAAGATCACTAAATAAATAAATAAACAAAAACCAAACAACCTAATCCAAAAATGGGCAGAAGACCTAAATAGACATTTCTCTAAAGAAGATGTACAGATGGCCAACAAACACATGAAAAGATGCTCAACATCACTAATTATTAGAGAAATGCAAATCAAAACCACAATGAGGTATCATGTCACACAGGTCAGAATGGCCATCATCAAAATATCTATAAACAATAAATGCAGGAGAGGGTGTGGAGAAAAGGTAATCCTCTTGTACTGTTGGTGGGAACGTAAATTGGTGCAGCCAGTATGGAGCACAGTATGGAGGTTCCTTAAAAACCTGAAAGTAGAATTATCCTATGACCCAGGAATCCCACTCCTGGGCATATACCCAGAGAAAACCATAATTCAGAAAGACACATGCACGCCGATGTTCATTGCAGCACTATTACAACAGCCAAGTCATGGAAGCAATTAAATGTCCATCAACAGATGAATCGGTAAAGAAGATGTGGTACATATATACAATGAACTATTACTCAGCCATATAAAGGAACAAAACTGGATCATTTTTAGAGATGTGGATGGACCTAGAGACTGTCATACAGAGTGCGGTAAGTCAGAAAGAGAAAAATAAATATTGTATATTAATGCATATATGTGGAGTCTAAAATTGGTACAGATGAGCCAATTTGCAAGGCAGAAATAGAGACACAACCATAGAGAATCAACATATGGACACCAAGGGGGAAGTGGGGGGACAGGGGGGCAGGATGAATTGGGAGATTGGGATTGATATATATACACTAATATGTATAAAATAGATAACTGATGAGAACCTGTTGTATAGCGCGGGGAGCTCAACCTCACTTCATTTTACAGTAGAAACTAACACAATATTGTAAAACAACTCTAATAAAAAAGAATATATGAGAAGCCATTTACCCAAACTCCTGCTGACCTAGTATACAACCACAACTTTTCTATTTGCTTCTCTGATAGAAGAAAAAAGATATATTTTATCTTACTTTACATTTCCTTAATTTTCAATGAATGAGGTTGGATAACTTTATACAGGCTTAAAACGTCTTCCTCCTATGAACTTTCTGCTCTTGACCTTTGTTGGGTTGTTGTTTTTACACATTAATTTATAAGATTTCTTTAAAGATTAATGACATTAACATATTTAGTATGCTTGACAAATATTTTTGGCCAATTTGTTTTTCCCTCTTCATTTTGTGTGTATTATTTTTGTCATGTGGATATTTTAAGTTTCATGGAGTCAAATTATCTTTTCTTTATGGCATCAAGCTTTCACCATCACTTAATAATGGTTTCTCTTGTTTTTACAAAATGTATCCCTCTACATTTTCCTCTAGTGCTTTTGTGATTTCTTTTTTTTAAACTTACATCTTTGACCTAAGACTTCTGTTAAGCTAAGAGGAAGTCAATTCACCACAACGTATCTCTCCCACTGATTGTTACTAAAAACTATGGAGAAAACACAAAAGTATGATACTGGCATAAAGACAGCCATACAGGCCAGTGGAAGAAAATAAATATCCCAGAAATAAATCCATGCATATATGGTCAACTGATCTTTGACAAGGGTGCCAAGTGACATTGAGTGACATTGAAAAGGAGACCTTACTTAATACACTGTTCCATTTGGCTCAAACAGGCTCTGAAAAACATACATTTTTTTGGTCAGAAAGAAAGCAAAATGGCACATAATTTATATTAGTCCTCTTTTTTTAAAAGTTGTTGACATGTCTTCATTCTTTGCTCTAGGTGTGGTTTAATATTTAGAATTCCAAGATAAAACAATAATCATGACACATCATATGTATATATATATGCTTCTCCCTCTTTTTGTATAGTGATATATATGTGTATATCACCATACAATTTACAAAATGCAAGGCAAAGATTTGTTTCTCAACACAAAACTCATAAAAAATATCTGCTGCTCTGAACCCTCAGGAATGAATTCTTGGAGAGTATAATTGTCAGTTTCTTTCCATCCACTTTATTCCCACTTAATTTGTTATTTCAAATATGTTATGAATTGGGAAATTAGAAAGGTAAGCTTGATGAATTTTTTTGTAAAACAAGGGTAAATATGTTCTGAATGCTGATCCTAGGAACTATCTTATGAATAGAATATGAACTATAGGACATGTTTATCCTAGGAACTAGGGAATACACTTGTATGTAAGATATCTATTGTCTGCACAGAGGGATTTCAGGACTATTTTCAGATTCCCCAGATAGCCTCTGTGTTGTTTTATCTTGCTAGGGAACAAACACAATTTGCATGTATATATTTGATTGTACCTGGGGTTTTTTTTAGCATTTTGCTTCCCTTTAAGCCATTTTTTTCAGGCATATAGGAAAACCAGTATTGTGGTTATAGCTCGATTTCATTTTGTTTCTCATTCTATACTGTTCAGTCACAATTTGAGGAGTGACTACTATGCATAATCCTGTCCTATTACTCACAATCCTGCAAAATAAGATTTTTTTTCTTTCTATAAATAAGAAAACTGAAGTTCAGAGATTTCCCCAAAAGGATACAGCTTGGAAGTGGCAGTGTTGGGATTCATGTTCTGCTCTATCCAGCCCTAAGTTCACATTCTTCTCTGGGTTCAGCCCCATACTGTGTCACCAGCATCTCTGAATGTAGAGGGTGTGCTATAGCCTTTGCTCAGTCTCCACTAACAGGACAACATCTCTAGGGAAATCTTCAGGGAGATGCTTAAAGATATGCATCTCTAAATTTTCCCTTTAAGGAGAAAGAAGGGAGGATATAATGTCCCACATGGTGACCAAACACCAGACCTGGAGTTGTATGTTCCTACTGGAAATAACCCAGGAAACTCAGAATAAGATCAACAGAAGTTGGCTGGATAACAGGGATCAAATGCTGGAGATGCAAAATATAAATAATAGGTCCTGCTTCTAAAAACAGGAATCAAGCTGTTGGCTCAGGGTCAAGACAATGAAACTGATAAAGAGGTTGGATTAGGGTGGATCTAGTCACTGACTTAGGGTCTGGAGCTGTTATCAGGAAAGTCATGTTTGTCTGCTTCTGGCAGTGAGATCTTTGAGCAAAGAGATTATGTCTCATATTTCCAATGCTTTGATAGCAACCACAGCTATGTCTTTTTTGCTAATTAAGCTATGTCTTGTTTGTACTTAAGAGGATCAGGGAATTGGGCTGGTCTGCAAGCAAGCAGTAAAAGTCTCCTTGGCTTAAAGCACCAGTGGCAGAGTAGAGGTGAGGGAGTGAGTGCCCAGAAAAGAACTGGAGGGTCTGGGCAGGGGTGGGGTGGGGTGAGAGTTCACAGCTACCTTCTCATTTTATTCCGTCAGGCTCAGAGGAATTAGCGAGGACTCTGATCAGAGTGACACTGACATTAGCTAACATACCAACACTTGGTAGCTTTGATCAGATGTTTGAAAAGTTCCTTATTCCATCATAGTTGATTTCTCAGTGAATACTGATCTTATTTTGTTTGCTTCTGTTTTGTTTTGTTTGTTCATAATGGGCAAATACAGCAATTTGATGACAAGAGGCACTGCAAACACTTGCCTGTATTTGCAGTAGAAAGAGCAAGTGGTCAGCTTTTTTCTCATATCAGTGTTGATAATCTGGGCTCTGACTTCTATTTTGCAAAGATTGTTACAGTCATTTTTCTTTTTGCCACTCAGCGCTGGAGGCGAAGACCTTTTATGACATGTACAACTCTATGGGATGGTAAGAAATAAATGCTTCTTCGTGGGGAGGTCATTCTGTTATGGTTCTAACACACTACTTTTCTTAAAGTAATTGACAGAGATTTGGAATTATGTATTAACAAATGTTTGAGAGCTAACACGTGATCAGGTGGCTTAAGACATATTTCTGTTGCTTCATTTGGTCAGACACTGTGATGCCAAACTTTGTCAGTCTGGTTGGAGTTTGGCTTCTAGTTGGAATCAAAGAACCAATACCATAAACCAATTCCTCACATCTCTCTGACGAAGTGGAACCAGTGAGGAATAGGTCTTGTGGTGGCACAGTTTTGCAAGATGTCCAAGTTGTAAGACCCTACTTTTGATAGCATGTGTTGCTGGTTCATAATGGTCAAAAAAAATTCTCTTCATTAAAGCACAACTATTGTAATTTACACGCACATTTTCCTGTCAACTAGGAGGAAAACAGAATTGCACCATTTTGCAAGTTTTGAGGCTTTCTACACTGAGTTTTAAAATAATGGTATTTTAAAGGGAAGGAATGGGAGTTTGGGATTAGCAGATGCAAACTTTATATATAGAATCGATAAACAACAAGGTCCTACTGTATAGCACAATATTGCTATATTCAATATCCTATGACAAACCATAATGGAAGAGAATATGAAAAAGAATATATATATATATATATACATGTATAACTAAGTCACTTTGCTGTACAGAAGAAATTAACACAACATTGTAAATCAACTATACTTCAATAAGATTTTAAAAAATGAAAATAAAATAATGGTATTTTATAAGGAGGAAATTGGGTGCTTCTTTATTGTACTGAATGAGTCACGATGGTGTTCCCTTGACTGTACCCCTAAGACACAGTGATGCTATAAACCAGCATCATCATAATTTTACCTTAATTAATTTTTATAGGCTTTAAAATAATTTCTCTTAATTTTTATACTATTTTTCTTTTAAAACTATACTGTTTTCTATATAACATGTGTTCCATATTTTTAAATGCTAAGAATGCCTTGGAAATAAAGCAAAATAAGCTTTCTCTAAGATATTGTGCTAACCTGAAGACTTTGTCTAAATTTACAAAACGGAATGCTGTTTTTCCCCCAAATCAACCCTATTCTTCTGATGAAAAAGTGAACCTGGAAAGATTTTGTTCTATGATTTTAATATTAGTGCCGAGGAATATTTACGTGAGAGGACAATAAAAAAGTGGTGAATATTGACATGACTTGCATTAGATGTGATGGCCACTGTTTTAGGTCTCTAATGCTGTTTAACAAATCACCACACACTTAGCAGCTTGTAACAATACAATTGTATTACGTCACTGTTTCTATGCATTTCTGCTGGTCCTCTGCTCAGTGTCTCCTGAGACTAAGTCAAGGTATCAGCTGGCTTCATCCTCATTTTGGAGACTTGATTAGGCAAAGTTCCACCTACAGGCTTCCTCAGGCTCTGGCAGAATTCATTTCCTGTTGTTGTATGACTGAGGTCTCACTGTCTTACTGGCTGGCTACTGAAACCATATACAAGCCCACATGTCCCTGTCTTTTGTAGCAAGAGGCTTTGGCTTAAGTCTCTTAGGCCTCCCCTGAGTCTCAAAAGACTGGCTCCAAAGAATAGCTGTTGGGCCAGCAACTTGTAACAATTTAGACTATAAATCTGCTGCATAGCAGAATCACCAAATTCCCAGTTCCCTGAAAGATGTAGATAAAGGTCTGACACACAGGATTCCTGAGTTGTTTTTATAGGAAACAGAGACCCACCAGATGAAAACTGCTGACCACAAGCATGTAAGCCCCAGACCAGTTGAAACCAGAAGGTGGATGATGCTGGAAATTTCACCTTGATGCCAACCGATTTGAGAATTGAGCACAAGCAGATCACACACTCTGCAGCCCCTCCCTCACTCTGCCTTTAAAACCCCTTTCCTGAAAGCCCTTGGGGAGTTTGGGCCTTTTGAACTTGAGCTGCCTGTTCTCTTTGCTTGGTGCCCTGCAATAAATGCTGTACTTTCCTTCACCACAGCTTGGTGTCAAAAGATTGGCTTTACTGTACATGGGTACCAGGGATTACTCTCCATACCCAGAGGGTGCTCTCAGGTCCTTGCCATGTGGCTCTCTTTGCTCTGTGGCAGTTTACTCTTCTGAGACAAGCAGGGCAGTAATTCATGCTCTGAATTACTTGTTTCAAGAAGGACCCTCTCCCTTTTAAGGGATCATCTGATTAGCTCAAGCCCATCCAGGATGATCTCCATTTTGATTAACTCAAATTCTTTTACAGCTGCAAAAGTCTCCTGGTCTTTGTTGTATGGTGTGATCTAATCATGGGAATGAAGTGCATTCTATTCATACCCCTGTCCTCACTCAAGGAAAGAGGATAATACATAGTGTGGACATTAAGGGCTGGGGACCATGGAGGCCATCTCAGACTTCTGCTACCACCACAACTTCTTTAACTTAACTCATTGTTCTGACAAGAGCAGAAAATTCTGTTAATTTATGTGCTTGAAGTACAGAAGAATTTCTCCTAGAGACTAGGACTGTTATTTTAAAACTGAGGTAAATATGTGTGAGAAAGGGGAAATCAGAATGGCACTGAGAATATTTATCCTTCTGCTTCTGGCCACCTGCCTGACAAATCCTCAGTCCCCCCATGAAAAAAGACACCTAAAAATGCAGGGTATTTAAAAATATCTCTAATGTATCAATGAGCTGGAAATTTAGTAAGAAACACAGAAAAGGCAAAGCTAAATGAAAATAGACATCCATGATATTGGTATTTTCTTGAGGATGGTGTTGAACTTAGGGGCTTGAGGGAGAAAAAACAGTGCCCAGCTGCCGGAGATGTCAGGTCTAGTAAGAAACTTTTCCCAAAAAGCTGGGATCCCTCCATTGAACAGGGCTAGTCTCTGCAAGTTAGAGTGAAATAGAATGAAACAGCCCACTCTGGGGGGCCACCAGGAAAATTGTCCATCATGAGTGGAAGTGCACAAAAATTTAGAATATTCATTAAATGGTCCTCAGGCAGGTTTGTAGTCCAAATTCATCTTAGCTTGGTGTATTGAAAATATCTCAAATTAAAAACCTGAGGGAGGGAGGGATAGATTAGGAGTATGGTTTAAAAAATACACACCACTGTGTGTAAAATAGATAAAGAACAAGGATTTACTGTATACCACTGGGAACTATATTCAATATCTTGTAATAACATATATTGGAAAATAATCTGAAAAAGTATATATGTATATATAACTGAATCACTTTGCTGTCCAACTGAAACTAAAACAACATTGTAAATCAACTATACTTCAATAAATTAAAAAAATAATAATACTAGAAAAAATTCTGTAGTAACCCCAGGTGCATGGTAGGAACAAATACAGACCTTTACTTCCACAAGTAACTCATCTTCACATAGGACTCCAAGTGTTTTACATAATAAGTATCCCCAAAGTATAACTTTATTATCACAAATCCCTCTCTCTCTCTCTCTCTCTCTCACACACACACACACACACACACACACACACACCAGGAAACAAGGCATCATGAAGGAGGGTAAGCAGAAAAAAAATACAAAATGAAATCAGAGATTCTGGCCATCTCTATACAAGCAGTAATTGAAACAAAAAACATATAATTTGGGAGGAAATAATCATAACACTCATTATTTTGAATGAAATGATTTTCCATACAAAATACCCCAAAGAAAATACAGAATTTTCAGCACCTATGGGAGAGTATAACAAGTTTGCTGAACACGTTCTACAAAAAGTAACTGATTTTTTCTACCTTAACAACACACAGGTAGAAAATATAATCATAAAAGCATACTATTTACATTACCTTGAAAATATAAATTAGGAATGAATAAAAAAATTTTCAAGACTTTCATGAAGAAAACTTCACTAAAAGACATCCAAGAAGTCCAATAATGGAGAGATACAACACCTTCACACATTCGAAACCAATGCTGAAAAATCTCAGTCCTTCCTACAGATTCAATGAGTTTGAAATAAAAAGCCTAACAGAATTTTTAATACTATGTTAATGAGGACTGAAGTGTATGTGTGCAGAGATACAGAAAGTTGTAAAACAGACTGGGAAGTCTCAAAACTGCTCTAAATGTATAGAAACTTGGTTTATGACAGAACTATGCTACAGATCAGTGATGAAAATATTTATATCAGATAAAAAAATAAATTGATCCCCACTTACTTCTCCAAAATAAGTTAAAGATGGACTAAAACCTAAATGGGAAAGGCAAACTATAAAACTTTTAGAAGGCATATAGAATAATAATTCACTACAGGAAAAATATCTTAAGCAAGATATAAAGATATAAACCAAAAGGAAAATGATTGATAAATTAAAATTTTAAAACTTTTGCTCATTAAAACACCCAAAAGAGAATAAGTCAACCAATGTACTGGGACAAGAGGGTTACAATGCAAATAATTTATGAGGATTGTTATCTGGGATAAACAAAGAACTCCTATAAATCAATAAGAAAAAAGTAATTAAAGTGGGCAAAATATTTGGCTGGATACTACATACAAAAAGCAGCTGTGGTAGATAAACATGGAAGATTATTAAACTCCTTGGTAACTAAAGAAATACAAACTAAAAAGCATACCTACATGATTACCAATATTAAAAACTATGAAAATGTCAAGTGTTGGCAAAGATTAGGAACAAGAACACTTGTGCTTTGCCACTTGGGGTGTAAGTTGGAAAATAATTAGCCATTTTCTATTAAAGCTTATGCTCATGCCATCTAAAGTAGAATTTCTATTCCTAAATATACACTCAGAGCATTTCTTCCCAACATGTTTCAAATTATGACACATTTACAATGAAAATATACATTTGGTCTATAGTAATGTAAAGTTTAGAGATTCTGAGAGCATTTATAACGAGATTTTGATTTGTAAAAGTTTATTAGATTCTCTTATTTGCATATAATCAATATTTTTAAAGTAAAATTAAAAATATTTTCAAATAAATTTAATATTAAATTTATTTAAAACTTCCAAATCACGTGTTTTCAGAATATTTATGGCAACTTTGAATTCGTTTCCATGAATGTAACTTTATCCACCCTATACTTGCAGTTGCTCTGTGCAATTCTTGATCCTGCCTCTTGCATAATGAATTCTTCACACTGTCAAAAATCAGCATCAACAAAGAACTTTGTACATGCTGATATGTAATACAAGTTAAAATTAGCTTCTCAAACCAATAAACATGTACACCAGTTGAAACGATGTTTACAGTAAAAAACGCATCTTCCTTTTGTTCCAGTGGTAAAGTTGCACATTCTGGCAATAATGTGAACATAATTTTAATTTGGTTGATCTTTTTCATATTAACTGTAATGATTAATTTTGTGTGTTCACTTGGCCGGGCCATAAGGTACCCAGATAGTAGGTCAAACATTATTATGGGATTGTCTGTGATGATGTTTTTTAGATGAGATTAACATTTGAATCTGAGACTGAGGAAAGCAGATTGCCCTTTGTAACTGGATTGGGCCCCATTCAATTAGCTGAAGGCCTGAATAGAACAAAAAGGCTGACCCTTCCCTGAGTAAGAGAGAATTCCACTTACCTGACTGCTTTGAGCTGGGACACCAGTCTTTTCCTGCCCTTCAGACTTGACCTGAAACATCATCTCTTCGTGGGTCTTGAGTGTACCAGCTTTAGCCTGGAACTTGCACAATAATTCTCCTGGTTCTCAGGCCTTCAAATTGAACTGAGACTACACCACCAGCTCTCCTGGGTCTCCTGGTTGCTGACTGCAGATCTTGAAACTTCTCAGCCTCCAAGGAATTGTGTGAGATAATTCCTTACAATAAATCATATATATAGTATTCTGTTTTTCTAGAGAACTCTTACTAATACATCAACTATTTCAAAATAACACAGAAGCCCCAATTTCAGAAAGCCAATTGTAACAAGTCTTTTTGTTACTAAAAGGGCACATCAGCCATAAATGAACAGGATTATCTGATATATTTGAAGACGGGGACTCAAGGACACCACCTGGAATCCCTGACTCCCAAATCTTAACCAGTCTCATCTAATCTATAAGCTGTGCTCCTTGGCCACTTAGAACTGAACTCCAAACAACTTCCAGGGTCCATTATCTATAGGACAATGACTCACTCTGCAGTCATCTTTTACAGTCAGTATCCAGGTGACAGAGGACATTGTAATGAAACACAGAGCATCTGAGGGCTCTGGCCACCATCTAAGGAGAATGAGAGAGAGGCAGCTAGTGTTTGAAGAAACCTGCCCAGGGGTGCCAGCCAACCTAGATTTCCCTAGAGAACCTCAGAATGAAGTCACCCAATATTTTGTAGCACAATTTATAATCTAAATGGCATGACTCTTGAAAAGCTCTATCATAGAGAAATTCCTTCACACGTGCATCGGGCACATATACAAAGAAATGTTCGTGGAAGCACTATTTGTAAAAGCAAAAAACACAGGAAATAAACCAAATGTCCAACAAAGGTAAAAATATCAGACAATGGAATACTTTATCCCATTTGAAATGAATGAATTATAGCCACTTGCAACAGCATAGATGAAGTGCATAGTGCAGAACAAAGGGACAAGTTGCAGAAGACTATATACAAACTAAACATATTACAGATATTTATTTGTATTTGAATAATACAATACACATATTACACATTATACAGTACAAGTAAATAACTAGGAACAAGTACAAATACATACAAGTATAAAGAAAATGAAGGAAGTAGTAGACACAGAATTTCATGATGATTATTCTATCTGAGAGAGAATGGGATTCAAATGGAATCAGGATGTGACACAAAAGTTAACGGTAATGACTTTGAAGTTAATGCTGTTCTTTATTTCCTTAAAATCGATAGTGGATACTCAGGTGATCATTGTATCACCATTATTTATGTCTTTGTGTATTTTATATTATTTTATACTTATGTTTTCATAAAAATAAAACAATGAAAAATATAGCCTTGATTTTTAAATCAAACTTATACTCAGTAAGAAAACAATTATGCAAATAAATGCATTCATTATATTTAAAATCTCTACTATAATAATTATATTTTAAGAAATGAATCCTAAAATGTTTCAAAAGAGAAAATACATTGTACATCCTTGGATAGGCAATATGAGACTGGATTTTACTATAAAACTGACAGAATGACCTGACCAGGAAAGAAGCATCTTTGAATTTGAACACCCAGATATAAGGAACATAGACAATATGAAAATTTTAAATGCTTAGCAAAATAAAGGGGTAAAAAAAATTAAATTGTAACATTACAAGAAAAAAAGTCAGATTCTTTGAGAGTTGTATGATGTGAATTTGTCATGAGGGTTTGGTTGAGACTTTGTTAAGAAAACAATTAAAATGCTGATAGTAAAGTGAATAATTACATAATTAGTTAACTTTCTTTACTATAAAGTTCTTTTGTCAAGAATTTTGCTACATGTTAAAGGAGATTCGGAGAATCTTTCAAGCTGCTGAGGGAATCAAAAGATTCCACATCTCAGCAGGGAAATGCATTTATTAACATTTCCACCAATATCAGCTTTAAAAAGTGCACAGTATTGCCTCTGTTGGTATTTTGGGAATCCCTCTCAAGTAGGTTAGATTTGATAAAGTAATTGGGCTGTCACTGGTACACATAGTGGTAAGAAACTAGGTTCTTGTGATATTGTGACACCAATGCATATCTCCAAGATGGTAACTCTGAGGTGCAATGTTAGCTCTTTTCAACTAATTATGGTTGTCTAATACTCAATAATTATTGCTACCAAGTTAGGTGCTTTACATATATCACTTACTTTACTTCTACAATACAATGGGCAGGTATCATTCTCATTTTACAGATAAGGAGACAGACAATGGGAAGTTAAGGAACTTGCCCAGATCAATGGAAAGCGATGGAGCCAAACTCATATTCACTGTAGGTTTCTTGAAGATACATGTGTGTCTGACAGAAACAAAATTTTGACTGAGTTGTACTTGATCATATTTTTTACCTCTGTTAGAGAAATATGACCCCTGTGGATTTCTTGAAAAATGATAATAACCACAAAGCTTTGGTAGGTTTTAATATTTTCCTTCAGTTCCCTTTGTCTGGTGATTAACACAATCACTAACCCATAGTAGCCTGTTTGGACACTGAGAGTTTTGTCATTATTCACTCTCACTGCCCTTCCTTTTTCTTTTTTTCTTTTTTATTGGAGTATAATTGCTTTATACTGTTGTGTTATTTACTGCTGTACAACGAAGTGAATCAACTGTATGCATACATATATCCCCTCCCTCTTGAGCCTCCCTCCCACCCTCCATCGCACCCCTTCAGGTTGTCACAGAGCACCAACCTGAGCTTCCTGTGCTTTATAGCGTGTCACGCTAGCTATCAATTATACACATGGAAGTGTATATATGTTAATCCTAATCTCCCAATTCCTCCCACCCTCCCCTTCCCACCCTGGGTCCACATGTCAATTCTCTATGTCTACTCTCTATTCCTGCCCTGCAAATAGGTTTTTTTGTACCATTTTTCTAGATTCCACATATGTGCATTAATATATGATATTTGTTTTTAACTTTCTGGCTTACTTCACTCTGTATGACAGACTCAAGGTCCATCCACATCTCTACAAATGACTGAATTTCATTCCTTTTTATGGCTGAGTAATATTCCATTGTAAATATGTACCACATCTTCTTTATCCATTCATCTGTCATTGGACATTTAGGTTGTTTCCATGTCCTGGCTATTGTAAATAGTGCTGCAATGAACACTGAGGTACATGTGTCCTTTTGAACTATGGTTTTCTCAGGGTATATGCCCAGGAGTGGGGTTGTTGGGTCATATGGTAGTTCTATTTTTAGTTTTTTTAAGGAACCTCCATAATGTTCTCCACAGTGGCTGTATCAATTTACATTCCCACCAACAGTGCAAAACGATTCCCTTTTCTCCATACCCTCTCCAGCTCTTATCGTTTGTAGAATTTTTTATTTTTTTGCGGTACGCAGGCCTCTCCCTCTTGTGGCCTCTCCCATTGCAGAGCACAGGCTCTGGACGCGCAGGCTCAGCAGCCATGGCTCACGGGCCTAGCTGCTCCATGGCACATGGGATCTTTCCAGACTGGGGCATGAACCCATGTCCCCTGCATTGGCAGGCGGACTCTCAACCACTGTGCCACAAGGGAAGCCCCTGTTTGTAGATTTTTTGATGATGGTCATTCTGCTTGGTGTGAGATGATACCTCATTGTGGTTTTGATTTGAATTTCTCTAATAATAAGTGATGTTAAACATCTTTTCATGTGTTTGTTGGCCATCTGTATGTCTTCTTTCGAGAAATGTCTATTTAGGTCTTCTGCCCATTTTTGGATTGGGTTGTTTTTTTTGATATTAAGCTGCATGAGCTGCTTGTATATTTTGGAGATTAATCCTTTTTCAGTTGCTTTGCTTGCAAATATTTTCTCCCATTCTGAGGGTTGTCTTTTCATCTTGTTTATGGCTTCCTTTGCTGTGCAAAAGCTTTTAAGTTTAATTAGGTCTCATTTGTTTATTTTCGTTCGTATTTCCATTAATCCAGGAGGTGGGTCAAAAAGGATCTTGCTGTGATTTATGTCATAGAGTGTTCTGCCTATGTTTTCCTCTGAGAGTTTTATACTGTCTGGCCTTACATTTAGGTCTTTAATCCATTTTGAGTTTATTTTTGTGTATGGTATTAGGAAGTGTTCTAATTTCATTCATTTACATGTAGCTGTCCAATTTTCCCAGCACCACTTACTGAAGAGGCTGTCATTTCTCAATTGTATATTCTTGCCTCCTTTGTCAAAGATAAGGTGATCGTAGGTGCATGGGTTTATCTCTGGGCTTTCTACCCTGTTCTGCTGATCTATATGTCTGTTTTTGTGCCAGTACCATACTGTCTTGATTACTGCAGCTTTGTAGTATAGTCTGAAGATGGATAGCCTGATTACTCCAGCTCCATTTTTCTTTCTCAAGATTGCAATGGCTATTCTTGGTCTTTTGTGTTTCCATACAAATTGTAAAAAAATTTTTCTAGTTCTGTAAAAAGTGTTACTGGTAATTTGATAGGGATTGCATTGAATCTGTAGATTGCTTTCAGTAGTATGGTCATTTTCACAATGTTGATTCTTCCAATCCAAGAACATGGTATATCTTTCCATCTGTTTGTGTCATTTTGATTTCTTTCATCAGTGTCTTATAGTTCTCTGCATACAGGTTTTTGCCTGTTAGGTAGGTTTATTCCTAGGTATTTTATTCTTTTTGTTGCAGTGGTGAATGGGATTGTTTCCTTAATTTCTCTTTCTGATTTTTTGTTGTTAGTGTATAGGAATGCAAGATATTTCTGTGTATTAATTTTGTATCCTGTGATTTTACTAAATTCATTGATTAGCTCTAGTAGTTTTCTGGTGGCATCTTTAGGATTTTCTATGTATAGTATCATGTCATCTGCAAACAGTGACAATTTTACTTCTTCTTTTCCAGTTTTATTCTTTTATTTCTTTTTCTTCTCTGATTGCCAGGGCTAGGACTTCCAAATCTATGTCAAATAATAGTGGTGAGAGTGGACACCCTTGTCTTGTTCCTGATCTTAGAGGAAATGCTTTCAGTTTTTCACCATTGAGAATAATGTTTGCTGTGGATTTGTCATATGTGACCTTTATTATGTTGAGGTAGGTTCCCTCTATGCCCACTTTCTGGAGAGCTTTTATCATAAATCTGTGTTGAATTTTGCCAAAAGCTTTTTCTGCATCTATTGAGATGATCATATTTTTATTCTTCAGTTTGTTAACATGGTGTATCACATTGATTGATTTGCATATATTGAAGAATCCTTGCATCCTTGGGATAAATCCCACTTGATCATTATGTGTGATCCTTTTAATGTGTTGTTGGAGTCAGTTTGCTAGTATTTTGTTGAGGATTTTTGCATCTATATTCATCAGTGATATTGGTTTGTAATTTTCTTTTTTTGTCAGGTTTTGTTATCAGGGTGATGGTGGCCTCATAGAATGAGTTTGGGCGTGTTCATCTCTCTGCAGTTTTTGGAAGAGTTTGAAAAGTATAGGTATTACCTCTTCTCTAAATATTTGATAGAATTCACCTGTGAAGCCATTCAGCCCTGGGCTTTTGTTTGTTGGAAGATTTTTAATCACAGTTACAATTTCAGTGCTTGTGATTGTTCTGCTCATATTTCTATTTCTTCCTGGTTCAGTCTTGGCAGGTTGTCCGTTTCTTTCAGGTTGTCCATTTTATTGGCACACAATTGCTTGTAGTTGTCTCCTTATCCTCTGTATTTTTTCAGTGTGAGTTGTATCTTCTCTTTTTTCATTTCTAATTTTATTGATTTGAGTCCTCTTGCTTTTTTTTTTTTGATGAGTCTGGCTAATGGTTTATCAATTTTGCTTATCTGCTCAAGGAACCAGCTTTTAGTTTTATTGATATTTGTTATTGTTTTTTTCATTTCTTTTTCATTTATTTCTGCTCTGATCTTTACCTTTTCTTCTACTAACTTTGGTTTTTTTTTGTTGTTGTTCTTCTTCTTCTTCTTTCTCCAGTTGCTTAGGTGTAAGGTTAGGTCGTTTATTTGAGATTTTTCTTGTTTCTTAAGGAAGGATTTTATTGCTATAAACTTCCCTCTTAGAACTGCTTTTGATGCATCCCATAGGTTTTGGGTTGTTACGTTTTCATTGTCATTTGTTTCTAGGTATTTTTTGATTTCCTCTTTGATTTCTTCAGTGATCTCTTGTTTATGTAGTAGCATATTGTTTAGCCTCCATGTGTTAATAATTTTTAGTTTTTTTTTCCTGTAGTTGTTATCTAATCTCATAGTGTTGTTGTCAGAAAAGATGCTTGATATGATTTCAATTGTCTTAAATTTACTGAGGCTTGATTTTTGACCCAAGATGTGATCTGTCCTGGAGAATGTTCCATGTGCACTTGAGAAGAAAGTGTATTCTGCTGCTTTTGGATGGAATGTCCTGAAGATATCAATTAAGTCCATCAGGTCTAATGTGTCATTTAAGCCTAGTGTTTCCTTATTAATTTTCTGTCTGTATGATCTGTCCAGTGATGTAAGTGGGATGTTAAAGTCCCCTGCTGTTATTGTGTTATTGTTGATTTCCCATTTTATTGCCATTAGCATTTGCCTTATGTATTGAGGTGCTTCTATGTTGGGTGCATAAATATTTACAATTGTTATGTCTTCCTCTTGGACTGGTCCCTTAAACATTATGTAGTGTCCTTCCTTGTTTCTTGTAATAGTCTTTATTTTAAAGTCTATTTTTTCTGATATGAGTATTGCTACTCCAGCTTCCTTTTGATTTCCATTTACATGGAATATCTGTTTTCTAACCCCTCTCTTTCACTCTGTATGTGTCCCTGGATGTCTTGTAGGCAGCATATATACGGATTTTGGTTTTGTATCCATTCAGCTAGTCTGTGTCTTTTGGTTGGAGCACTTAATCCATTTACATTTAAGGTAATTATCAATATGTGTCTTCCTATTATCATATTCTTAATTGTTTTGGGTTTGTTTTTGTAGTTCATTTCCTTCTCTTGTGTTTCCTTCCTAGAGAAGTTCCTTTAACATTTTTTGTTGAGCTGGTTTGGTGTTGCTGAATTCTCATAACTTTTGCTTATCTGTAAAGCTTTTGATTTCTCTGTGAAATCTGAATGAGATCCTTGCTGGGTAGACTAATCTTGGTTGTAAGTTTTTCTCTTTCATCACTTTAAATATATCCTGCCACTCCCTTCTGCCCTGAAGAGTTTCTGCTGAAAAGTCAGCTATTATCCTTATGGAGATTCCCTTGTATTGTATTTGTTGCTTTTCCCTTGTTGCTTTTAATATTTTTTCTTTGCATTTAATTTTTGTTCATTTGATTAATATATATTTTGACATGTTTCTCCTTGGGTCTATCCTGTATGGGACTCTCTCTGCTCCCTGGACTTGATTATTTCCTTTCCCATGTTAGGGAGGTTTTCGACTCTAATCTCTTCAAATGTTTTCACAGACCCTTTCTCTTTCTCTTCCTCTTCTGGGACCTCTATAATGTAAATATTGGTATGCTTAATGTTGGCCTGGAGGTCTCTGAAACTGTCCTATTTTCTTTTCATTCCTCTTGTTTTATTCTGCTCTGTGGCAGTTATTTCCACCATTCTATCTTCCAGATTACTTATCCATTCTGCCTCACTTATTCTGCTATTGATTCCTTTTAGTGTATTTTTAATTTCAGTTATTGTGTTGTTAATCACTGATTGTTTGTTCTTTAGTTCTTCTAGGTCCTTGTTAAACATTTCTTGCATTTTCTCAATCCATGCTTCCATTCTATTTCTGAGCTATTGGATCATCTTCAGTATCATTACTCTGAGTTCTTTTTCAGGTAGATTGTCTATTTCCTCTTCATTTATTTCGTCTTATGGGTTTTTACCCTGCTCCTTCATCTGAAAGATATTTTCCTGTCTTCTCATTTTGTCTAACTTATTGTATTTGAGTTCTCCTTTCTGCTGGCTGCAAGGTCGTAATTCCTCTTGCTTCTGGTGTCTGCCCCCAGTGGATGAGGCTGGTCTAGCTGCTTGTGTAGGCTTCCTGGTGGGAGGGACTGGTGCCTGCGTTCTGGTGGGTGGAGCTGATTCTTTTCCCTCTGATGGGCCGGGCCATGTCAGGTGGTATATTTTGGTGTGTCTGTGAGCTTAGTACGTCTTTAAGCAGCCTGTCCACTGATAGGTGGGTTTGTGTTCCTCTCTTGCTTGTTGTTTGGCATGAAGCGTCTAGTGCTGGGGGCTGCAGGCAGTTGGGCGGAGCTGGGTCTTGGATTCAGCTGGAGGCCTCCATGAGAGCTCTCACTGATTAATATTCCTTGAGGCTGGGAATTCTCTGGTAGTCCAGCATCCTGGACTCAGTGCTCCCACCCCAGAGACTCAGGCCCAACTTCTGGTTGGGGAACCAAGACAATGCATGCTGCTCAATATGGCAATAAAGGCGATTAAAGAAAAAAAAAAAAAAAGCAAGAAAAACATAACCCTAGACAGACAAATGGTAAAAGCAAAATGAAAGCAACAAGAACAAAAACAAAGAAACACACAGACACACACGCACAAAAGAAACAAAAACAAAACTAAAGGAAACAAAAAATAAGGGAACAACCAGACAAAATAAGAATCTAAAAACGAAATCAAAAATCACAAAACAAGTAACAAAAACACAAAACAAAAACCAAACCAAAGCAGAGTGCCAAATGAAGCATAAAGCAAAGAAAACAAAACAGACAAAAAGGATTAAAAGGGAAAAAAAGAAAAAAAAACACACACAGAACAACAGAAAAGCAAAGTAAAAATAGAAATATGGAAAGATAAAAATTATGTCAAAAAAATCCCAAAAGACTAAATAAAAACAAAGCTTAAAAAAGAAAACAGCAGGGATTCCCTTGTGGTGCAGTGGTTGAGAGTCCACCTGCCAATGCACGGGACATGGGTTTGTGCCCCAGTCCGGGAAGATTTCACATGCTGCGGAGTGGCTAGGCCCGTGAGTCATGGCCACTGGGCCTGCACATCCAGAGCCTGTGCTTCGCAATGGGAGAGGCCACAACAGTGAGAGGCCCACATATCGCAAAAAAAAAAAAAAAGAAAAGAAAACAGCAACAACAATAAAGAAAAAGAAAAAGAAAAAACCAACAACAGAATGAATCAAAACATTATACAAATAATAGTAATAATAATGTTTTCCTGGGGTTCAGCTGGCAGTGTCCTTGCACCTGCTGTGACCCGCAGCCCACCTCTGCCTCCCCAGGAAGCCCCCTAATGCCTCTAGCCTGGTCTCTGGACTCCCTGCGTGCCTGGTGGGGACAGCTTAGAATCTGATCTAGCCCCACTCCTGTATGTGATTGTCCCCAGAGTCCACAGCTGCCAGAGCTAGACTGTTTTCATTTGTGGGAACACTCATTGTCCATTCAGATATTCTATAGGCACAGGGTCTACCTAGCTGATCACTGGGATTTAGTCTGCAGCTTGTGCAATTGATGGAAAGATTTTTGATCCTCTTCCTTAGTCACCCTGTCCCTGGGGCTCAGCTGTGGTTTTATCCCCACCTCTGTGTGTGTGTCACCCACAGGAGTCTGCTCCCGTGGCTGCCCTGGAGCGCTTGAGTCTGCCCCCTTGAGGACAGGGTGCAGAGGTGGCACGGCTACTTGGATTGTGGGACTCCCAGTGGCACCAGGTGTGCAGGGAAGCCAGTGACCATGGGTTCAAGAGATATGGCCCTGGGCTTCCCTGGTGGTGCAGTGGTTGAGAGTCTGCCTACCGATGCAGGGGACACAGGTTCATGCACCAGTCCCGGAGGATCCCACATGCCATGGAGTGGCTGGGCCCGTGAGCCATGGCCGCTGAGACTGCACGTCCGAAGCCTGTGCTCCGCAATGGGAGCGGCCACAACAGTGAGAGGCCCGCATACTGAAAAAAAAAAAAAAAAAAGAGAGAGATGGCCCTAATGGGAATCTTTTCTAGTGTCCAGAGGCAGGCATCCACCTGTGGGAAGAGAGAGGCTACAATGGTGGCTCCACTCCCTGGGCGTGACTCAGTAGTAGCGCCCTGCTTCCACGGTAGTCTGGTTTTCCTCCATAAGCATTCCCTGTTGTGGATTTCCTCCCTGCTGTCCCCTCAGGCCATCTCCCTGGAGCCAACAGCAGTCCTCACCATGGGTTTGCTCTCTAATCCCCACACTCTAGCTCACAGCCCCCATGCACACCGGTGGACACATGTCCCCATCTAGGGCATGTAGGGCCACAGTTCAGACCATCTGTGTAGTTTTCACTCTGTCCAGTCTGCCACAGATCAATCGCTTCATGCTCCTCCAACAGCCTCAGATGCTTCCCTTCTCTCCCAACTGATTTCCTCTTTGGTGAAGGGGCTTCCCTGGATGCAGGAATCTCTCCTTTGCTTCAGCTCCTCCCTCCCCTGGGGTGCAGGTCCTGTCACGTTTCCTCTCCTCCTCTTTCTACCTACCCAGTTTAGTGGGGATTTTTATAGTCCTTTCCAGTGTCCAAGGTCTTCTGCTGGTGTTTAGCTGGTGCTCTGTGAGAACTGTTGCATCTGTAGATGTATTCCTGATGCATCTGTGGAGAGAGATGAACTCCACATCCTCCTACTCCTCCACCATCTTGGACCCCCCCTCATTTTTCTTAAAATTAAGAGAACCCTGACTGTATGTGTCTAGGCTAAAATGGTATTTTAAAGCCATCTTTGCAGCTAATGGGAGGTATGTTAAAAAAGTTTAGCTAATGAAATATAAACAGACATCTGTTGAGGATTTCTAGAAAGTTTTACATCTTTGAGATAGGTGTCATGCCTTATTGTTTTTTTGCCGTACGTGGGCTTCTCACTGTTGTGGCCTGTGAGAACCACGGGAGCCACTGTTGTGGCTCCCATTGCGGAGCACAGGCTCCGGACACACAGGCTCAGCAGCCATGGCTCACGGGCCCAGCTGCTCCACAGCATGTAGGATCTTCCTGGACCAGGGCATGGACCTGTGTCCCCTGCATCAGCAGGTGGACTCTCAACCACTGTGCCACCAAGGAAGCCCATGCCTTTATTTTTACCACTACCTCTTCTACCTGAAGGTTAAGTAGGTTATTCTGGAATCATGCACACAAAAGCTGCATGCTAAAAGTGGGAATAGAAACCTGGGTCTCAGCACCTTGGAGTAAGCCCTAATCAGTCTATCTTCCATATTTCTTGTTGCTTGGAAAACTCAAATACACACACATTCTTGATTAAACCCTTACAGTTGTTTTTCTGCTTCATGAAGCCAAATGCAATTCTATTACATAGACACTTAGTCAATGCAAGAAAGATGCATGATTCTCCAGACTCTGCACACTCAGGCAATACAAGGCAAAATTTAATATTTTCTTAACCAAGAAAATTTAGCAGGTAACTCTTTTTCCAAACTAAGCACACGCATTGCAAAGTAAAACAAAAGTTAATTTTTTAGATTCTCTCTTCCAATCTTTGGTAGAAAAGATAACATTTAGCTAGCTATGAGTACTTTGAAATTTCAAATACATAATTTGTACATTTTAAAATTCAGGTTATATTTGATGCTACATGCAGAAGCATTAATTATGAGCCAATCAGTATTTGAAGTGCTCTGTGATTCTCTTAGAATATTTGATTAAAAAACAGATGCAGGTGTAATCAATAATGCATGTACATTCAATCAGGAATCTTGATTTTTGCTTGTTTATTTAATTGACATCTCAGACATTAACATACCTCTAAAGTTCTGTTACACTAAGAAACTGGCTATTTCTCCATAGAGACTAATTTTTAATAGCCTTAGCAATGTTCTTTTAAGAAGAGTTGAGAAAAAAAGTTTATGTTCGTAAAATATCCATCTCTCTTCACCATAGCAATGAAGTAATAGCAAAACTGAAAGTATTTTTTGTTCTCTGCCTCTAGAGTTAGTCTATTCAGGAGGCAAAAAATGTAAATAAAATGTTTTCGTATTTCAAAAGAGGAAAATCCTTAGGCTACAGAAAACTCAACACATATAAAATTAGTGTTGTTGAGAAGGGCTAATACTCACTTTTTGGACCAATTACTGGGTATTTGATATCTACACATAATGAACTGTAATGGAAGGGAACCTCTATTCTTTCTCATGCTAGAAGTGCAGGCTATTTGGAGGAACTGTTTCTTTTACCTTCTATCCCTGTGATTTTGTTGGAAGAGGCTAATCACAGTCCCCTGCCCTCTGGTCTCTGGCTTGTGTATATATCAAAACTGGGTCACTTGGAGTTCTTCACTTGTATTTTCTAATGAGAGCTTGAGGAAAATGACTCCATTTTCTTTATGGCATGAGACTATGATTGTAGTGATGTTTGTGGTAAGATACCAGGCCCATGAGGATAGCCAACTTGAGAAAATTCCCACACAGAGGAAAGAGGAAGGAAGGAATAAACTCTTTCATCTTTTCTTGATTTGATTATGTCAGTCAGTAGTTCCCTATTTTGATTAAACTAATTTGTTTCTCTCCCCACATAATCAGAGAAGTCCAAACATTCAGAATAGTGTTGTCTTAATTCACTGAACAAAACATTTATTTAATAACTCACTACATTAGTGATAAAAGATGAAATCTAGCTTTTCCAGAACTTATGATTTGTCCAAAGAAACGAATACATTAAAACAACTCTGGTACACAATATACTATCTCAAAATGCTTTGAGATGACAGAAGAAGGGGTAATTTTCAGCAAAATCAGAGAAGATTTCAAAGAAGCTGTGGTATTGGAGCTCAGTCTTAAAGAATATGGAGAATAAGTAGAAAAGGATAGAAGAGCATAATGGGTAAGTAAATGCAGATACAAGAGCCTGTGCGTGAAGGTGTAAAAATACATTGTATGTTTGGGAGAAGGGTGAATATCATGGCATAGCTAGTGCATGAGATGTCTGTGTTAGAGGAGTGACTGGAGATGAACCATTAAATGTAGATTAGGGATGGATTTCTAGGACCAGATGCTCTATGCTATGGAAATATAGCCATTGAAGGGTTAAGTTTTACAATGGGAATCCTACTCTATTTTTGAAGGAAAATTCTGGGAATGGGACAATTTGAAAACAAATAGCAGGTTGATGAATGTGCTATAAACAGAAAATCTGGAGAGAAAGATTCCCATTAGGAATATCTTATAATAATGCCTGATAAAGAACAAGGGAGTCCATTATTGATGGCAGTCATATAAATGGAAAAATTGATGAATTCACCTCTAGGAGAAGATTCCTAAAGTGTAGTTAGAAATATGGGGCTAGAGTTTAGAAAGGAGATTGGAATTAGAGATAATAGTTTGGGGATTCATTAGAGTATAAGTGATGATGGGATGGGAAGTACCAGGATTCTCCAGTGACAATATACAAGATGAAAGAAGGCTGGGGGAGGCTAGAGGATATTCAACCTTAGAAGACTAGAAAGAAATAGGTGAACCTGACTGAAAAAGAAAGGTTGGCCATCAGGAAAGGAGATAATTTGAATTCATGTCCCTGACCCACCACCCTTCTTTTTGCCAGCTCCTTGCTGGGCATCTCAACAAATAAAATAACCCTATTAATTGAGTCTTGAGGAAATCACTTTACTACCAAAACTTGGCTTTTATTATTTGTGGAGGTAGCAGAGGCTGGAGTGAAGACCAAGAAATTACACTGCTTGCCTGACATCAGTTGAGTGAGGAGAGGGCTGTGCCTTCTCTCCTGTGAAATCAAGTCCTGGAGGAGGCTGCGCAGTCCTCTTGGTGCCAATGGCCCAGAAAATGGTTGCCCCTAATGGGCTACACAATATTCCATGTGGTTGGAAGAAGATACTCCTCCCCAAGAGTATTTAATTAAGATTAAAACACCACACAGTCTCCATCACATGCTTCAGTGTAAAGGGTCCTGATATTGTCAGCTGACTTTATCCACTGCCTCACAGGGAAGGGACTGTGGTGTCTCTCAAGGGTTGCCCATTCCTAAGAAACCCCAACATCCTGTTTTATGAGGATGTGGAGGTAACCTAAGCTCATGAGAAGGCAAAGAGATCCATTTTTAAAAGACTCAGTAAAAAAAGAGAAAGAGGCTAAGCTGGATAATAAGAAGAGGTTGTTCTCATTGAGGCAAAATAAATGAAAAGACAGAAGAAAGCTTGAACAAAAAAGAAATGTAGGCTCTCAAAAGGATGCAATTAGAGCATAAGAAGGTCTTTATGAAACCAAAGAAGCATGATATTTGAATTATAAAATTTTGTACAAGAATAGAAAAAGAGGTTAGTTGCTTTAGTGGCTTGAAAGAATAATGGAAGAACTATCTAACAAGACAAAAACACAGAAAAGTGACAATCACTAGAGAAAAGGTATAAACTACAGAATAAAACTCAAGTACTTACAGGATCTTGGCAGATAGTATAAGTGTGTGGATTAGATTAGTAATAAGACAATAACAAATTGTATAGATTGTGGCTGAAATGGGGAGTCCACATCTTGCTCTATAGATATTCAAATTTTATTTTTTAAACACTCAACAGGCCAAAAATAGTTTTCTACTGGTAGGAATCTGTAGAGTATATCATACTTTTCAGACACTGATATAAAGAATTTTCATAACTACAGTTCACACACATGCATGTGCATAAATACACACACAAAGTACTGTGTTCCATTTGTTAAAAAGTTTTTATATGCTTGCACATGATTTTTAAAACCTTATTTTATACCTAAAATAATACCTTTTTAAGCTATTGTCTAACAGAATCCAGTAAACAAGAAATTAACAAAAACACACGAAAAATTGAACAGCTTGGAAACAACCAACCTAAGCCGAATCCTATGAAATTGCTGATATTACCATTTTGACTTACAAAATGGTAATCCATATAAGTAGTCAACCTAATAAAATCCTCCATCAGAAGTGAAAGCTGAAATTCTAAATCATGTAGGAATTAACAAATGGGAACATTTTATATGAAAGCCAATGCTTTAATCAGAATAAAATTTTATATTTTATAAAAAGAAAGAAAAAAATAAATACATGTGCAATTTAAGAGACCAGAAAAAAATAGATTTAAAAAAGTCACAAGGGAGGGATAGACTGGGAGGTTGGCACTGAAATATACACACTGCTATATCTAAAATAGATAAGCAACAGGGACCTACTGTATAGCTCAAGGAACTCTACTCAGTGTGCTGTAATAACCTAGATGGGAAGATAACTTGAAAAAGAATAGATACATGTATATGTATAACTGAGTCACTTTGCTGTTCACCCAAAACTAACACCATATTGTTAATCAACTATATTCCAATATAAAATAAAATTTTTAAAAAATTAAAACAAAACAAAAGTCACAGAGTTTCTTGTTTGATGTCTTATAAAATAGCTGTATTAAAATAATTACCCCCTAATAAAACCCACAGGAAGAAGGGATGAGAAACTGTCAGCAGATGAGAAATTACAAAACAGTCCTTGGAGAAAGAAAGTGAATGGATGAATAGTGTCTGAAGGAAAAGAGCAGAAGGATCTTCAGTCTGGAATTTGAGTGGAGGGGCCTTGCTGGCCTGGTGAACCAAACAGAGACCCCAGAGCCTGAGACTATTGGATGAGAATGGATGTTGTGTTAGCAGATGTGAAAACAAAGTGTTAATTTATTGTGGGCTTTAATTTGCATTTCCCTGATTAATGATGTTGAACATCCTTAATTCTTATATATTTGAATAGCTTCTTTTTGAAGTACCTGTTTGAGTCTAAGCCCTCCTTTTTCCTATTGCTCTGAATTCCTTTTTCTTATTAATTTTAAATTCTGAATAAGAGGCCTTTGCCAAATATATTCATTGCAAATATTTTCTACCACTCTGTTGATTGCCTTTTTGCTCTCTTACTAATGTCTTTCCATGAGTTGAAGTTCTTAATTTTATTTTGGTCCAATAAATTTGTGAGCATAAAAGTTCATAAGGATATAGAGGATTGATATCAGCAAGAAGCCCACATCTTTCTAGCCCCATCCAGAATACTGAGGTGTGCTGCATGACTGGGAAGCAGGAAGTGGCTGGGAGAACAGCAGCCAGACCTCCTGAAGGGCATCAAAGGGATGCAGATTCTACTGCATGCTTTGTGGACTCATCAGGAAACTTGGCCTCAAGATGCTTGGACACCTTGTTTATGGATCTCCCACTTGACTCACGGGCACTCCCAACATGTTTTGTAATACACACACACACACACACACATGCACATACCATGTGACCGGCCCCCTGTGCATACTTCTGAGGGGGGCAAGTGTGAGTTTTGTAGATGGTGAGAACACACAGAAAGCCACCCTGATTCTGTGGGATTGGGAGGAAGTACATAAATTTGAACATTCAGCACTAGAGAAAGCAAACAGGGGCTTCTCAGCACCTAGCCTGGCTTTGCAGGATCCAAAGAAGGCACACAAACTTAAAATTCCCTCACAAGAGGAAGCAAGAAGTCTAGAGCAGACATATACAGAGAAAAAGGTCTGAGTGAGCCTCAGAAAGCCTAGCAGGACTGACAGAATGTATTTCTCTCCTGAAACCCGTCAGTAAAGACTGGAAGGGGTGACTACTACTGCAAATGAGTGAGTAGCAATACAAGACTTCAGGGAATCTGAAGAACCAAGAAAGCATGGCACCACCAAAGGAACACAATGATTTTCCAGGAACTAACCCCCAAAATCTGCAATTTGCCTGAAAAAAGCATCAAAATTGTTGCTTTAAGGCACTTCAGTGAGCTGCGAGAAAACACAGAAAGACAATTAAATGAATTAAAGAAAAACATACATGAACAAAACAAGAAGTTTAACAGAGAGATAGAAATGATCAAAAATAACCAAACAGAAATTCTGGAGCTGAAGAATACAATTAATGAAATGAAAAATATAATAGAGAGCATAATAGTAGACTTGCAAAAGCAGAAGAAAGAATCTGTGAACTTGAAAAGAGTTCACTTGAAATTATCCCATCAGAGGAAAACAAAGAAAAAAGAATGAAAAAGTGAAGAAAGCCTATGGGATATCATTAGGAGAAACAATTTATGCATTAGTGGAGTTCCAAGAAGAGAGGGAGGAAGGGTCAAAAAGAGTACTGCTGACTCTGCTTTCAACATATATACAGAATCTGATCATCTCTCATCATGTCCACCACTATTTTTCCATCTTCTCTAGACTAGAAGACTGAAAGAAGTTCCTAAATAGTCTCTTTGTTTCCATTTTTGTATCCCCCAATCTCTACAGCTAATTTTCCACATTGTAGCCACAAGGAAACTTTTACGATGTGAAACAGATCAGTTCACTTCTCCAGTTCAAACTTTGTAATGGTATCCCATCATATTTAGAAAAAAACTCAAACTCATTACCTTGGTCTTCAACAAAAATTACATGATCTGTCTCCTCCCTACCTTTCTACTCATTGCTTACTCAACTTCAGGTACATGGGCTTACTGTCTTCTGATAACAGGGCGTTTACACATCTCTCACTCACATCTTCATGTGGCAGGTTCCTTCCATTCCCTGGTCAAATGACCCCCTACTCCAGTATGCTTTTCCAAACCAAACTAACTAAAAGAGGACCCCTTCCTCCATATCTGTACATGTTCTCTACTTCTTTTACTTTATTTCTTTGAACTAATATCTCTATAGTTATATTGCCTTTTTATTATTTTACTTAATTTTTGTCTGTGTGAAGTCTCTATCAAGGCAGGATCTTCCCCTACCTTGTTCCTAACTGTATTCCAGTGCCCATAATGGTACCTAGTACAATGGAAGTGCTCAACAGATACTGGTTCAACAAACAAATGGGTCAGAATGAATGTTGCTCATTTTCTTGCATGTTCTCTAAGATGATAAGTTGGGGAAGATCATTCTATCTGTAAAGCACAATAGAGTATAGTATAATGATTGCATGCCCTGGAGCCCAATTGCCTGAATTAAAATTCAGTATTTTCAGAAGGTATCTTGTATGATTCTGAAAAATTACTTAACTAGTCTGTGCCTTAGTTTTCTTCCAATGTGAAAAAAGGTTAATAGTGGTACCTATATACAGAGTTGTGAGAATTAAATGAGGAATATATCCAAGACACTTAGAACAGTGTCTAGTACTTGGCAAGCATTAAGTAGATATTAGTTAATATTTCCTTTTAATTTGTATTATTCTGTCTATTTCTACATAGTGTTGGTTATAGGCATGCAGTATTAAATCCTAAGTTGAAACAGAAGAGCTCAAGTTTTTGTTTTTTTTATTTCTCTTTTTCCCGGACTTTTTCTCTGGCTAGGCCACGGGGTGTTTATAATTGATGCTACAGCTCCTACTCTCCTCATCAGAGTTTCAGCAGAGTCCTGTATTTGACTCTCTATCCTTTAATTCACTTAGTTACATAGGTACTTTAGAAGAATCTGGCATCATCTTTGCTAAACCTTATTCTTCAGTTCATCATATTCTTTGTCCTTTATGAAAGTAATTTAATTTGTAAAACAATTTGACAGGGCCAATACTTATTCTTTAATCACATCCAACAAATTCAGATAATTGAATGTGTTAAGTCAAGCTTTATCCTTAAGGCAACATTAATTCAATCTCCACAGCAGAAACTTTGTGACAGCAAAAACTTGCAAGTTTGGTTAATTAATAAATAGTAAGCTTAACAGAAACATGACACTTTTTTACTATATCAATCTATTTTAAAATCTTTAAAAATTACTAGTTAGCCTACAGGAAAACTTGAATAATGCATTAAGTTTAGTGAAGTAAACAAAGATAAATAAGTTTTATGAAATCTTTCTTCAACTAACATAACCTCCAGAAGGGAAAATATACAACCACACTTATAATTATGATAAAAGGTCGGAGAAATAGATACCTAAAGGGAAGTTTCCATAAAGTACTATGTGAGGTGAATTGAAGCAAAAGTTTTTTCTGAATAGTTGCCCTATGAAAAGCTTCACTGAAGGGTAGTGTTTGAGGAGAAAAACATAAGGAAATATTATAATAAGGAATATGGCAATATAAATAATAAGTATAATAGGGAAAATTATGTTGGACATGATACCATGATCTGGAAGGAAAAGGGACATTCCAATACAGGGAAGCATCATAAGTAAAGCCATCAAGGCTGAAAACTTGGTACATATGTAGAGCACAGCAAGAAGTCATTTGGATTGTAGCCTTTAAATACAAAGATTTCTAAACACATTTGGAAAAGTATGTTGGTATATAGTATAGATTATTAAGAGCCAGGTTTTGACTTTATAGTCAAAGAAGAAGTACTGCAGTTGAGGAAAATTGTTCAACAGTAGTATGCAAAGTAGCTTGTGTATAGAAAAGACTGTTGGTAGGGTGACCAAATAGGGGAGAATCTTAATCTGAGAGACAAGAGAGTGTAAACTATGGCTTTAGCAGGAATAAAAATGGGGGAAAAGGAAATAGAGGTAAACTCAATGACAGCATGTGGAGGATGAGTCAAAGGGGAAGATTCAAAAATGTCTGAGAGTTTAAGGCTTGGAAATGGATGATTAGCAAGAGCACTTAAGGAGAGCCATGTGGAAGGGAGCATGAAGTGTTGATTTTAGACATGCTGGGTTTTGGGCACCAGGCATCCATGTAGAGATACTCAAAGGGGAGTAAGTTTTCAAGTCCTGGAACAAAGGGCAAAGGTTAAAAATGAATCTTATAGCCTTCTGTACACAGCAAGAGCTGAATTATTAAGGATGAAAGTGATTTTCACTGGAGAACTGTGAAGAAAAGAAGACTGGAGACACTCCACAAGAAGCAACCACAGATGGGAAGCATAGAGGAAGAGACGCTAAGAGACACAGAAAGTAGAATAAGACAAATAGAGAGTCACTATTGCCAGGGAGTTTCAGGACTAATACCTGATCAGCAATATAAAACTAGCAGACAGTTGTTGAGGAAGAGGGAAATTGAAAATATAGCCATTGACTTTGTAAGTAACAATCACCTGATTTCCTTCCATGTGGTAAGCAGGAAGCCTAGACCACTGGGCAGTGTGTGAACCAGAATGGGCAATTCAAAACCAAATTTGGCAGATCAATGTATTGAGTTTTCCAGACTGGGTTTGCAATCTGATGAAGCGAAAGACAGAATTCAGATACAAAGTGAAAGAGAACTGAAACCAAGGATGTCAGGTGAATACAAGAGGGTTCAAACAGAATCAGATTAGCTTAGAATCAAAGGTCAGTTTTAAAGGGAATTTGTAATCATGAGCTTGGGAGTCCTTTAAGGACAAAGTCCTGATCTGGATGGAGGTGAATCATCCTATTATGGACAGGGGGTACCACAATTTTTATAACATATTTTTGGACTTGTGATCTCAGCTTCAGCCAAAAATTTGTGCACAGCTAGGTTCCTGGCCAGAAAACTGAGAGAAGCAGCAGAGTGATCCAACAGAAGGTTATATGAATGAAAATTTCAACACCTGAAAAACATCATAAAATGTGTCCACTTTAGACATCATCAAGAGCATTGGGAGAACCATTGGTCAGACAGAAGACCGTTTGCAAGACTGAGGAGGCTTCTGGGAGACAGCTCATCCCAGGTAAAGAAGCCGTTTATTACAAGCAGACCCTGAAGAATTTTAGTGGCCAGAGGAAGCAGTTATTCAAGGCACAGAATTACAACTGTAAGAGCTAGTTCACTAAAACCTCTTAAAATAGTTAAGTTCAGTAAGTACTTTAACAGAGAATTCCCAAAGTCAAGGGAGGCATTTCCTCCCAACTCCTAGATATATAACAAGGGAGTTGGTGCCCTGTGAAGGTGACAGTGGGCAGGAGAGACTTTGGATCCCTGTGGGCCAGTGTCAGTAACCACAGGTACTCTATTAGCAACAGGACGTCAGTGGAAGTGGGCTTATTTGTGAATACATGTGAAATGCCTCCTAAAAACTGCCCTTCTGTCTCCCTCAAAATTAAATTCATGTGTGCATATACACACACATACAGACTGGTGAACTCACATGTGTTTATATGGACAGTTCACAAACAGGTCCTGCTTCATGTAATAGAATCAATGCATGAGTGAAATTTGAGTTATTTCCATTAATATGCTCTGGTTTGCCCTATAGGTTAGTAAGGCCCAAAGAAATTAGGATAATTGAATCAATGTTCCCAGACTTCTCAGCAGTTCCTGCTATACAGTGGAATAGAATTGCCTTTTTTTTTTTAAACATCTTTATTAGAGTATAATTGCTTTGCAATGGTGTGTCAGTTTCTGCTTTATATGAAAGTGAATCAGTTATACATATACATATGTCCCCATATCTCTTCCCTCTTGCAGCTCAGTGCTTCATGACCACCTAGAGGGGTGGGATAGGGAGGGTGGGAGGGAGGGAGATGCTAGAATTGGCTTTTAAAGTCAATGGACTGTAGCTGCAGCTGCTGTGTTTGCTGGTAGCACTAGTGTCAGATGACGCTCTTGAAAATGAGTTTTATGGTCAAATATGTTTGAGAAACTCTGAATTAAATAAACTGAACTATATCTATTTTTTAAAGGCTTTCTTTGGGCTTTCAGATGCTAATTGTCAATTGACTCTAAAAGAGGGTACATTTTGCAGAGTCCCAAAACTTTGACAATGAATCCTTTCTTCACAGAACTTTCCATGGAATGAGTTTTCCATAGAATAGATTGAGAAATATTCCTCTAATTAGATGGGAATTACTTTTAGAAAATACTATCTGCTGTTCTCTAACTCCACCTCCCACCCGGAAAAAATTTTAATCAGAGTGAAAGAAATAGAAAAGGGTAGAAAGATAGAAAATTTCACAAAATAAGATGGTTAAACATTGGAATCTAAAAAGGAATATTACAATTTCAGAATGCTCATGGATAAAGACATTTGCTATAAATTGATGCCATGCACACAGTATGTTTGCAAAATATTTGTTGATTGAATGTATGAATGAAATTTTTATAGTAATGTTTAAATACCGTACATAGTGTTCTTATTAGTTAAAACATATCAGTATTCCTTCTGTTGTTTCCTCTTAGAAAAGGAGAATTAAACACTTGACTTACAGATTATAAAATCAAGACTAATAAAAGATCAGTGGATCTTGAATTAAAATAAATTGTAATTTGAGTACAGTAATATCAAGAGATACAAAGTAATGTACATTTTTTGAGCCAGTAAAACCATCTCCAGGAATTTATACTAGAAATAAATTTATTACAAGGAAAAAGAATAAAGAACTACATGAAAAGGCATTTATTAAAGAAATATTTAAAATAAAATTGGAAACAATTTGAATCCAAACTGACATTAATTTGGAGTCTAGCTCTGTCACTTTCTACCTGTGTGATCTTAGGAAACCTTATATAACTTATAAGATCTTATATAACTTTTCAGAGCCTCAATTTTGCAATCCATAAAATGGAAATAATAATAATATTAATCTCATAAGGCTTTAGTGAGGATTAAAGATAATGCAAATAAAGCATTTATCTTGGGGTTTCACACATAATAATCAATCAATAAAAGTTATTTTAACAGGTAAATGGCTAAATCATATGGCATAAGACATTAGAATATTTTCTAGTTACTATGAACGTTATATAGAAACATGGGAAAATGCAGAGTTTAGTGCTAGGTGAAACCTATGAACTCTTTTTTAACAATTCCAGGATAAATCATATGTAAAATAATTGGTTTGGTATGATTACATGTAATTAGTACTATGTTTTTATATGTTCTTTAGTATTCTATATTGAGCTTATACAAATTTTCTTTTAAAAGCTATGTAGAGTTATGATAATTTCACATAAGGATAACTTGTGCCAACATCATGACAATTTAAGATATCAGTGATTGGTGAAGCAGCAACATTTATTAAGTACTGAGCCTGTTTCACACTTGCACTGGCTAGACTTGGAGAAAACATTTAGCACAGTAGTTTCTGATTTACAAGATATTTTCACATACACTTTGTTTTTTGTTTGTTTGTTTTGACTGTGCCATGCAGTTTGTGGGATCTTAGTTCCCAGACCAGGGTTTGAACCTGGGGCACAGCAGTGAAAGCACCGAGTCCTAACCACTGGATCACCAGGGAATTCCCTACACTATGTTTTTAATTCCTGTGCCAGCACTGTGATTACAACAAGACAGACATTTTACGAGTGGCCCATGACCCCAGGCTCACAACGGAAGTGATTTTGTTGAATATCCTGTAAACTATAAGATGGAAACAGGACCACAAATCACCTCCGGGTTTTCTGTCCAGTCCTCTTATGAGCTGCCTCTCCTACAAGAGCTTGAGAATGTTTCTGAACTTGTTCATAAAACCATTCTCCTTATCTGGGATCATGGTACTTTCCATGTAACATATATCTGCATCCAAGTTGGCTTTTGCTTTTATTATACATAGAAGATCCATTACCATTTCTGGTTAGCCTCTCAAAATATGATCTGTAGAAAAGCAGCCCCTAAAAATGCTGTGAGAACATAGGGACCTGGTCAAAGAAGGCTGTGCACTGTTAAAACGTGAGCAGAAGCATCTTAAAAGCTCTGAGAAGCTTTACTACAATCATACTTCCTGTTAAGTTTTGCCTTGCCTTGTGATTCTCAAAAATACTTGGCCACTGAAATTTTCCAGAAAACTATTAATTCATGGAATGATGATTATTCACATCTTACTTGCAAAATTGCTAGAAGAGTCAAGCCTTTTCAAATGTTCCCTAGAAGTTACCCAGTAACCTGAGCAAGAAAGTCATTTAGCTGCTGATTTTTCCCAATGAGTAAGAATAGTACAGGGAGGAAATTTACCCAACGTGTTGGAGAGTGTGTCATTTGAGGCCACAAGGCCTCCTCCATGCAGTGTTAGTCTTCAGAGCTTTCCTTCCCCTTGGTGGGTCTCACCCTCACTTGCTGAAGCTGCCCTGTCACTGGACACCTCTTTCCAAGCCAAGCCAACACTGAGGTCCCCAATATTGTCATACTTCCCTACTCCTTCAAAAAGTGCAGTCTTTCTTCCTTTATGCCAGACCATGTTCTGCTAATCTAAGACCCTCACCCTGCATAGTGGGCTTTAGTGAATCTATTGTAGATAACTTTGGAAGAATTTATTCAATTCACAAAAGTCCTACTTCTGTGAAAACTGCTTCATGTGACATATATATATACAATGGAATATTACTCAGCCATCAAAAAGAATGAAATAATGCCATTTTCAGCAACATGGATGGACCTAGAGATTATAATACTAGGTGAAGTAAGTCAGACAAAGACAAATACCTTATGATATATGTAGATTCTAAAAGAAAAAAAGAAGACACAAGTGAACTTATTTCTCAGACAAGACTTACAGGCACAGAAAATAAATTTATGGTTACCAAAGGGGAAAGGGAGGTGGGAGAGAGATAAATTAGGAGGTTGGGATTAACATATACACACTACTATATATAAAATAGATAACCAACAAGGAACTACTATATAGCACAGGGAACTCTACTCAATATTCTGTAATAAGGTATATGGGAGAAGAGTCTGAAAAACAGTACACACATGTATATATAACTGAATCTCTGTGCCATACAGCTGAAATTACACAATACTGTAAATCAACTATACTTCAGTAAAGAATTTTAAGAAACAAACAGAAGCCTACCAATCTGGGCTGCTGCACACATATGGGGAATGTTCTTAGACTCTTGCTCATTATTAGTCAAGCCAAGGGTAGACACAGGACTAATGCTGAGCCAACAAGATTCAGTCTCTCCAAAATTCAGTTAAGACAGAGCTGGTCTAATTCCTTCTGGCCTATTCGCCTGGAGTGAGGGGATTTAAACTCAGGAGCTGAGGCTGACATTGTGTGGCTGCCATATTCTCAAAGAAACATGGACAGAGAGAAATGGCAGCATTTCAAAGAGGAGCATCAGAGACTGTGCAGCCCCAGTGGTGGTGGTGGGGAATTGAAAGAGAGAAGGAGAGAGAATTTTTTAAAAAGAGTTTTCTGTTTCTGATAGCTTTCCTCTGTAGTGCCCCCACCTCTGATCCTGGCTGTTCCTATTCTTGCATTGAGAGATGTCTCAATTACTTTACAATAAACTATTTTATGCATATTTGAAAGATGCTTTTGTTACTTGCAACCAGAATATCCCTAATTAAGATAGAGCTGTAATGAATAAACAAGTCACTCCCTTTTCTTATTAGCAAAGTTTTCTTGAGGACGCAGTGCCTCATCTCAGATGAGGGATTACAGTAGTTGTTGCTCCGGGCATAGTGACAGACTGGTAGGAGGAATTTTCAAATTTCAATGTGTAGACAGCTGCCTTTTCCATCTCCACATGGACCTGGCTCAGGATCATATATAATCAGAAGTAGACATCCCCGAGCTGCAGAGGATATGTAGGGTGAACATTCCCAAGTATGCACTCCCTGAATTCAGAGTACATATGTGAGCTGACGTGACTTCTAAATTTTTTTCCAACTTTTCTCATCCTCCCCTGCACAGCTTGGTGAGCCCCTGAAATTATGACCTCATTCCAAAAAGCTGGAAGAGTCTCCTTTACAGTTTCTGTGCTGAAGTGTAGTTTGAAATCTTTTGAACAATACAACTAAGTTTTTTTCACATTTAAAAAATAATTATTGAAGTATAGTTGATTTACAATGTTTGTTAATTTCTTCTCTACAGCAAAGTGACTCAGATATACATATATAACTGATATATATTATATCCATATAATATATATTCTTTTTCATATTCTTTTCCATTATGGTTTATCATAGAATATTGAATATATTTCCCTGTTCTATACAGTAGGACCTTGTTGTTTATCCATTTCATATGTGATAGTTTGTATCTGCTAATCCCAAACTCCCATTCCTTCCTTCACCTTCTCCTCCTACCCCTTGGCAACCATAAGTCTGTTCTCTATGTCCGTGAGTCCATGTCTGTTTCATAGATAGGTTCATTTGTGTCATATTTTAGATTCCACATACAAGTGATATCATATGGTATTTGTCTTTCTCTGTCTGACTTACTTCACTTAGTATGATAATCCCAAGGTCCATCCATGTTGCTGCAAATGGCATTATTTCATTCTTTTTGATGGCTAATATTCCATAGTATATATGTACCACACCTTCTTTGTCCATTCATCTGTTGAAACAGTGTTTAGGCAAGAGATACCACAGGTACTACAGCAGACTCAGGATTCCAGGGAACGATGGGTCAAAGGAAACCCCAGGCTTTGGCAGGAGGCAGAGAGTAATCCAAAGACATAAATAAAACACATACACCTCAGGACCTACAGTTATTTTTTACTGTGTCTTTACAGAAGGATGGGAGTCACTAGCTGGTACCAATTGATGCCAAAGTCCTAGGTATGCAGGACCCTCACGGTCTCTACTTCTTTTCTGAATCCCCCAATTTAAGGCCCCCATCACATATGTGTTTTGCCTCTTGAAATCTCTGTATTATACTATGCATTGATATTTAGCTTTCTGTGTATAGATTCATCCTCCCAGAATCAAATTATGAAGTGTGAAGAAGAAAATATGTATCCTAAGTCTCTACTTAGAGACATAATAAGATCGGGGTTTTACCCAGTCACTGATCACAACATTATCAAAATAATATAATACAGATGTAATTTGATTCATGCAAATTTTAAGAATCCTTGTCTTTCAGAAATCATTGCTCTTTCTTTCCTTACTACACACACACACACACACACACACACACACACAGAGTTTCCCCCTGCTCTGTAGCCCCAGCCAGTATGGAAAGCTCACCTCTTGTCAAAGCCCATTTGGTAAAGGTAGATTAAGGGAGAAGTGAGAACACAGGACTGTCTGTACCTCCTCTATTCCTTGCCCCTTATTTATGGATGTGAGAATCATTTTAAGAATCCTTAGTTTTATCTTTGTTTCTGTTTGGTGTTAGATACTGTGGTAGGTGCCTTACTGAAGCTAATCAGGGATGGCCTTAGATTTCTTATTGGTTCCTTCTTAATACCAAGCACTAAGTTAGCTCATGAATCCGTGTGTGAATAACTAAATCCACAAGTATTAAGTACAAACTTTTATTTTTGTTCACTGGCAAACACAAGGGATTGTGAAATGTGGAGAGTCAGAATTTTATATCGTTAGCCAAATGATATCTTTTCATTCAGAATCATCAGACCTCGGCCCTGATCTCTCCCTCAAACCATGGAATTGCTCTGTCCTTCTCCTTAGCCAAATGTCATAGAGAGAAGCAAATTCAGTATTCATCGCAAAGGGAAAGGATTTGCACTACTTAGCTTGATCGCCAGTTGCATGTAAACAGGTCCAAAAGTTTGAGCACGACCCAGACATAAACACCCACAGCATAGGAAGAAATGCACACTGTAGGGAAAAAAGTTTCGAAACAAAATGCTGGATGATTTAATTCTGAACTGCCTTTTCTTCATCACTTCACACATGAAGAAAATGTAAGGCAGAACCGGGCATGTCAGAGAGAAATAGTAGTAAGAAAGCATAAGAAAAGGAGCATTCCTTGAATACTTGGGATTTTTAAGGCCATCATAAGTGAAATTTGCCTCCCAAAGTGTCAAAAATCTGATGAAAAGCAGAGAAATCCCACTGAACTCTGAAATACCACCCCCCCCATGGTAGAACACTGTGAATTTTGAAGAGGAGCGTAGCAGATATGAATGCTTTCAGTGAGTGAAGAGTTTGCAGTGTGTGGGATGGAATGCTTTATTATTTTTCTAATATTGTAGAATAGAGGGCTTCTTATCAAAGCTTGCTTCTAATGGTCCAACAACTCCATTGCTTGAAATTGGAGGAAAGTGATTTCATAATCCTAGACTCGATTATTTTTTCCCTTTGAATTTGCTTTGACCCATTTTGGAATTCTTTGGATTAGTTTCATCAAACTCCTGGCTCTTTCATATTGTCATAAAATGAAGCTCTGAGTATTTAATCTTACTGGATAGAAAAAAAATATAAATGAATGAGAAAGGAAAGATAGTAATGATTTCAGTAGGGAAATAACAAAGGAGGAAAAAGCAAGTAAGAGACTGCTTCAAAGGATAACTTTATGTGATGTACAAGCATCGTGTGTGGAGTTTGAGAGCAGTGTTGAAGAATACAAGTTGAAGAAGGACACAGGTTAAGTTATCCTCCCCAGGCAGCAGGTCAGAGAACCTGTCCACAGATGTGCTGTTTGATCCTCAGAGGACGTTGACGTTCTCCTGAATATGAATGCCTCTGGACATGAGGTGTTCCAATCCACCACAGCCTTGCCAGCTCTTACTATGGTGCTGTTGACTGGAAAAAAAAAAAAAGGACAACCTAAAAGTTGAGAATTATGTTTTATTTAGTGAACAAAACTGAAGATTTAAGCCTGGGATGCAGCCTCTCAGATAGCTCTGAGAGATTACTCCTAAGAGGTAAGGGAGGAGCCAGGATAAACAGGAGTTTTTGCAACAAAAACCAGGTAGTTGGAACATCAAAAGATTACTGTTAATGAAAGAAAACCAGACATCTCAAGTTAATGAATTTAGTGCTCTTCTATGTCTGGGAAGATGCAAAACTCCGGGCTTACCAAAATCATTCCTTTGATATGAACGTCAGCTGTCTGGGGCCAGCATCCTGTGTTTTCTCATCCGAGTCTCCTCAGGGTGCACCATCAGGGGGGCTGCAGTGACTGACTGCTAGATGGCGGGCATCCTGCTTTTATCCTGAGCTTCCTCAGGTCTCACCATCGGGGCAGCTGTAATGTGAGGGCTTAATGGCTGCAACATCCTTTGTTTGCTGATACGGCAGGCAACATGTTTTCATTGACAGTACCATATGCAGCTGGCTGCTTCACGCATTTCTATAACCCGTCCTCTGAAGACATTTGCATTTGTGATTTCTGATCTAGCTCAGTCCTCCTATTTTAAATTGTAGTAACCAAGGCTGAGAGAAAACAAGTTTTTTCAGGTTTACCCAAATGGAGACAAAATGAAAAGTAACAGAAGTGAACTTTCCCTGTGTTCAGTTGTGAGTATAATCTGCACAGGTCCACATTACTTTAAAACAATTCTGAAAACTCAGAGTTTGCATAATTCATTTAGATCAAAACTGGATCTGAACTAAGGCAGCCTATTAGTAAAATATTCATATTTCACTGCAAAATATGTATATTATAATAATGTGTTTGATTATAGGTATGTTTATAATATGTAACATAATGTTTTGACCTATATATACTAAAAAATGTGGAATTTTGAAATAGATCTAGCGCTAAAGCTTTAAGTAAAGGACTTTGCACAACACACACATACACACACACACACACACACACACACACACACACACACGGCTCTTAATAAAATAAATAAATAAATCAGAGGAGGATTTAACTCCCAAAGCATTAGTGGGTATTAGTTTCCCCTTAGCTTGGGCAATCTAACTCAGAGAGAGCCTTTCTTGGCAGTGGGGATCCATCGCCCGCCTTGGGTAAATCCCCTTTAAGATAGCCCCAGACTGTCTCAGGATAGTTCACAGGAATCCTTTAAATATCCTTTACCTAGAGAAACACGGGTGGTGCACACTGGTCCCAGTGTGGTCGCCTAATTTAGCCACTGGTGGAAAGCTCTAGCTCTCTCATCACCGATTTTTTTTCCAGATGTATGTCTTACATTAGTATGCTGAGGCCCCCAAATCCATAAGCCAAAAGCTCTAAATTCTTTTGAATCTCCTCCTTCTTCCATTGTGTTTGAGTTTAGGAAAAGGGGTCCTACCCTTTCCCCAAGGGAGAAGATGCAGCATACCTAAGACACTGAAATTCTCTCCAAAAGATTCCTCCACTTTCCAACAGCTCCAGGTCTTTTGTACCCTCAAGAAGGATACGGCTCCAAGGGTTGTGAATGATTTTAGGATAATTCTCAGCATGTCTTGCATAGAAGGTCAGCATGTGCCTTACATATAGAGTTGTTGGCACCTATTGTTTTGAGATTCATCCATATATATGACAGAATAGTTTCATGTTAGCATCCAATGACATGAAGATGTTTCTCCTGTCTCTTGCTCTCTGTTTACACATACATATGTGAACACACACACGTTATATTTTTAAGAAAAAAGATAAATCTTAGTCTGTCATTTACTTCAAATTAAAAGTAAATGTCTTTATCCTTATTTTAATAATAAAAAATATATGTTCTATCTGGCAATCAGAGCAAATAAGAACTAAAGGTTTTGGTATTTCGAGAATATTAGTTTATTTCAAATTGACATTTTGTTAGTTTTCTGAACAACTAGTTTATTGATTCATTCACTGATTCAAAAAATAGCTGTGTCTGTGCAAGACATTTAAGGGGTATGGAAACTAATAAGACATAGTCCCTGTTCTCAGTGATGTCATGATGTTATTATAGAAATGCTTTTAATTGTACCAACAAGCAATCCATACTATGATAGCAACATGAATAAAGTGTGAAGGGAGCATGGAGAAAGCAGAAAAGGGAAGCTAGAGGAGCAGGAGAAATTAGGAGGGATCATGCCACAGGAGTGATATTTGAGTGGGAAAATTCCAGCTGGTTGAAAGGAGATAAATCTCTTCAAGCCCTGGTCACAATATGAGCAGAGGTGCATAGACATCAGAACATGGTAGGTCCAAAGGGAATGAGTGCACGCTACACATTTGCCATGTCCTATTATGCACCAAACCCCGAACTAGATATATGTGTTATTTTCCTTCAATCCTCAACTTTACAGATCAGAAAACTGAAAGGGATTTTTTCAACTTAATTTTTTCAAAACTTTAAATTCAGCATTTACTGTGTATCAGATCTTTTGCTAGACACTAGACTGAATGAAGAACTCATCTGTAGTCAACTTTTGCTGACTTAAGAAGTTAATTGAGGTCATGATGTGAAATAAAAGTGTGATGACTTGATGAAACTTTTCAGCTGTGGTTATGTAAAATATAAAGTTCGAACTTTGATATTTTTCACATCACCATTAGAGTTTTCTCAGAAAAATAAAAATTAGAACAGCCAGGGAGTACAATATGACATTGGATGGCATACACAAAAGTAATTTTTAGCTACCAAGATCTCCCATAGACACAAGGTGATTAACCACAGCAGGTAGAATTCTTATAAAACAAAACCAGGCCTTTCTGTGTCATATAATATTTACACTTTCATTTTTTTTCTGAAGTAGATTTAAAGGAAGAAGGAAGTACGAGTAAAACCCAAGCTCTGGAGGAAATGTGGATAGGAAGAGAGTTTCATATTTCTACTGGTTCCTTGGGTGACTGGACCAGAGTTCCATCTAGTGGAGAGGAAATTTGGAGGTAGCTTGGAAAGGCATGTATGGGGTTCCACTAATAAGTGGCCTCTGATAAGTGAGACCAGGGACAGCAGATGTCTGACATAGGGGAATTGTGGTAGCAGGATAAGGGAGAGAATGATCCCTAGAAAAATACACTTCTCTCTTTTCCTCAGCCACAAGGACAGTCCTTGGATTCATGCAGCTCCTGAGATTTAAAAAAAAAAATGTACACCATCCAGATAACAAAAAGTGTCTGATTGGTTTTGTCATTGACAAGCCAGGATGGGAGTGGAGGTTCAGTCCAGGGATTGGCAAATTTTCTTATGTGGTTGAGATCTTCAGAGTCCTTTATAGCTCCACTAAGAGAAAGGAAGCAGAGTCAATAATTCAGTCATTCAGTGTGTGTGCGTGTATGCATAGTACTTACTATGTGCCCAGCCATCATGGAACATTCACTGTTGTCCTGATCCCAGTCATCTATAGATTTTGATTTCACACTAGAGATATTTGGAGGAGATGAGAGAGTTGGTGGCAATAAATGTCAGTTATTAATCTTCTTTTATAGCAATTAATTATGTATGACATATGCATTTCCCAGAAACCAGAAGGGAAGTGCTCTATGCCATTTGCTAGAAATACTTTTAAATTAAAAACTCAATATAGCTATTACCCTTACTGTGAAAACTTTAGTATTCAATTGGTTATTGAGATTCTTATGAAGGGACAATGGGTAATTTTCCTCAAGTAAACAAATGAGTATAATTTTCCTTTCTAACTAATTTCTCAAGAAGTAAAACGTTAAGGCAGTCATAAAAGTCTTTAGAGACATGCTGTATAAGTTAAAAATAAGAGAAAGAAAAAAGCTGATGCCATTAAGATGCTTATTTTATCAGCGATGCTATAAATTCTGCCCTCTTGAGGAAGATTAAAATATCCATTCCAGATTGCTCTCTTAGGAAATCATATCATATGCTCCCCATGGAGATTAGGAAAGATGTCAAACCCCATGAAAATCCCCTAGTATTAAAAAAATACACACACACATTTTTTTCCCCTAGTGGAATATTGCCTTCAATAAGCGATGACATTTTGAGGGGAGTGGCAGAAGAATTTTTCTTTCCTTCCTTGCATTTTGCTGTTTCTAGATAGTAATGCTTCTTCTCAAAGGAAACAGAGAAGTAAAATATTATCCATCATTCACAGAAACAACACTTATTGTGGAAATTTAATGCAGATTTTTAAAAGAGGAATTCAATGCAGACTCATCACCTTTTCCCAGTTCTGGCTGTCAGGGGATGCAGGAGATGAGGAGACTCATTTCAGTCTCAAGGTCCATAGCAGTCATTTGCCATCAGAGAGACCAGTGACATTTTATATCCAATAATTATCAAAGGTAAGCCTGGCTGGAATTAATATGATTCCATTGAGAGAAACTTGCACCAAACCATTTATACAAACTGTAGATAAATTTTCTTAAGTTGCTAGTTAGAAGCAGAGGCTTGGAAAGAGCTCTTAACTTAGCCATTTTACTCATGTAGAATTCCGTCCCACTGCTTTTCTATCAGCTAGGGATGCAAAGTCAGTCAATTTATTCAACATAATAGTGGATACGTTTTGGTGAGGGGGCAGTGTTGAATGCCAGAAATTTCTTCCTCATACTGAACTGAAATGTTGTTCCCTATAACATGTTTCCTTTCTTGTTCTGGAAGAAAGTAGAAGCCACTCTCGTTAAGAATATTTGAAAATAGCAATCATGTGACCCTCACTTCTTTCCTGCTTTAGGTTAACCTGCCTAAATTTGTTTGTTTAAATTTTTATTATAACATATCGGTCTCTGAGCTTCCTCACCTTCCTGGTTGTCTTCTGTTTAGTTGTACATGTGTATGCGCACATGTATGTATGTTTTCTAGTGACTTTAAATAGACACATATAAGTAAATGGGTATATGTATCTATTTATATACTTAAATATTTATATATATAAACACACATATATATAAATACATTCCATTAGCATGTTATATTTTTTAGAAAATTATTTGAATCCCTAAGGGGATCAAAGTTTGCATATAATTTTAATATGTTATAACATAAACTGATTAATAATTTAAGATGCACTGCATTGAACTAGCATTTAGAAGGTAACAACACATACATTTCAATTCTTAACTATTTAACATAGCTTTAAAATATTGCATACAAAATAAGTGCTTTTTTAGACCATTTCCAGGACTCCATACTGATCATGAACAAGAAGATCATCTGTGATTGAATATCTTAGCTTTTATAAGGAATTATTTGTATGATATGCTGTTTTTATTAAACTAGATGAAAATATCACCTGTGTACGTGGTCCTCCCCCATAATCCACCCATGCTCTTATGTGGCAGCCATGTGCCCAGGGGTTGGCATTAATTGATATGACAATGAGTCTCAGCTGTAATCTCCATGTCATCCTTTGTAATGCCTTCCTTGTTATCCTAACATGAGAGTCAGCCACGTACTTATTCAGAAAAAAATGTAATATAATATTTTAAGTGTAATACAAAGTATCCATTAAAATGATGTAATGTTAATGCTATCATGTGGGTTTAAATATGTAAATGCTCAGTCACAACTCCACTAGAAACATACTCAAGTCACTAAATTCTCAAATATCTTTACAATGAACAAGTTCACATTTAAGAGAAGTCAGAAAATCAGAAGCCATCCCATACAAGAAGTACAGGAATAATGGAAAGTAGAAGTGTGGATGGAACTTAAAGCAAAAGGATTAGTAATAATGGACCAGTACCAATCATATATGACTTTCTACATGAGTGTCTATCAGGACATTTGAAAGTCTCCTGGAACACCAGGGAATTCTTTTTTATGTAGAACTATTCTGTGCATGACTCCTAGCATCTTTCACCTCCCCTCCCTCTACCCTCATTCACTAAATACCTTTAAATCTCTTTAACCATTAGAATAGTTTTTTTTTTTGTTTTTTTTTTAAGCTGCTTCAAATTTCTAAAATGCTTCCTCAGGGTTGTTCTGCTTTTGCTATGATTTTGCTAGTCAAGTTTAATTCTATCCTCTTATCAAGGAGTATTGAGTCAAGCATCCCAATCTAAGATCTAAGTCCATTGGCATGTGACATTCTTATGGCCACATGGGCCTCTACTAATCCATCCATATGATTCTGTCACACTACTTTTGCTTTCCATATGAAAGAACTTAGCCAAAGATGGAACAGTAAGAGATGAAGGTAAAGCAAGAGACCTATTGAGTTAGCCCTTATTGAACAATTCTCTTTTTATAATCATAATTCCTCCATTAATAAGACAATATTAGTATTTCATATTCTACTTCTTTTCCAACACACAAAACACCTTCTAACTATTAAAAGTAGATTATATGGATCCTTAATGTTTGGCAAAAGATGGAATGACCAAAAAGCAAAAAGACAAATATATGAGGAGTAGAAAGACATCTAGGTCCTAGATCTGATTCTTACACCAACTAATGGAAGCATTTGGCCAACTCATCTAATATTGTCATGACTAAGTTTTCCTAGGAGAAAATTGAAAAGATTAGATGACATACTGTCACATCAATGTCATAGGTCTCTGGGGAGGGCTAATGGCTCTGAGAGGTGTGCTGTTGGAAATATATTTAGGCCAACCCATAATGCAAAAACCAAATGTGGAGTGATAATAAAGAACTCTTAGTTTGAAAGACTTCCAAGATATTTCCAATTACAATTCTTTTTAAAAATTCAACTTTTATGGATATATGCATTTAATCATTTAGTGAGTCAAGTCTAAACCATGCAATTTGTTTATAGGAATTAGAATGTATCCTTTAAACATCCACACAGTTTTTCCAGTAGAATGATTTTAGTATGCAGAGTATCTAACCACAGGAGATCAAAAACATTTAAAAAAACAAGACGAGTTCATCTGAGATGAAAACTAATGCCTAGTGAATAAGTTTAATTTAAAATGTAGCACCACTAAATAGAAAAGGCTCTGATATTAAAGAAACACAATGCAAGAGCAAAATCAATAGAATAAGACAGCATTGCAATTGATTAAATATGTGACTTAACACTTCCTCAGAAGCTACAGGATAAAAACCCTGAATTTGAAATAGACAATCATTTCAAAATGCCTTTATATCTCATCTTGCCCTAATCATCCATGACTGAAACACTGTTATTCTAAGATTATAAATAGCATCAAAACCTGTGTAATTGAAATTGGGTGGGAATGCCAAATTAGGATAGCAGCTTTGTATGTGAAATACATTTGTATCATCAGTCAATGCTGTTGGCTGTGGAAAAAAAAAGTTTGAGACTTTATTCAAGATAAGCGCTTCAATTATTAATATCAACCTAATTAGAAGTAAACAAGATCAAAGTAAGGCAATCAAAAGACACAGAATGACTGGGGTGCTGAAGTGAAGAAAAATGTTTAAGAACCATGAGTACAAATCAATGCATGGTCTATCTAAAATCTGATTAGCTAAAATATGCAAATTACAGGGAAGCCACAGCAAGGAATGAATTATAGAAACTATTTGGATAGCTGGATCAAGAGAATATGAATGATCCCTGCTGAGTGTGTACTCATTTACCTTAAGAAGCAGCTTGCTATCAGAAGGAACATGGATTTACAGTCACTGGTTATGAATATTGACATTTCCACCTACTCTCTGTGTGAATTTGGAAAAGTAATCTCACCTCCATAAGGCACCATTTCCTCAGTTTTATATAGGACATAGTGATACCAGCTGTTCATAGGGTAGTTTAAATGAGATCTCACATGTCAAAGCAGTTTGTAATCTGTAAAATGACATTCAAATGCTGGTTTATTACTATTTCTTTGCAAGTGTCTTACATGATTCTTCCAGTCATTACCTTTGCTCTAACCAGGGGAAGTGTTAGTTAAGGGTATAGTCAGGCCACCAGGATTGTAATCCAGTTCTTCAGTCACCCTGCGGTAGATGTGTCAACTAGTCTGCCTTCCTAAAACGCAGGAAGGACTCAGAATCATAAATCACTCTTTTACAATTTGATCACTACTGGACTTCTATGTTGATATAACAGAAAAATTAAGTTGCTCTTTCCCCACAATGTGAAGACATAATCTCTAAGTCAGTTAATTCAGTGCATATAATTATTATGCCTTGTTCACAGAGACTAATATCGCTGGGAGGGAATTAATTGTTTTTGGAGTGTTCTTTGTTTATGCCTTACCATAATATGGTTTGGGATTAACACATTTAGATCCCAAGAGTAAATAAATGATAGATGGGCTTAAAAAGTGTATGGTTCATTTTTTTCTAAACATGAATTTTGAAATGGGTAGATAAATCCTGAAGTGTTCTAAATTCTACTTTCAGTTTACTTAATATGTTTTTCCTTACAAAAAATAATAATTTACTTATTCTTATGGTAGAGTACAAGTTCATTCTGTAAGGATACTTTCTTTGATATTCTAGCATATAGAATTTATTTCATTAAGTGACTCCTTTTAATACTCTAGAAGTCCATTCATGGAAATTACTGTTGCAAATTATTCCATATAATATGTTTCTATATAGAATTCCATTAAAGGTAATAATTTAGTCAGTTAAATTACAAGAAATAAATGAGGAAATCCTACTAGTAAAATGATTCAAGAGACAATTCTGAGGGGAATAGGTAGCATAGAAAATTCTTATTTATTTATATTAATAAAGCATAGAATTAACATTAATTATTTAGAGACCATCTAGCAGACAAAAGGAAATAACAATTTAGAAATCAAATGAGAAAAAAAAAAAGGAAAAAAAGAAAGAAACCAAATGGTACTTTTACCATCTGAATAGAAACTTTTCTCAAAAATAAAATTTCCCTTTACTTCTCCTAACTCTTCAGGTTGAATTACTTATTCATGCAACCAACAAATATTTATAAGTGCCTGTATGTGATATTAAATCAAAAAATTTTGGGAACACACTTCTGCCTTTAGGTTACTAATAATCTAGCTGGAGAAGCTATCATCTATGGAAAATATCTATAAAAATTAAGTATATTTATAATAATGTAATACCTTTGCACAATGCTTGATAATTCTCAAAGCACTTTTGAAAATAATTATTTTGTTTGACCATTGCAGGCAGTAATTATCAGTGGTAAAATTTGATACCAGTAAAGAAATGCCATGGTTCAAAGAGAATTTATGGCCTAGAGATATTGAAAAGTAGTGCTCTGAACTGTAGGAAGGGATAAAAATGATGGTATCTATCACAGAAATGGAAAATAAGTTGGATCAACTGGTTGGTGGGAAGATGAATCCCTTTTTGGATATAGTGAGATAGAGTTGACAATGGTAGCCTTAGGACATACATGAGAAAACTTCCAGCAGGTAATAATATGTATTTATAAAATAGAAAGATGGGCAAAGGGCAAAGAACGTGAACAGGCATCTAACAAAGAAGAAACTCAAATGACCAAGAACACACTTTTTTTTTTTTCCAAAGAAGAAAATAAAGTATCTAGGGGACTGAGGAAAGTTTAGATATAAGACAGGAAGCAAGTTAGGGTCAGATATGTGGATTTTTTGAAGCCATCCACATAGTAGGAACATTTATAAACTGCTACAAACATGTCTGTAATGGCGACAATTGAAATAATAAGTTATAAAAGACATTGTAACCATGGCTATTGCACTGGTAAATTGTAATGGTCATTGTGAACAGTCCAAAAATAATCTATCAAAGGAAATTTTACCAATAGATCAATAAACTAAATAATTTGGTGAAAGCTGGGGGAAACGGGTTGGTTGTAAGAGGAAGAGAGTAGAAATATAATAATTTATTAAAATAATTGCAGCCAAAGAAGAATCCAGACACCTAAAGGGCTATACCATTTTACCAACAACATTTTAACGCTAAAATCATATCCATGTTGGATGAGAGGTGAAATTGCATGAATTCTCCAAGAAAGAGAGGGGAGATAAAGGAGAGTGAAGAGTTAACTTTGTAGAGAAACGGGAGAAAGAAATGACAGTTAAAGAAACAGGAAAGGGCTTCCCTGGTGGCGCAGCGGTTGAGAGTCCACCTGCCGATGCAGGGGACACGGGTTCGTTCCCCGGTCCGGGAAGATCCCACATGCTGTGGAGCGGCTGGGCTCGTGAGCCATGGCCGCTGAGCCTGTGTGTCCGGAGCCTGTACTCCGCAACAGGAGAGGCCACAACAGTGAGAGCCCCGCATACCGCAAAAAAAAAAAAAAAGAAAGAAACAGGAAAAATTTTGAATTAGCAGAAAAGGGAATAAGAAGAAGAGTGTAGCAAAAAAAACAACGCCCCCTCCCCCCCTCTCCCCACCCCGTAGCTTCAGAAGGTGTCCTCAAGCAGTAAATACATGAAACCTTGCAAAATGGACAGCTGGCCAGAGAAATGTGTCACTAAGCACAACTGTGGCTCACCTCAGATAGAAATGGCCGACTGACCAGAGTCAGTATTTTTTACTTTTTCCATTTTAATATGTTTCCATTTCTGAAAGTGTTGGAATATATTAAATATATTTAAAATTGTTAAACAGCTACTATGATCTCTTAGTTTTCAGAATTAGTTTTGTCTCACAAAATGGGGTGAGACAAGTTCTTAATTTACGAGAATCAGCAATAAGGAAGGATGCAGGAAAGGGTTTATTTTAGTGGTGAGAGGACTGTTGTTTCCTGAGCCGACTGAAGAGGCTTATTCCCAGAACTGAGTGAGTTTTGTTTGGATTTGCTTTGGATTCTTTCTTCCCTCAAAAATAATGATTATTCAAAACAAGCCTATTGGCATAATAGTCTGATCTGATTATCAGTCTGAAGACTGAGTTCAGAGAAGGGGAGGGAAATCTATTGCTAAAACTTCTAATTATCTTAAACTACTACATTGACAGAAGTCTATTTTTTATTGCATTTTGAATTCACGTGATGTTTAAACCCTTTCAAAAACATTTTATTCACTGCAACTCTAGTGTTATAGAAATTCTAGTGTTTCTTCAAGCACTGTTATATTTGTCCTTTGACTTGGTAAAAATCTGTTAATTAAATGATGTATACAATGTGTATAAAACCTACATATAAATATCATATGATAGAATTGTATGATATTCACTAAGAAATCTAGATTCTACGTATACCTTTGGCCTCTAGCAGTTTTTTTCTTTTTAACCAGCATTGAAGATGACCCCAGGCCTGAAGAGCATGATGACTATTTAGCAAATTTATCCTTTAAAGCAAATAATTTGAGGAAACCACAACTACTGTAAAAGGTGGGAGAAGGAGCTTATATTTCAGTTGTTTTGTGAACTGTAGAAAATTATTCACCATCTCAGTCGTATCTTTATTATAATTTCCAATCATGCTTTTAAGAGAGAAGGTGGTATATGTATGGCTTTAGAATCATCAGTAAATATCATTTGGTATTTGGATAAAAAGCACAAAATACTCTCGACCATATCTTCATTTCTAGGTAGAGAACAGCCCACTGCTATGAAATAAGAAATTTCCCCAAATCCGTCCTCCTAGGTTTCTTAAAATTTGTCATGTGTAAACTTAACGTGATGAGTAAAATATGTACTTTTGATGAATAAGTAATTTTTGCTGTTAAAAACATCACAAACTTTATTACAGGACAATGGTGAATTTGTTGAGGAAGGGGTATGTTTGTCTCTTCTGAGCATTATCAAAGGAAGAATGGCAAAATGAAAATCTCAAGTTTCCCCCCCAACTCTTAGTATTGATAAAAAAGGCACAGGACTACAGATCTCTAAGTTCCTTTGAAAAGCTAATCATTTGGTATAATTCCCTCAGGAACTCATATTTTTTCTATTTTAGAATTACTTTTTCCATTTCTTTGGTTCACTTTCTTTCAAATTGGAAAAGCCTCTATGCGTAGCTGTTTTTGCTGAGAATTAAGTGGCTTACAATCCAGAAAGCATCTAAAGGAGTGCTTGGCACTTGGTAAGCACCACACTGGTGTTTATTGCCTGTGTAAAATCCTCAGGGGAAGGGACTTTTTTTACATGTCACTGTGTTACCGAATCTAGGACTGTACTTCATACTGAAGGACATGAATTGGACCCAGAGAGTCTCAGGCTTCCCTTGTATTGCTTCATTCACAGGCATCGCAATGCAGTGTAAAAAAATCGAAAATGGCAATCATTTAACTAAGAGTATTAGTGAGGCCAAACTTAACTGTGAAGGTGTCCAGGAAATTGTTTGAGTCTCTTAGCAGGCCCAAGACTCAGTTGACTCAAGTGTACAATGGGTTGAGTATTATCACCTGTAGTGTCTCTCTCAGCTCTACATTTGCTCTGAGACATAAATTGCATTTTGAGAGATACTTTTAGTGAGGACTGAAAACACACTAGAAATTTCTCTTATAAAGAAGCCTCAATATGTGGCATCTAAAATATGACACAAATGAACCTATCTACAAAACAGAAACAGACTCACTGACATAGAGAACAGATTGGTGGTTGCCAAGGGGGAGGGGGTTGGGAAAGTGATGGAGTGGGAGATTGAGGTTAGCAGAGGTAAGGTTTTATATATAGGACAGATAAAAAACAAGGTCCTGCAGATGTAGAGAATGGACTTGAGGACATGGGGAGGGGGAAGGGTAAGCTGGGATGAAGTGAGAGAGTGGCATGGACTTATATATACTACCAAATGTAAAATAGATAGCTAGTGGGAAGCAGCCGCATAGCACAGGGAGATCAGCTCCATGCTTTGTGACCACCTAGAGGGATTGGATAGGGAGGGTGGGAGAGAGACACAAGAGGAAGGAGATATGGGGATATATGTATATGTAGAGTTGATTCACTTTGTTATAAAGAAGAAACTAACACACCATTGTAAAGGAATTATACTCCAATAAAAATGTCTAAAAATAAAAACACAAATAATGTCCTGCTGTATAGAACAGGGAACTATATTCAGTATCCTGAATAAACCATAATGGAAAGAAAATATAGAAATATACTGTATAAGTATATATGTATATATATACATATATATATATGTATATACTGTATATATGTATAAATGAACCACTTTGCAGTACAGCAGAAATTAACACATTGTAAATCAACTATACTTCAATTTAAAAAAGAGTCTAAAAACTAAAAGAAAAAGAAAAAGCCTCAGACTGCAAGTACATGTACTATGTCCACATCCCAATTTTCCTGTGAGCTTAACATTTCCTATAGAGTATTAGTTCATCTCTAAGCTTTTATTTACAGAGACCTCACTCTTTGATGTCAGAAAAGTCCAGGCAATGGCCACAAAGAGGTGACTAACTTTGGGAGGCTGATACTAACTCTTACCTTTGTGCTTCTAGATCTCTGTGGCCTTTTCATTCATCTGTAGTGACCGAATTTCCTGTGATCATTACTGGGCTTTAGGAAGATGCTGGTGTCATATCCAAGGTGGCCTTAAGAATAACAACAGGCTGATGTATTCCCAGAAGTTCAGTCACTCTCTAATTCTTGGCACACTTGTGATTTCAGTTAAAGAAGATAGTTTCCCATTATGATCCAGTCTAATGTCTGAGAGCTTCAGTGAGGTAGTGAGAAATGCAACTGTGAATTATGAGGATACAAAAAGGAAATTAAAGGTCTTAGCTATCTTTAAAATTTTTTTAGCAATCAGTTTTAAACACTCTAAGCAAAATAATCTATGTATAAACTAAACCCTGTATATCTTCATAATCTTACATGAATGCTTTTCTATCTCAAACTGTCTAGCAATAAATTGAACAGGAAAAGATGGCTTGTTACCTAGGAGACGGGGTTGGCAAACTATAGCCTGGCACATATATTTTATAAACAAAATTTCATTAGAGCACACCCATGAATTGACTATGACTGTTTTTACGATAGAGACTGTATGGCCCACAAAACCTAAAATACTTACTTACTGGCCATTTATAGAAAAAGTGTGCTGATCCCTGGCTTAGAACCTTACTTTGTTTTATGACATGAGTCTGAGGGCTTAGTGTTACATCCAGAGATAGAGGCAAAATCCCAAAGAAACTTACCTCTTCCAATGCTACTAAAATTATTGATAAAATTTTTAACCATTCATGAAGGAAAAACTTTTCTATTTTTAATTCAAATTTGTAAATAAAATGTAGTCAGATCCTTTTCATAACACATAGTACATCATTTAAGATAGGAATGCCTTGGTCAAAATCCCACCCTGAGAAACAGTTATGGTGTATAGTATATTTTTTATTGAATTATACTTGATTTACAACATTATATTAGCTTCAGGCTTGCAGCATAGTAATTCAGTAATTTTACAGGTTATATTCTTTTAAAAGTTATTATAAGATAATTGCTAAAATTCCCTGTGCTGTACAAGATATCCTAGTTGCTTATCTATTTTATACATAGTAGTTTGTATCTGTTAATCCCATACCCCTATCTTGCCCCTCCTTACTTTCCATACCAAGTAACCACCAGTTTTTCTCTATCTCTGAGTCTGATTTTGTTTTGCTATATACATTCATTTGTTTTATTTTTTAGATTCCACATATAAGTGATACCATACAATATTTGTATTTTTCTATCTGACATTTCACTAAGCATAATATTCTTTAGATCCATCCATATTGCCGCAAATGGCAGAATTTCATTCTTTTTATGGCTGAGTAATATTCCATTGTATGTATTTTACCAGTGTGTCTGTTGATAGATACTGTGTTGCTTCCATATCTTGTTTATTGCAAATAGTGCTTCTGTGCATACTGGGCTGCATGTATCTTTTTGAATTAGTGTTTTCTTCACATACATGCCCAGAAGTGGTATCACTGGATCATATGTAATTCTATTTTTAGTTTTTTGTGGAAACTCCATACTGTTGTGCATAGTGGCATAGTGGCTGTACCATGTTACATTCCCATCAACAGCGTACAAGCTTTCTCTTTTCTCCACATCCTCTCCCACATTTGTTATTTGTAGACATTTTCATGATAGCCATTCTGACAGGTGTGAGGTGATATCTCATTATTGTTTTGATTTGCATTTTTCTAATAATTAGCCACGTTGAGTATCTTTTCATGTGCCTGTTAGCTATTTGTATGTCTTCCTTGGAAAAACAAGTCTATTCAGGTCTTCTGCCCATTTTTTCTATGGGTTGTTTGTTTTGTTTTGTTTTTGATATTGAGTTGTATGAGCTGTTTATATATTTTGGATATTAACCCCTTGTTCATCATACCATTTGCAAATTTTTTCTCCCATTCTGTAGGTTGTCTTTTCATTTTGTCAATGGTTTCCCTTGTGTGCAAAAGCTTTTAAATTTAATTAGGTCTCATTTATTTATTTTTGCTTTTATTTCTTTTGCCTTAGGAGACAGAACAAAAAATTATTGCTATGGTTTATGTCAAAGAGTGTTCTGACTATGTTCTCTTCTAAATGTTTTATAGTTTCAAGTCTTAAACCATTTTGAGTTTATTTTTTATATGCTCTAAGGAAATGTTCTACTCTTATTGTTTTACCTATAGCTGTCCAGTTTTCCCAAGACATGTCTCTGGACTCCACGACTGTTTAGAGATCAGGTGGGGTGATGATCCTGAAGTTACTCAGAGAGCAGGGGCCAGAGATCTAAGTTTGAGTGTTGATGCTAATACAGTATCATTTGTGCCTGCAAGTTGGACGGACCTAACGATGCTCAGATTACATTTCTATTCCATACCTCATGCTTCGTCTGACAATTGTTTAATTAAATTTCAATGATCACTCTGCCCCAAACTTCCTTTCAACCTCACCTCCCAGCAGTACGTTCACTCGTCCCTCTGCTCCTACCGTTCATCAAAATCACATTGAATTACCTTCCTGACACACTCATTTCAGTGCTCTGTGCTTTTGATCCTATTTTATCTCTCCCTGGAATACTTATCTCATTTTTTCTTCCTCTCAAAATCTTAGTCACTCTATAAGGCTTAACTAGGTAAATATTATCTGTTCTCTTATTTCTCAAAGAGCACAGACTCCCCCATGCATTCATGGGTCACTTCATACTTCCATAAATCATCACGTGGTATTTTAAGTCTTTGTAGTCCTTGTATCTCTCTTCCTGCTGTATGATATGTTACTTGTCTTTTATTTCCCCAGTGACTGGTATGACCCTTGATATATAATAGAAGCTCAATAAATATTACATATTTTTTACATTATTGAACTCAACTCTAGCACAAAGTGTGAGTTTTTAAAAGCTCTCAAAACACTTTTATGGGGAATGCCATTTTGCCCAACCACTTTTAAATCATTGCTGTCTTTTGTAAAACTGGGAAGAGATTGTAAATTCACTCTAGTTTTCCAAAATATACGTGCTGATTACCTTTCACAGCTTTTCTGTGCGTTATCATTCAAATGAGTCTCTTTATGGCATCCCTGACAGGTGGTCTTGAGTGGCTCAGATTAAATCGGTGTTTTCATGTGCTCATGGGGAAGGCTTAGTTTTGGCTTATTACTGACACTAAATCCATTCAGATCTATTGAAAAATTTACTCTTCAGTTTTATATCCTAGTGAGTTATCTTCCTTTCAGAAACGTTTATCACAAGTTTCAAAAATATTAGTGTATGCTATATATGGCTTACTTTGTATCTTTTTTAAAAGCTGTTAGCTTACACTGGAAAATGTTTCTGATGTTTAATTAATGTTAAATCCCTAATACAAAGAATATCCTCACAGGCCAAAACAAGAATCAAATTGGACATGATCTTACCAAATATCCCTCTCTCTGTGGACTGTTGGCATAGAATTTTATGTGCCGTCTAAACTCACCTTGCTCTCCTAATGATTTGTTGTTTCTGGGATATATCTCCACTTAAAGGGTGAGATAAGCATCTCCACAAGACAGCCACAAATAATTATCAAATGAGATGCAATGCAAGAGCAGTTCTGAGTTCTCTTGCTTTCTTGTCTCTCCAAGACTGATCTTTGACATTTATTCAATTGTCTTTTAAAATCTGGGTCTTAATTGGTACATTTTCAATTCTCGAGGAATAAATTTACACAAATCTGTCAGAAATGAACATTTTTGAAGCTTCTGTTAACAGCTGCTAGAAACAGCTGGACTCATAGACAGTTTAGAATATGACAAGTCATCTAATTCCTTTGGCACTGAAGGCTGGCGTGACTTTAAATCCTTGAACTGCCGTAATCAGAGTTTAAAATAGACAAGAATTGTGTTGAGTTTTTTGAATGTGGAATTTCTCCACTTATTTTACCATACATTTCTTTAGCACCTCTGTAATACAGAATGATAGCAAATGCCAAATATAAATATTATCGTATTAAGAAAAAGAAGACATGGCTATCAGTTTTGATGGTTGGCAAGGGGAAGGCTGTGTTGAGGAGCTGAATCTTAAAAGTCAATCAATTTTACTCATTAAAAAAGGGAATAATTGAACAGTTATTTTATACCACATACTTTACTATTCAAGTGATAATTACAAGAGTAATGCATGTGCCTTGCCTTTTCTATATATGGTGTCAATGTGATTTAAGCTACAACATTCATTTATTCATTGTTTTATTTAAGCTGCATGAATAATCAAGACACTATTGTTCCTCTATATGAACTGAAGTGTGTTTTACATTGTCAATGCGTTATAGAAAGAAGAATTGCTTTCTTTATATGGGTTTGTAAAGAATTGTTTAAGAAGTTCAATATTTTAGATTAAATCAAACATGTCCAGCATGGGCATTGGTTTTTGCTATTTACCAAGGCTAAGTAACCATTTGCATAGTTAATGAAGGTTTTTTGTCTGATGTAAATACTCAAATCGAGAATATCATTTTAAGTAGGCATACCAGGATTATAAATGATTTATTGGAAAGTTAATGAAGGCAATTCTATAAAAACAACCATTCAATTTTGTGAACTTCAGCTGACCATAAGGCATGTTATTTGTAAATACAGAGGTTGGGAAAGGCCATACTAGTTTGATATGGAAACATAACACATTATCAACTGAAAAAAAGTGCACAAAGTGAGAGCTGTGAGTTAAGGTGTTTTTTTTTTTGAATTTACTTTTATCTATTATTTTTATACAGCAGGCTCTTATTAGCTTTCCATTTTATACATATTACTGTATATATGTCAATCCCAATCTCCCAATTCATCCCACCACCACCACCCCCACCCGCCACTTTCCCCCCTTGGTGTCCATACATTTGTTCTCTACATCTGTGTCTCAATTTCGGCCCTGCAAACCAGTTCATCTGTACTATTTTTCTAGGTTCCACATATATGCATTAATATACAATATTTGTCCTTCTCTTTCTGACTTACTTCACTCTGTATGACAGTCTCTAGATCAATCCACGTCTCTACAAATGACCCAATTTCGTTCCTGTTAATGGCTGAGTAATATTCCACTGTATATATGTACCACATCTTCTTTATCCATTTGTCTGTCGATGGGTATTTAGGTTGCTTCCATGACCTGGCTATTGTAAATAGTGCTGCAATGAACATTGGGGTGCATGTGTCTTTTTGAATTGTGTTTTTCTCTGGGTATATGCCCAGTAGTGGGATTGCTGGGTCATATGGTAATTCTATTTTTAGTTTTTAAAGGAATCTCCATACTGTTCTCCATAGTGGCTGTATCAATTTACATACCAACCAACAGTGCAAGAGGGTTCCCTTTTCTCCACACCCTCTCCAGCATTTGTTGTTTGTAGATTTTCTGATGATGCCCCTTCTAACTGGTGTGAGGTGATACCTCATTGTAGTTTTGAATTGCATTTCTCTAATAATTAATGATGTTGAGCAGCTATTCATGTGCTTCTTGGCCATCTGTATGTCTTCTTTGGAGAAATGTCTATTTAGGTCTTCTGCCCATTTTTTGATTGGGTTCTTTGTTTTTTTAATATTCAGCTGCAGGCGCTGTTTGTATATTTTGGAGATTAATCCTTTGCCCCTTGATTTGTTGGCAAACATTTTCTCCCATTCTGAGGCTTGTCTTTTCATCTTGTTTGTAGCTTCCTTTGCTTTGCAAAAGCTTTTAAGTTTCATTAGGTCCAATTTGTTTATTTTTGTTTTCATTTCCATTACTCTAGGAGGTGGATCAAAGAAGATCTTGCTATGATTTATGTCAAACAGTGTTCTTGCTATGTTTTCCTCTAAGAGTTTTACAGTGTCTAGTCTTACATTTAGATCTCTAATCCATTTTGAGTTTATCTTTGTGTGTGGCATTAGGGAGTGTTCTAGTTTCTTTCTTTTACATATAGCTGTCCAGTTTTCCCAGCACCACTTATTGAAGAGACTGTCTTTTCTACATTGTATATCCTTGCCTCCTTTGTCATAGATTAGTTGACCATAGGTGTGTGGGGTTACCTGTGGGCTTTCTATCCTGTTTCATTGATCTATATTTCTGTTTTTGTGCCAGTACCATACTGTCTGTGTTACGGTAGCTTTGTAGTATAGTCTGAAGTCAGGGCGTCTGATTCCTTCAGTTCCATTTTTTTCCCTAAATACTGCTTATGCTATTCGGGGTCTTTTGTGTCTCCATACAAATTTTAAGATTTTTTGTTCTACTTCTGCAAAAAATACCATTGGTAATTTGATAGGGATTGCACTGAATCTGTAGATTGCTTTGGGTAGTATAGTCATTTTCACAATGTTGATTCTTCCAGTCCAAAAACATGGTATATCTCTCCATCTGTTGGTATCACCTTTAATTTCTTTCATCAGTGTCTTATAGTTTTCTGCATAAAGGTCTTTTGTCTTCCTAAGTAGGTTTATTCCTAGGTATTTTATTCTTTTTGTTGCAGTGGTAAATGGGAGTTTTTCCTTAATTTCTCTTTAAGATTTTCCCTCACCAGTGTATAGGAATGCAAGAGATTTCTGTGTATTAATTTTGTATCCTCCAACTTCACCAAATTCATTGATTAGTTCTAGTAGTTTTCTGGTGACATCTTTAGGATTATCTATGTATAATATCATGTTATCTGCAAACAGCGACAATTTTACTTCTTCTATTCCAATTTGTATTCCTTTTATTTGTTTCTCTCCTATGATCGCCGTGGCTAGGACTTCCAAATCTATGTTGAATAATAGTGGTGAGAGTAGAAATCCTTGTCTTGATCCTGATCTTAGAGGAAATGCTTCCAGTTTTTCACCATTGAGGATGATGTTTGCTGTGGATTTGTCATATATGGCCTTTATTATGTTGAGGTAGTTTCCCTCTTTGCCCACTTTCTGGAGAGTTTTTATCATAAATGGGTGTTGAATTCTGTTGAAAGCTTTTTCTGCGTCTACTGAGATGATCATATGCTTTTTATTCTTCAATTTGTTAATATGGTGTAACACATAGATTGATATGCGTATATTGAAGAGTCCTTGAATCCCTGGGATAAATCCCACTTGAATATGGTGTATGACTCTTTTAATGTATTGTTGGATTCTGTTTGCTAGCATTTTGTTGAGAATTTTTGCATCTATATTCTTCAGTGATATTGGTCTGTAATTTTCTTTTTTTATAGTATCTTTATTTGATTATGGTATCAGGGTGATGGTTGCCTCATAGAATGAGTTTGGGAATGTTCCTTCCTCTGCAATTTTTTTTTTTTTTTTTTTTTGAGAAGGATGGGTGTTAGCTCTTCTCTACATGTTTGATAGAATTCACCTTTGAAGCCATCTAGTCCTAGACTTTTGTTTGTTGGAAGATTTTTAATCACAGTTTCAATTTCATTACTTGTGTTTGGTCTGTTCATATTTTCTATTTCTTCCTGCTTCAGTCTTGGAAGGTTATACCTTTCTCTGAATTTGTCCCAGGTTGTCCATTTTATTGGCATAGAGTTGCTTGTAGTTAACTCTTAGGATGCTTTGTATTTCTGCAGTGTCATTTGTAACTTCTCCTTTTTCATTTCTAATTTTATTGATTTGAATCCTCTCCCTCTTTTTCCTGATAGGTCTGGCTAATGTTTTATCAATTTGTTTATGTTCTCAAAAACCAGCTTTTAATTTTATTGACGTTTGCAATTGTTTTTTTCATTTTTTTCTGCTCTGATCTTTATGATTTTTTTCCTTCTGCTAATTTTGTGTTTTGTTTGTTCTTCTTTCTCTAGTTCCTTTAGGTGTAAGGTTAGATTGTTTATTTGAGATTTTTCTTGTTCTTGAGGTAGGCTTGTATGGCTATAAACTTCCCTCTTAGAACTGCTTTTGCTGCATCCCATAGGTTTTGGATCATCATGTTTTCGTTGTCATTTGTCTCTAGTATTTTTTGATTTCCTCTTTGATTTCTTCAGTGATCTCTTGGTTATTCCATAATGTTTTGTTTAGCCTCCATGTACGTGTGTTTTTTACAATTTTTCCCTGTAATTGATTTCTAATCTCATAGCACTGTAGTCAGAAATTATGCTTGATATGATTTCAGTTTTCTTAAATTTACTGAGGCTTGATTTGTGACCCATGATGTGATCTATCCTGGAGAATGTTCCAGGCACACTTGAGAAAAAAGTATAATCTGCTGTTTTTGGATGGAATGTCCTATAAATATCAATTTAATCTATCTCATCTCTTGTGTCATTTAAAGCTTCTGTTTCCTTATTAATTTTATGTTTGGTTGATCTGTCCATTGGTGTAAGTGAGGTGTTAAAGTCTCCCACTCTTATTGTGTTACTGTTGATTTCCTCTTTTAGAGCTGTTAGCAATTGCCTTATGTATTGTGGTGCTACTATGTTGGGTGCATATATATTTATAATAGTTATATCTTCTTCTTGGATTGATCCCTTGATCATTATGTAGTGCCCTTCCTTGTCTCTTGTAACATTCTGTATTTTAAAGTCTATTTTATCTGATATGAGTATTGCTACTCCAGCTTTCTTTTGATTTCTATTTTCATGGAATATCTTTTTCCATCCCCTCACTTTCAGTCTGTATGTGACCCTAGGTCTGAGGTGAGTCTCTTGTAGACAGTGTATATATGGGTCTTGTTTTTGTATCCATTCAGCAAGCCTATATCTTTTGGTTGGAGCATTTAATCCATTCACATTTAAGGTAATTATCGATATGTAAGTTCCTATTACCATTTTCTTAATTGTAATGAGTTTGTTTTTGTTGGTCCTTTTCTTCTTTTGTGTTTCTCATTAGAGATGTTCCTTTAGCATTTGTTGTAGAGCTGGTTTGGTGGTGCTGAATTCTCTTAGCTTTTGCTTGTCTGTAAAGCTTTTGATTTCTCTGTCAAATCTGAATGAGATCCTTGATGGATAGAGTAATCTTGGTTGTAGGTTCTTCCCTTTCATCACTTTAAATATGTTATGCCACCCCCTTCTGGCTTGTAGAGTTTCTGCTGAGAAATCAACTGTTAACCTTATGGGTGTTCCCTTGTATGTTTTCTGTTGTTTTTCCCTTGTTGCTTTCAATAATTTTTCTTTGCCTTTAATTTTTGTCAATTTGATTACTATGGTCTTGGCATGTTTCTCCTTGGGTTTATTCTGCCTGGGACTCTCTGTGCTTCTTGGACTCGGGTGGCTATTTCCTTTCCCATGTTAGGGAAGTTTTTGACTACAATCTCTTCAAATATTTTCTCGGGTCCTTTCTCTCTCTTCTCCTTCTGAGACCCCTATAATGTGAATGTTGTTGCTTTTAATGTTGACCCAGAAGTCTCTTAGTTTGTCTTCACATCTTTTCATTCTTTTTTCTTTATTCTGTTCCATGGCAGTGAACTCCACCATTCTCTCTTCCAAGTCACTTATATGTTCTGCTACCTTTGTTATTCTGCTATTGATTCCTTCTAGTGTATTCTTCATTTCAGTTATTGTATTGTTCATCTCTCTTTGTTCTTTAATTCTTGTAGATCTTTGTTACACATTCCTTGCATCTTCTCGATCTTTGCCTCTATTCTTTTTCCGAGGTCCTGGATCATCTTCACTATCATTGTTCTGAATTCTTTTTTCTGGAAGGTTGCCTATCTCCACTTCATTTAGTTGTTTTTCTGGAGTTTTATCTTGTTCCTTCATCTGGTACATAGCCCCCTGCCTTTTAATCTTGTCTATCTTTCTGTGAATGTGGTTTTTGTTCCACAGGCTGCAGCATTGTAGTTCTTCTTGCTTCTGCTGTCTGCCCTCTGGTGGATGAGGCTACCTATGAGTTAAGTTTAACTGGGGCAAAATGATGAGTATAGCCTGGGGGTCAGCATTTCAGATAAGTTCTGAGAAACTGCTCCAAAGTGGTAGGGGGAAAGTTAGTATATATGTGATTTTGGTGAAGGGGGAGTACATGCAATCAAGCACACATTTTTTGCAGAAGCTTTCTACTAGTCTTGTGAAGGTTAATGCTAGTCATGATGAGCTGTCATCACCATGAAGGATTTTAGTGCTTTTCTAAAATGAAGATATGAGGAGATGCAAGAATTGGGCTCTCAAAATTGTCTCCTGAAAATATCTAACTACCTGAAGAAGTTTTCTGCCAGTTTTTCTCAGAACACAAAGTGCCTCATTCCTGATCTCCACCCTGAGCTCCTTTCAGGGGGTGTTGAAGGTCAGTAGCTGTAGCAGCTCATAATCTGATCCTTTTAGAAGTAGATGGCAAGAGCCAATTTGTAGGTGACACCACTAAAATGCAGAATACTTACTTTTCTGATCTTCTTCTAGAGGTTATAAAATGAGTTAAAATAAGCTTTGCAGAAAGCTTTGTAGAACTCAGATGGACCAGAAACAATGGAATGATGTCTCAGGCATCACATTGCTTAGAAGAGGAAAATATGAACAGGTTAACTAGTAAAAATCAGGATAAATGCTGTCATGGTGGTGTTGGATAGATAGCGGGGGTATTTAGAGAAGTGAAGAGGAAAGAAAAATAGGAAATAGGAAGTGTTTGGATTAAAAATCTGAAGTTCACAAGTGAGCATGATGTGTTTTACCATCAGTAGGAAAGACTTGGCCTTCAGCTGAGGACTTAATTTGGTGTGAAATATACAGAAAGACCAAGTTAGCCTGATATAGTAACATCAAAATATGGATGATCTTTTTCTTATAGCTCTTAAAAAACAATGGCAGATTTTGAACAAGTAAGGATAGATGATTGTGAAGATCAGTTAGGGGAGCAGAAGAGTAGAGAGTAAAATGAAATGTAAGCAATACACCAAGTTTGTACTCCTTTACATAGTCGAGGCATGACATGGGCTGTTCCTGTGGTAGTGAAAAAATGAGAGAGGACAATTGAGAATTTAGTGACAGATTGAAAAGAAAGCTATTTCAAAACTGGCTCTGAGATTTGAAGCTTGGCTATTGGGAAAGAAGAAAAATTACTGACAGAAATGAAGAATCAGTTTGGATAAGAGATATGGCATTAAACTTGATTTTAAAAAAATAAATTAAAAATAAATGTATTTCATTTGAAGAGGCTGATGAAATAAGCAAGGAGTGATAACATGGAGAAAGCATGTGTAAGGACAAATAAAAAGTAAAAATATACAACTTAATTCTCATTTACCTTAGAAAACTTGCAAGTACTTTCTCATCTGTTCAAATGTATATAAATCCTTTTGAAGATGAGATATGCTTGTTGTCAGCTTTATGACCCCAAAATGTCCTTCTCTTGAACCTGTGAGACTTTGAAATGCAAGCATTAAGGGAGATAGCACCCCATCCAACCCCCAATTTCTATCAGAAGGGTAGGAACCTAACTTGCAACTAGGTGAGCCCTGCCTCACTCCAAGTTGCAAAACTACATTCTGTCATAAAGAGAGATGGATAATGCTAATTAGCTCACACAGATGGTCACCCCGATATCCAGGCAAAGTTAGGATGAATAATGAGCGACAAATGGTACTTCAAGTCCTCTTACTTGAGGACTAGTTATAGCTTATGTTGAAAACATGTCTGTGATGGGTTGTATCTGCTTGGCTATGTATGGGGGTGAGATTTATTTTTGTCTTTACCATTTCTTAGCTGATTGTCTACAATGCTTATCTCATTCTGATTTAATACTTATTCAGTAAGATAATTGTTTCTTTCTCTTCTACCTTTGTGAAGAGGTTTTCTGGGTTAGGAGAAAATTTTGTTTTTAACTATATTTTCCCACTGCTTGATATTGTAGACAAAGGGTCAGAGTTGAATATGGACATTTAAATTTCTCATCATAGAGACAACAATTGAAAATGATGAGGGTAAGAACAGTTAACTAAGAAAGTGAAAGTGAGAATAGTTAGGGGCAAGGGTCTACATTTTTTAGAGCACTAGAGGGGCAGGGATGGAAGAAGAAGTGGGTTAGTGGACCATGGGAGTGGGAACCTCCTCCAGTGAAATACTGGTAGAACTATTCTGCATAATAACATAGAAGATGAGGAAGGTAGAGAAACAGTTTATGAAATAAATGTTCAGCTGTCCAAAGTCCCCCATGACATGGCTTCTTGTCTGTCTCTCCAACCACTCTTTTCCTCTCAACATTCAACTCCTAAGGTAACTGGACATTTAGAGTCTGTTGGTTTATTTGAATCTCAGTGATGATCCCTTGTCTGGAATCCCCTTTCCTTCACCAAGATAAGCTCTCCTCAGTCCTAAGGCTAAGTGTTGGCATCTCACCTTCCAGGAGGCCTGTCCTAACCACCTTCCTCCTAACTAGTGCTCCCCATGTGCTCCCTTAATGCCCTATGCATATTTCCTTTACAATCTTTCACATGATTTTTATAATGACCTTTTCTGTGAATCATTAATCAATACTGTGTGCTCCTTCAGGGGCAAGGGTGGGGAGAGTAAGGATGGCTTATCTATCTGTGTGTTGTCAGTACTTAACATGAGGCCAACCACATTAATATGTTTGTTTAATCAAAACAGATAAGATTCAGGAGGGCTTAATAGAATGAGATTTCTTTAGCAGAATGAATCCTTGTAATCAGCTCTGTTGAATATGTAAGCCTCTAGCTACTTGTGAATTGAAATGTGACTAGTCCAAGTTGAGTTGTACTGTAAGTGTAAAATACCCACTAAATCACTGAGTCCAAACATTGTGAAATAACCTTTGAATGATTTTATATTTATCACATGTTTACCAATACAACATGATAAAATGATATTTTGGGTTAAATAAAATATAGTAGCAAAATTTTCTCTTTTAATTTTTTAAATGTAAAATTGTATATGTGGCTCACATAATATTTCTATTGAAAAGCACTAGTCTAAATGAATGAATTTCCAATAATATGTTCAAATATAAAATCACTAAAATTAATATGCCTAAATGCTGGAAAAACTATGATATTTTCTGATATTTCCAACTCTAGAGATAATGGCTCCTTGTTCAAAACTGAGGCTTTTGTCAGATTTTTAAAATGATAGGTCTGGAAAACCAACTTGCTTCCTGACAAAATTTTATAGAAACCACTTAATAGAACAAGCAGGCTAGAATCTTTCCTTTTAAGAGATGAGTTCCAAGCACACTCAGTGTGTGGGTTCTTACAATATCCTAGCTCTAATATCCACACTGATCACCCCCTCTGTGCCCTAAGAATATGTAAAGCAGAATTAAGGTAATCATTAATCCTTGATGAGTTAATCATTTGCTTGTCATCCATGGATTCAGCACACATTTACTGAAAGTTTTGCGTGCACAAAGCACAACTGCAAATATAGAGGATCCCACACTGAAATAAACAAACACGATCTCTATATTCACACAGCTTACAGTTTAAACAGAATAGAAACAAGAATCAAGTAAGTAAATGAATAAATAAGATCATTCCACGTTTCTTTGAGGATTGCTTTTGGCCACACATAACAGAATACCTGGACAACAATGGCTTAAACTGTAAGGATTATCAGTGTTTGTAGAACAAAAAATTCAGAGAAAAGCAGCATCAGGTAGGGACCCGGAGCTCAGGGTTTTTCCTCTTTCCAAACCATAGTCTTTAGTGTGATTGCTTTTAGTTTTTATGATTTTTTTTTAATTTTCAAGTGTTTATGATGAATGATACAGCTCCCAGCATCTCATCTGAGATCAAGAGAGCTCTTCTTTCCCAGGAATGCTCAGCACTCTTCCCCTTATTGAACAGAACTGGGTCGCAGGGACTTGTTCAGCTGCAAGCATGTGTTCACAGACCCTGTAGTGGAGCCAGCAAGAGAGAAGGAAGTTGTAAAATAGCCCCAGTGTGGTTTTCTTTCTCTTTTGATTGCATTCAGATGGGTCTTACAAAGAAAATAGAATAATGAAATAGAGAACAACTGGTGTATGGGGGGAATATTTGAAGAAAATCTGGAAGGACATTTTAAAGGAGGTGATATTTGAGAAGAGACTTAAATGATGAGAGGAAAACAACCTTGCAAATATTTGAGAGAAAGTGTTCTGTGGACATGTCAGGCCAGTAGAAAATTCAAAGCTTCTTGTTCTCAAAGGGAATCCTGTACAATTTGATGCTGAGTTTCTGTATTAATCAGGGTTTTCCCAAGAAACTGAACAAGCAGGGTATACTATTATTAATAGAAAATAATTTCTTTTAATTCTCCCCTCATATAACTTTTTGACAATACACTTTACTATTTCTCCAATTTCTCTAGAAGATTTTAAACTTAATATTTTAAAATGAATAATCTAAATAGTCACTCATTTCAACAACACTTCAGCTAATTAAAAAAGGCAAGTGCAATGAATATTCCTGAATAAGATATTGAATTGACAGAAACCTAAAACAGAATGAAGTACCTGACACTTTCCTTTCAAGTCATGTTGATATTAAAAGAGATGAAACATAGGTACACATGTTATAAGACATTAGATGACAGCTTTCCATCATCATCATAACAATGCTGCAAAGTGCTGCATTTGGTAGGCTGAACACAGAAATATAAACTAAATGGAATATAGTATTGAAAAGAGTATCAGCTTTGCAAATTTCTGGTTAAAAAATATCCTACTTCTTTCCTTCCTTCTTTTCTTTCTAGAAATCTCACTCATTTCTCTTTATCTCCATGAAGAGAATTCAAACATCAACCTATAGCAAAAACATTCAGAAACACATATTCCCATCAAACAGAGGCAGTAATAGACAGTTCTTACATTACAGTAATGACAGTTCTTACATCACAGTGATGCCAGATTTGCTGTATGCTTCCTACAGGCTGGAAAGAGTAGGTGGATAAAAAAGCAGTTGTGATGAGAAGAGGAAAAGAGAAGTCAAATACAAAATGGATGGAAAAAAATATGTATACTGTGCCAAAATATCACACCAGCACTAAATTGAGAGTTAAGAAGGGCCAATAGTAGACTCTAGTGTCAAATAATTTTTTTTTAAATATATTTTTTTTGCTTATTTATTTATTTTTGGTTGTGTTGAGTCTTCGTTTCTGTGCGAGGGCTTTCCCTAGTTGCAGCGAGCGGGAGCCACTCTTCATCGCGGTGCGCGGGCCTCTCACTGTCGCGGCCTCTCGTTGCGGAGCACAGGCTCCAGGCGCGCAGGCTCAGTAGTTGTGGCTCATGGGCCCAGTTGCCCCGTGGCATGTGGGATCTTCCCAGACCAGGGCTCGAACCCGTGTCCCCTTCATTGGCAGGCAGATTCTCAACCACTGCGCCACCAGGGAAGCCCTAGTGTCAAATAATTTATGTATTGCTTCAGTTTAAGTTAAAATATTGTCTAGATCTGAACAATCAAGATAGTAATAATAATCAATAGCTATAATTAGAATTAAGATATTTATCATCCAATATTCAAATTTATTTTCAATATTATATATACTATATGCTATATATAATATTGAAAGAGCATGTGTACTTTTCATTGTGCTAGGCACTGATGGTTCACAAATCCACCGATGGATCTAATATTGGCTGCAATTAAGAAGATCATGATCTAATAGGGGGATTTGAGGGTAAGGACCATGATGATGGACACCTAAAAATTACAGAATTACAGCGCAATGTGACACATGCTCCAAAAGACCTACATCCACAGAGCCATGCATACACACAAAAAGAATCAGGTAGTATTTTACACAGCAGGTGTCAGTTCCATTGAAGTCTTAAGGCTGATGAAGTTGTTAAATATAATGTAGACTGATTCACTCAATACCCATTTCTACAACTTTTTCCAGTGCTATTTTCCCAGAAATCCTTGTAAATAGGTGTGACCAGTGAGACATAAGGGGAAGTCTAATGGAGATTTATGGGAAAGTCTTTGCTCTCATGCTGAAGGTTCTGCCCTTTTTTCCACTTTTGCTTCTTTATTCATCTCTAATCTAGACTGTGGAAAGGACGGCCAAGCTGCACCAGTCATACTGTCTAACATTAGGAAAGACAGAGAAATTTTCTTTGATACCTTGAAGCTCTAAACAACACCAGCAACCACCAATCTGATTTAATCTTGGTGCATGGAAAGAAGGAAATCCCTATTTAACCAAACCCCTGTAGAGTATTCATTTTTTTCTCTTGCAGCTGAACGCTTCTAAGCCATAGGAGGAGATGAGATCACTCATTGTGAATGCAGAAGAAAAAAGAAAGTAAGAAAGAAAACAGTCACAGGGAATCCCCAAATTAAAGGACTGCAAGGCTGGAGCAGATAGCAATGTCTAGAATTCCACAGGCAGATTACAAATGGTTTTGTGGACAACAAAAGAAGAGGCGTTTTCTCATAGAATAAATGTTCAAATAGGTCAGTTGCTGTGAAATTTGGGTAAAAGTGAGAAGAGGCTGTTGGATTTGACCATTGGCGGGGGCATTGCTGTTGTGGAGAGAGTAGATTTAGTGAAGTGCTGAGGATGCGAATGAGATGGGCATGGACTGTGGAGCACATGGGAGAAGGTGTGAGAACAGTGAGGACAGAATGATAAAGGTACATCATTTAAATGGCGGAAAGAGATAGGACAGTGATTTTGAGAAAGAAGCAATGTTGGGGAAGTTTTCTTTAGCTTCAGGTTGTGATGAACTTAGGAAACACTGTTCACTGGAGAGAGAAGTACAGTAAAGACAAGAGGTCATGAAGGGAGTGGAAGAGAAATGATGCCCAGGCGTGGTATGGTGGGACCAGAGGCCAGCTCCCCAAAGGAGCAGCATCCATGTCTTTCAGAGAGGAAAGGGTGGGTGTGGGTATAAGAAAGAGTGATACAGAGAGAAAGCACTGTTAATATTCTTTATTTCCTTTGTGAAAAGATTTAGTCAACTTCTTAGGGCAAGCAGCTAGACATCAGGTACAGGATTTCAGGATCTGGTAGAGGTTTGGAACAACCAACTGAAGAGATGAGATTGGACAAGGACTCCTGGAGGGCCAGGTACAAAGTTGCAAAGATAATTTAAGCCCCATCTACGGCCGTAAGCTGTTGGTCCTTCAATAAATGCCTAGAGTCTGAACATGACAGCTGCTGGTTTGTGCACAGATATGGGTTTGGGGTGGATGTCTGATGAGGCTTCTTTTCTCCACCCGATTCTCATTTGTATAAAACACAACAGTTACAATAAGTATCAAAGGGAATTTGGAAGAGGTGAAGAAGTTGCAGAAGGACAGAGAGTACTAGTGGGTTGGAAGGAGGGGTTGAAGGAGTGAGATGTGGGTACACAGTGGGTAGGGGGAGGCATTCCTGTCTGCTTTGCTCTCAAGGAAATTGACTGGGGAAGGAGAACATGGGCCTTCACCCCTTTCTGGCCCCATCTTGCTATTTTCATGCTCCTCCTGAGACAGGCTGGGACCTGGGACGCTTTGCTGCAGTGCTGCAATGCTTGCACCTGGACAGCAAAATACGAAGAGACTATAAGGGACTAAAAATAACTGTGTGCATGTGTAGTTCGGGCAAATTATGGACAAAAAGAGACAAAAAGACCAAAGAACCCAACTGATACTTCTGAAGAGTGGGTAGCAGAAACAGGGTGTTGGGAGCAAAAGCAGGGTACTGCGCATGCCTCCTGCACTCAACACCACCAAAGAGGTGGGTAGACCACCTAAGCCACCCCTCCAGCTGACCCCTCAACACATCCTTACCCTCATCCTATATAAGGAATCAGCTCAGCCCCCCTCGTGGAGCTAGTGAGCAAGGGAAACTGTTCCTTGTGTTCACTCCCTGCTGTGGCTGCAGGGACCCCAGTGAAGCCTTGGCTGAATTTCTTGTCTGGCCTCTAGTCAATTTCTATTGCTTGCAGAAGGCCAAGAACCCTGGTCAGTATCACTTCCACCCCCAGAGTCACACAATTCAGCAATAACTTCATAGTATCCCCAGGAACACATTCCATAGTGTAAGTCCATATTTTCTCTGTTTTAGGCATTTGTAAATGTTTTAAAAATGTTCTAGGTTCTGAATAAATTGTACTTCAACCTCATCTGCTTGTAATATATATGACACATGCATTTATACATGTGTTGTATCTTTTTCTAATTTCTAATTTTTATCTCATTGTAGAGAGAAATCATTCTAAAGTGAGGTTAACACCGAATAAGAATATTTTAATTTTCAAAGGAAATTGTTTCTATATTTAATTAGACTAAACTGTAATTCCTATATTTTTGAAGTATTATCAAAGCATAAAATTTAAAAATATATTTCAGCCTCAGAAGGGCATTCGAGTCTATGGCCTGTAAAGGAATTCTCTATTTCCGTTTAAATATGTTCTCAAAATGCTTGATCAGCCCAGCTCTTGACTCCTCTGATTGGCTACCCTGGGGCAACTGATTATTCTGGCAACGCAGAGCATCAGCATTTTTCTGTGGGTTTTCCCTCAGTGAATAACAGCAGACATTTTCAAAGACAAAGCAGTGCTTCTGAACGGTCTTCCTAAACCTGTGATTCCATCAGACATGAGCAGGGCAGGAATTTTCTTCCCTCAACTCAGAATTAGCGAGATAGCTGTCAAACCGGCTATACCTGACTACATTCTCAGGCTCAGGGCGGCTCCTTTGCCCTTGTTAAAAAAAAAAACATCGAAGAAAGCAAGGCTGTGTGACTAAGGCCATATTCAGTACTATTAGAGACTTTGCTAGCAGCCCAGGAAGAAAGTATGATAAATGTTCAAAGTCCTTGACATATATGAACAATCAACTGGCAATTCAGAAGAACTGACCTCAAAGAAAACCTCAGCCATCACGTGGAAGGTTCTATGTCACCTTGTAGGAGTGACTTTGGAATGACTGAAGGATGTTGAAAGTAGGGCAATTCAGGCACAGAATAAAAAGTTGCTTTTTTTTTCCTTATAACTGGAGATTTCTGGTGGTGGAAGGGCACACTTCTATGACTTTGGAAGTAGGGACTGATGAAACTTCTGTGAGGATTGCTCTAAGAGTGGAAATTTGAACTAAATACTTCTAAATTTCTATCCACTTGGAGTCAATAAATAAATACGTTTCCAACATTTCTCAAGTTTTATTCTTTATGGGAAGTTAATATGCTTTTTAAAAAATGGTTCTCCAGTTAATTTATGTTTGGGAAACACTGCAAGACATTTTCCTTTTTTCAGACATATGGTGCACATTAGTATATTAAATTTTGAGTAGGCATATGTTTTAACCAAATGCTTTCCAAATGTTTCCTACCATAGAACTGGCTTTTAGTTTGTTTTCAAGGCTTTTAGAAGGAAGTTTTTGTTTTGTTTTGCTTTATTTTCTTTAAAATTCTGGTTAACTTCTTAAGGACACCAGACACATAATATAAAGATTTGAGAGGATGATCTATTGCCCTAATAATCTATATTTTCTAAGCAATATGCTAAATTCCAATGGTCAGAAAATATAAGACCAGCTCTTAAAATGTGTGTTTTTTAAAATATCAAGGTATCATGCCTTCCTTCTAAAATTAAATCCCATATACTATTTATCTTCTAAGCTATGATACATAATAAAAATCCTTTACAGTAAAACTCATAACTTCCTGAGAACTGGTGTGTGGCTCAACTAAATGCTTTGCTCAGAAGGAAGGTGATGCTCTTACCTGCCCAGAATCACTGCGCCTGGGAGAAGGGAGGGGTCATTATTTCAAGACAGTCACACACCCTATTATTGTAAGTGCTGCTCATGAGTGATGATGGCTGTCATTTCAGGCATAAAGCAGAAATAATGGTGAACTTGATTTTAAGGCTCCTATTTTGATGTAGATTTCATGAATCAGCTGCTTCCTTAAAAGTAACTCTCTAAAAGCAAGAGAGTGATATCCTAAATTGGATCCTGGAACATATAAAAGACATTAATGAAAAAAAAAAAAAAAGGTAAAATCCAAATTAAAGTCTGTAGCTTCAGTTAAAGTATTGTAACAATGCTACTTCCATAGTTTTGAAAAATATACTATGGTCTTTCTGGTAAGTTGTGAACATTAGGGGAAGGCAGGGTGAACATGAACTCTAATATCTTTGCAAATTTTCTAATTAAAATTATTCCAAAATTGAAAAAAATAATAATCCAATATGAGGAAAGAAGTATTAGTTTCTTTTTAGCAATCCTGAGAATCACGGGTTTTGCTTTTCAGTGGATTAGATATGAGCAAACAATATGTAAAGAAATCTAAAACCAAAATTAAAAAAAGGCCCCATGTTATTTCTTAAACCTTAAGAGATGGAGGGAGGTAATTTTATCCTTGGCATCAGTGTTCTTAGAGAGATGACTCTGTTTTTAGGAATATACCTTGATAAGCTTATAAAACAGAGCCTAAGAGCATGGTCAAGCCAAAAAAAGAGTTAAAGGACCTCTGCATGACATTAAATTGGTTTTTGGTTTGTACAGGAAGGAGCAAAACACAGAGATAATAAGTGGAGAAGGAAAGAAGAGATGAAAAGATCCAGTGATGTGGCTTGGGCAGCAGAAGTATGAAAATGAAGCTACCAGTGAATAAAGGTCCACAGCAAATGGTGCCAAGCCTTTTAGAACCAAGAATATCAACCACTTAAAATAATTTGCATGTTACTCCATAAATCTCTCATTTGTCTCTTTAACTTTCTACAAAGTCAACAGTCTGTGTGTTTGAGTATTTGGATGTTTCTGTATGAGGGGAATGGGTTGGGAGGTTTGGGTGTGAAGTACAGAAAAAGCTGACTCCTTGGATAGTTGAAATGGAATAGAACAGATCTGATGTGAGCAGTACAATGAGACAACATTTAATGTTCATAAACTCAGGAAAATAACTCTAAATCCAAGGGTGACCAGGATTGGTTGAATTTTAGGAGTAGCCTTGGTTTTACACAATTCACTGGCTAGCAGATAAAATCAGTCTTATCAAACATTTCAGGGCTTCCCTGGTGGCCCAGTGGTTGAGAGTCCACCTGCCGATGCAGGGGACACGGGTTCGTGCCCTGGTCCGGAAGGATCCCACATGCCGCGGAGCGGCTGGGCCCGTGAGCCATGGCCGCTGAGTCTGCGCGTCCGGAGCCTGTGCTCCGCAACTGGAGAGGCCACAACAGTGAGAGGCACGCGTACCGAAAAAAAAAAAAAAATTCAGGGACAGAGATCCAAACAGCCATTTAGACTTCTTTATTCTAACAATAAGATATATTATGCTAAACTAATATGCACTTGTCTGCTCATTTTAGTCATCTTTTTAATAAACAATTGGATTTTATAATGATTCAGAGTGAGGCATTTTTTACGTATTATTCACAGAGGATATAAAATGGCCAATCAGACGTGACAAACACCATGTTTGATTTCTATAGTGTTTTAAAATATTTTGAATTAGTTTCCCAAATTGATGAATAATATATATATATATATATATATATATATATATTTTTTTTTTGCGGTAAGCGGGCCTTTCACTGTTGTGGCCTCTCCCGTTGCAGAGCACAGGCTCCAGACGCGCAGGCCCACGGGCCATGGCTCACGGGCCCAGCCGCTCCGCGGCATGTGGGATCCTCCCGGACCGGGGCACGAATCCTTGTCCCCTGCATCGGCAGGCGGACTCTCAACCACTGTGCCACCAGGGAAGCCCCTGAATAATATTTTTATCATAAAAGTCTTAGTTTCTGACTTCCTTTGAGAAATCAGAAGGTGAAGCCACATTGCACCCACAATTTCAGATGCTGAAGTAGGTGGAGATGGCGCAGAGGAGTCTCCCAGGATTAGGCATGAGCTTTGCAGTCACTCCCCCACCCACCGGCCCCCCATCTCCAACACTCCCTAGGGCCTCGCTCTGAAGACCCCTTCACTCATTTCATCCCCGAGCAATAGGGCATTTAACTGGCAACCACAGTCTATCATAGTAACTCCTCTAATGAAACAAATGAATTTTACTGTTAGCAATTTGCACATAGTAGCATACTTGGATATATCACATTATTTAGAAACCATATTATAGAAAAAAAACACTTCAGTTTTGGATTTAGACAGATCTTTTTTCCCCCCAGCTTTATTGAGATATAATTGACATATAACATTGTCTAAGTTTAAAGTGTACAACATGTTAATTTGATACACTTATATTTTGCAAAATGATTGCCTTTGTATAGTGTCAGCTAAAACCTCCATCATGTCACATAATTACTATCCTGATGACTAAATCTTCCACTTACTAGCAGTCTCCACTTTGAGGACTTTTCTTCCAATCTTTGTTCTATGTATTTATGTGTCTATCTGTCCATCTACTTATCTTTATATGTCTAAATTATGAATATACTGTATACACTGTTGGTATTTTATTATTTTACTTACAATTAACTTTAAAATTTACTTTCATGAGCCCCTCAGTTTCCTTATCTGTAAATGGGGATAATAAGCCCAACTTTGCAGGGATTTATAAGAATTAAGTATGATTCTGTATGTTAAGGCATTAATGCATCACAGGTACTCAGTAGATAACCTCCTACCCCCTCGTTTTCATTACTCCCAGGTCTAGTGACACATGTCCCCAAATTTTGGTCAGTGGGTTTATAAAAGAAACTGACATGAAGGGATAAGGTTTCAAAGTAACTGAATGGCTTTTTTCTATAAGTTTTAAAATTGAGGTTTAAATTCTTCTGATAGGTGGACTTTCAGGTCACTTGAGTTTTTGTGACACTGAAATCGAATACAAATGACCTAATTTTTCATAATAGAATTATTTTTAAAAAATATGGTCCAGTCCTAAGCTCTGCAGTCTAGACCATGCTGAGATAGGGTAGAGAGGATGCTGCAGAGGATTAGAGAAGTTGATGCTGACTTAGTCTTTCCTAGTCACGCTAACAATTACACATTTCTTTAGTTTAACATGTGTTCTGCTATGGTCAGAAAAAAACTTGTTAACTGAGAGAGTTTTGTTTGCTTGTTTGTTTGTTTTGTCTCTTAAAGACATTGTCTGGCTTGTAGAAAATGAAAATATTGGAGATGTATATCTACATCTGTATGAAATAGTGAAAGGGAAACTTTCCCAATTGTTTTCCTTAAAGTGGGTGGGATACCAGACAAGATATTCCAAATGGAAATTCCATAAGTAAATAATTTATTCAATGAGTAGTTCTTGATGTGTTCTATGTGTAAGGCACTTTGTAAAATGCTATAGACAATTTAACATTGAATGAGACATGTTCCCTGGCCTCAAGGAGATTACATTCTAGCAAAGAAGTACACAAACAACTCTAGTGCGGGAAATATACAATACAGATCATACATGAGGTGAAAAGAAATAGAAGAGAGAATTTCCAGGCATAGGGATTAGGAAATATCACAGAAGAGACAGCAGTCAAGTCAGTGCATGTTTTCCTGATTCTGATTATGAAGACAAGGTAGGTTCATTAGACAGAATTTGGGAAATGCATATAAATTTTTTCTAAAGTAATTAAAAATAATTGTAACCATATCCCTCAGAGATAAATATTGTTGACATTTTACAACTTGTATTTTCCGGTATCCATATATTTTTTTCAAAATTATGAACATATGGGATACACTTTCTTAATTTATTTAAATGTATTTAATTTAATTAAAATGATAATCTGAGCATTTTCCTTTGCTATTATATTTCTATAAAATAGTATGTTTACTCTTCAGTAATAAGACATACCTACATCCTCCGCCTCCAAGTGTGTTTCCTCTGTCTAATTGTGAGAAAACATCTGACAGACCCTAAATGAGGGACATTCTACAATATAACTGGCCAATCGTTTTCAAAATGTCAAGTTCATGAAAGACAAAGAAAGACTGAGGCACTGGCCCTGATTGGAGGGGTCTGAGGCCTCACAAAAACTAAGTGCAACATGGGATTCTGGGCTCAATCCTACAGCAGAATAAAGATATCAGCAGGGCAAGTGGAGAAATTCAGAGATGGTCTGTAGATTTGATAACAGCATCATATAAATATTAATTCCTCACTTAGATAGTGGTACTAGAGCTATAGAAGATATTAGCATTAGGCAAACAAAGTGAGGAATAAACAGAAACTCCATGTGATATTCTTGTAACTTTTTTGGTAAGTGTAAAATTACTTCAAAGCAAAAAGGAAAAGGAAAACAGAGACAGAATTTAATTAAGCAGGCCAACCTAAAGAGAATAATATAACTTTATGTTTACATAATATTTCATCACATGGATATAACTTAATTCAACCAATTCTCATTATTGACATTTACTGTGTCTTTTCATTTTGCTATTATAAATCATAATGTGATGACCTTCCTTATACAAGAGTCTTTGCTGAAATGAAAGCTACTCCAATAATGAAAATGTGAGGTAGAAGAAAAAATAATTTCACACACGGAAAGAAACGGCCTGAGAAAATATGTAAAGCGGCAGCAACCCAGGCATGACCAACGTACTATATGAAGTCAGGTTCCCCTGGGAGAGAAGTTCACTATCAGGCCAAAGTAGTAAGATTGGGTGGTACTCTAGGGTCCCTAAGGCCACAATTTGTACTTCACTTGGTAGTTGATAGATTGAAGGTTTGCCTCCAGATGTTTTTCCCCACCTGCCTCTCACTAATATCTAGCATGATACTTGTGATTTTTTTTAAATGGTTGCCAGGGAGGCTTAGAAACACAAAAATATTTATGAAAATAATAACTTTATAAAAGGAATTTGGACTCTAAAAACAAGATCATTTACTAGGTCTATGCAAAAGATAGCAACTACTCATTTCAGTTTAGAGTGGTGAATATGTGAATATTTAACTTTTAACAAGCTGAGAACCAGCTGAAACTAAGGGCCAGAAAGAGATCTACAATCATTTGATTTGATGGCAATTTCTGAAAATTATTCACTTTTTACAGTAACTGAATATAGATAGATGAAATTATAATAGACAAATGCTCTTTACATACACGAGGTACATTTAATAATATTACTTACCTTTTACCAACACTTTATATATTATGCATCATAAATTTGAAATGTAACTGAAATTTTGAGACATGAATTCTGAGATAGTATTTTGCAGCTTATTACTCTAAAAGCTTAACCTTTAGTTAAAATTCTATGAGCCTAGTTTCAAGTCATTGGAACAAATTATCCCTGTTATATAAATATTATGTAAATACATTACCTCTCCCATCGGATTACTCTTCATTGAATTTCTTAATATTGCAACCAGGTTTCCTATTCAATATTAAGTTCTAAAAAGAATACAATCAATTAGTCTATTAGTATTTAACGTAGAGTTAACCATTTCAACAAGACATACATAATCTCTATATTTAAATTTGATCAATAGTTCCACATTACCCACATTTACCTTTTACAGAGCTGTTTTCATTCTATGTACAGAGTGTTTGAAAACCTGATTAAAACAGAAATTTGGAAACACCTCATGTATTCTCCTCTTAAGTTTCCCCATCTTTTTGTTCAGAGAGACAATATTTATACATATGATTATCTTTATACAAATAGATTAGATGAGTGCCTACTTAGTTGGTTTTGAAGGCCTCTGGGCAAAACTGCTGCCACCCAAAATGCTCTGATTATCAATAAAGGATGACCTTTGTAGGCCTATTAGCCTGCGTGAATGTGGCCTGAGAAGCACTGTACCAGATGCATAACAGTACCTGGTGGTGCTAAAGCCCACCAGTAAAAGACCCCACACCCCAGTGTGTGCTCTGCCTCAGTGCAGCACACATTGATGAACTTGACCTGGTTGACCTCAAAAGCATGGGAGTTCCTAGTGGTCTTTGGCTGATGGGCTTTTATCACTGTTAGTAATTTATCATTAGCTCCCCCTGAGTTTAGACTGAGCGAGATAGATGGAGAGAGAGAGGAAGTGAGAGGCCCCAAGTTAAATTTCAATACATCTTGGCCCTACAGCTGTCCATATCAAAAAGGATTAATAAGAAGGAAAATAAAAAGAAAGGAGCTATAACCTTGCCTTGAGTAGTGAAACAGGAGATATTGTGCTAAATGAAGCTGCAGCAATATTTGAGAGATGTTTAGAATAACCACATCATTGCTCTCCAGACAGTCAAGTGCAATAGAGAGAGAACTTGATCGGTACAGCAACGTAGAGTACATGTGAGTACATGTGAAAACCAGTGTCATGGTCAGTCTGCCAATGGCAAACAGCACAGTTATGTGAAAAAGACACTAGCCTCGGATTCAGAAGAAAGGAATTTTTATTCCAGGCTTTCACATCAACTACTTATGTTACCCTGGGCTAGTAAATTTCCCCTGATGATTCTCAACCCTTTATTGGTAACAGAAAAGGAGCAGACTTGATTAATTTATCTTTATTTTTCTTATTAGTAACAAGGTTCTTTACCTGTGAATATTAGCTACCAGTGACAATGCACAGGGTGTAAGTTTAAATAGCAAGACCATAGCAAACAGAAAATAAGAACAATCCATAGACATTCTTGCTTTTCAAATCTGAGACAGGGACAGAATTGAGTTTTTAAATAAGGGGATTCCCTTCCCATGCTTCTCAAAGTATGGCCTTCAGCATGCCCTGGAAGCTTCCTAGAACTGGAATCTCAGGGCCCTCCCCAGATTTCCAGAATCAGAATCTGATCTCAGGGTAATTTGAGTACAGAATTATGTTTGAGAAGCACTGCCCTAAATCATGGCTAGTATGTAAAATTCACAAATCTCACCTTGAGTTATCGGCATGCTTGGTTTAGTGCCTGGTGCATTGCAGGAAGGCCATGCAGTGGGAAGAGGGCTGGATGTGTTGTGGTCTGGGAATGGGCCTTCCCCATTCCTGATCTTGTTTTCTATGTGGACATGTGATTATTCTGGCTCCTCTCTGCCTCATCACTTACTCCTTTCCAGGAATAGTATCATGTCATTGGTTGATTTTGAAAGGAAAACTGGGAATGCTTTGTTTAGTTTCTGCCTTCGTTCTTTGGGAATTAGCTGCCTACAGGGAGTGTGCATCCTTTGCTGTCCTCCAGGGGCCCACCCTTCCCTTCTGGAGAAAATCTGTCCTAGTCCAGCCTCGTGTGTACCTCTGACTCGCTGCCTGAGGCTGCCTAATCCTGGCTTACCTTAGGAGGCCCTCTGGTGCTCTAGGTAAGCTGTATTCTCCAACCTAGCTATCGTCAGCAATAAAGATGGTTATTCTTTGTCTCCTTTTACATTTTGTTCAGAAATTGGGTGTGGAGAACATGATGCTATTATTTAGATGTCCTTAATCATCCCAACAGTTATCAGCAGCCCTGAATCTTGATTCAGGTGGTCACTAAAGATTAAAGGTCTTCAATTTCCTTTCCTGTAATGTGAGGTGGTTGGATGATATCCGTGGTACCCAAAGCTGGGTCAGCCTTAGAATTATCCATGGAGTTGAGAGAACAGTATACAGATCAAAATCTACAGCACAGGGACCACACATCTGCATTATGCAAAGGCGATTCGAGTGAGGCAAATCTTGGAGACTGTTTTGATGGATGTCCTTGTTCTTGTACTCCAAGTGTGGTCCATCTTCCAGCGGTGTAGGCACTACATAGGAGCTTGCTAGAAATGTAGAGCATTTGGCTTTGCTCCAGAAATACTGAATCAGGATCTGCATTTTAACAAGGTCACCAGGTTTTTATGTATGCATGTTAAACATGGAGAAACCTTGCCTTGGACGATATTATCTCAACAGTCCTTCCCAATCTGGAACTGCTGGGATTTTATTTCCTTTTCATTGCTCTGTCTCTGGTTCCTGTCATGTAACAAGGTCCTCAGTAAATATTTATCGAGCAAATTAATCCATTCTCTGCTCTGTTCACTGTAATATGACAATAGCTTAAGCACTCAGTTATGTTCCTATGTGTTTACCCCTTAATAAACAGCAGACAGAGGCATCGATCTCTCACTCTGGCCACTGAGAGTTAGAACAACCCTGAGTGTAAAATCTTGCTCACTTCATGCTCCCTCCCCTTTTCTGAATTCTGATAATAATTTAATGAGAAAAATCTTCTAGGACATTCCGTTGCCCAGCTTATAATTATTTCCCTTATGATTTTTTTTTTTTTTTTTTGGCCAAATTCAAAGGGCTTCTCTCAGATTTATAGTCCTAGACCTCATTCTGGAAGCTTTTAACAGTATTTTAACAATATTTATAGTTCTCCCCTTCTGGAAACTTTCTTCACTTGGCTTTCATGATATAAGGTTTCTTTGTTCTGTTTTTGATCACTTCTTCTTTAGCTTTTTTACAGTCTCCTTCTCAATCTAATTTTTTAAATAAAAATGATCCATTCTTTATGGCACTGCTGAATTATTGCCTCCAGAATGAAGGTTTGAAGTCTCTACCATCTCTAGTTAAATTAAGAACAAATCATCATTTAATTTTTGTCTAGTCATTTTATATGGGGTTAGAAAGAAAAGATCAGTACAAAAACATCTTACATTCCACAGCTGAGTTTTGCAGGTCTGATGCAATTTTACAGACAGAGTAAATGGTTAATAAATAAATCTTTACATAATGGGGGGCCAACTTTGTTATATAGGAGGAGGAATTGGTCGCTAGGGCAGAAAATTACCCCACTGGATCTTTAAAGAAACTCTGGATTCCTGAGACTTGTTCCTGCTGCAGACATTAATTCAGGAGGTCTGAGAAGGGAACACAGAGTTGACATTAAAATGAAAATATCCCCCAGGTGATTCTAAAGCAAAGCCACGGTTAGTATCTACGGAAATATCCAATTTTGTAGATAAGAAAGTCCTTTAGGGACAAATTCAAAAGTCTAACTAAGAAACATTATTAAGAAGGCTTTTCTATTTCATTCTGCTAGCTAATATCATAGCTATCATGATATTTTGTGGGGGGAAAAAAGGAAAAGTCAGATAGAGATACAAAGCTGACAAAAATTCTAGTGGCTGAGTCTAACCATTGCCTAATACCACAAGTATGGGCTGGCTTTAACTCTGACTGGGAATGAAATTTTGATTACAAAGATGGCTTGACTGAAATAGTCAAGGTAAACGTTTCTACCATTTTGAAGATGGTTATAGCACCATTGTCGTAGTCATCTAACAAGTAGCAGGAATAAAATTAGAATTTCCTTTCATGTAAAAAAGGAAAAGAAATGTTTGAAAATTTGTGACCAAATCTTCATTTGGATTATTATCCATTATTTCTGACATAATGGTAAACAATCCCATTATTCACAATCAGGCTCAGAACATCATAAAGTTTACCTATGTTGAGTTAACATCGGGCACTTAATTATTCTGTCTCCATGCGTCTGCAGGGCCCAGTGAATTTATGGTGCTCAAGCCAGGTTTTCTAATTCATTTCGACAGGTGTTCTCAAACTTCCTTTCACAAATTTGTCATCAAATAGGATTTCTTTGTCATGTCAATTTGTATACAATAACAGATGCTGTTGTTGTTCCTGTCTGAAATGGGGCACCACTGCTTGGCGTGTAGGGGGTTGGGAAAGGTTTGGTGACATTTGCTGCAGGACTGGTTATATCTCCTTACTGAAAAGAGCGGTGGAACATTCTGGCACTCAATCAATGCTTGTTGACTGTCTTCCCAGCTGTTTATTCAGCAGGTCGCTACTATTCTTCATTATGAGAAATTGTGTCTTGTCCTTCTGCTCATGCCATCCTATACTTATTCCACTTTTCAGCACCTAATTCAATATTCTGTTGGTCAACCCTGTATCAACACAATACACCTGGGAGGAAAAAATCCTTGCTAAATCTTTAAGCATTTAAATGACCACATTGGCCCTAAGTAAACCCCCAAATTTCAGAAGGCTCCTTATAATTTTTCCCGTTTCTGCAAGTCTGCATGGAACTTTTACTGTGATTTCCATTTACCTAGTTTTCAATTCACAGTGGGAATATTTCTGTTGTAGGTTCTGCTTGAGTGGCAGTGTTCTGTGTCAGGAGTAATAGCAGCTGAGTTCAGTAAGAACAAGACAGGTACAAACTCTCTACAACCAATCTCATTTGACCATCATAACAACACTACCATGCTAAATCCATTTTTTTTTCCATTTCGCAGATGAGCAAACAACAATTATGAGTTTTAGTAACTCTCCCAAGGAGAAACATTTATTAAGTGACCAAGCTCTCTGAAACCAACTCTGTTTGCTACAAATTCTGAGGGCTTAGCAATTGTTATAGTAACCATTCCAGATGTTGTTGAGTGATACAATTGAAAGATCAATAATCTAGGGAGTAAGAGTGAGTGACAGTTTTTCCATAATTCATTGTTACAGTGTAATCAGCATGTCTCAGGCACTTACTAGGCCACAAATAAATGGGACATTCAAGGATGAACAAGGGCTCATCCCTCAGGAAGCTTTTACTCTAGTGCCATGCTCTTCAGTATGATAACCTCTGGTTACCTGTGGCTATTTAAATTTGTTGAAATTAATTAAAATAAGATAAAATTTAAAATCATATTCCTCAGTCAGACTGGCCACATAAGTGTTGAGTAGCGACGTGGCTAAGTACTATCCTATAATATTGGACAGCACAGATATAGGACATTTCCATCATAAGAGGAAATTCTATGCACACTGGTTAGTTGGAACTCTGTGTAAATAATTATAAGAGTAAAACTATGGCAAGTGATGCAATTTCTTCTGATGTGACATGATTGAGAGGGGATATTCACTCTTTGCTACAATGAAATTTTACCATGTCTATTAATGAAGCCTTCAAAGCCAGCATTGTAGTAAAGAAAAATATTGCTGAATATACGCAAAAGAAGAGGTAGATATACACTAGAATTCAGTGTGGGCAATTAGTATTGCAATACAAGTTTTCCTACTAAAATTATGGTGAGACACAAATGGGAGCCTGGCTATATATTGCAATGTGGCGGCAGCAGGGCTGGGGAGTGCAATCTTCTTTGTAGAAGTTCATGAAACGATGGTTCATCTCAAAGTACTCTCAATTAAAGCCATTGTTCTCAACTAATCTTAAACAGTCATAAAAGAGCTAAACACAGCCATGACATATTAGCAGCCAAAGTTCCTTATTTAGGAAATCAAAGAGCATAAAATCAAATTAAAATATATCATCTCTGCTGCTGATTCTTCTAGTGCTGGGCTTTCTGGAACTTTCTTTTCTAAACTTGCCCTTATATTGCTCTTTTGTTGCATAATGTTCATTTGATCAGAAGTTGATTTTTAAGGTGCATTTTGTAACAGATTTTATTTATCTCTATTTTTCCAATTAGTATATGAAATGAAAAATATTGTGCTACATGGGGAAGGTAGCTCTATTATAATAAGTCATTTAGATTTTATGGCTATTTCTGCTACTAATAAACTGTGGAGTAGTGGTCGGGTGAAATGAAATCGGAAAGGTCAGAGCCAGGGGATGCTTAGTGGAATTAATATTTTTTTTATTATTTTTTTCTTAATTTTTCTTTCTCTAATTTTTAAAATAAACTATTAAGCAAAGGCTTGGAAGAGAGGTCTCAGCTCTGCATTTGAATGTGCACATATAAGGAAAATAACTTCTTATAAGCTCTCCTAGATGTGCTTGTGATTTTAGCTTCTGTCTGAATGAGTCTACCTAGAAACTAAGAAGATATTTTAACCATGTTTCTTCCTGCTCAGGTTGCCCATTCCTCTTACCCCTTCTCCATCAGGTAGTTAGGTGCTAGGGTTACTGATAAATTAGGTCTGTGTCACTAGTGTTCAGCAAACAGATCAATTCAGGCTTTAACAGCCAGTAGTTAAGATCAGGGCAGGGTCACAAATGGACGATTCACTAAGCCAAGCAGCTGGCTGCTGTGTGTTGCTTGTTCAGTGAGGTGGGACTTTGCTGTGGCTGCTACTTTGGTTGTAGAAATCTATGCTTTCAATCACTATGGATACCTTTTCTAGGGAATGGACTCCTCGGTTAGATTTTTTTCTCCATTCCCAGCATTTTTACCCATAGCCACTTCATGCATTTATCCATCCTACCTAGCCTCTGAGGTGTTAGAATTTCAAATCCTTGACATCTTACACAGAGATTTATCAGAAAAATATATTTGCTTAAAAACAACAATCTTTTAAGTACGCATACTAAACAATTATGTTAAAAATCCTAAAGATTGAAAATATCCTATAGAAAAGTGTTTAAAATTGTGACAACATATCAAACATGAAAAATTATAGTATATTTGAAATATACCAAATTCATGTGAACTAGGTTCAGACCAGAAATCCCTGAGCTAGTTATGTTTCTACGTGTGGATGGTTAGGGGTCTTTGTTTACCACCTCCTTCATTTCCTGTATATCATCCTGTTTAAGGGTGCTACAGGGGACATTAGACTCTTCCTTATCACTCAGTGTCAAAGAACTATTATTTCTATTAAGGCTTTGCTATCCCCTCTGCAAATGGTTTCAACTTCCCTCCTTTGAGACCTCCTTTTCTTGTGGGCATCTCACGCCACACTCCTTCAAAGTTCATCTCCTCTGGCTTCTGCTGCTTCTCTATTGGCTGCCCTGTTTCTCCTGCAGTCAAGTTCATCCTGCCCGCACTTCACAGTCGTCAAACACATTCTCTGCATGCCTGTTGCTGTCTACCCATGATATCACTCTCTGCGCTGCCCTCCAGCTACATGGACTGGTCCTGACTTTCTCGTCTTCAGTCTCCAACTGGGGAAGGCTGCTTCTCCATTCCTCTGGCTGAATA